>NC_081575.1:107182405-107363422 GCF_022355385.1 Mustela nigripes | reverse complement strand
TCTCCTTACTGGTTATGGGTCTGTTCAGGCTTTCTATTTCTTCCTGGCTTTTTTTAAATTAAGGAATGGATTGCATTCTGTTGGCAAGCTTCAAAGGCACAACTACTAATAAATAATATTTATTGAGTACTTACCATGTACTGTGGTGGGTGCTTTCTCTGCATTATCTTATGCCTTTCCTACCCCTGAAAGACTGGAATTATCACTGCTTTACAAATGAAGACAGTTTTGCTTAGAAACATTGAATGACTTATTCTGTATACCCAAAAATTTATTTAGGAGGTATTCAATAAATATTTTGAAAAAGTAATAAATAATAGGCGAAGCAGAATTTGAATAGATTTCTAACTGGTTACAAAACATGTAATATTTCCACCTTGCTCTTCTACCAGAGGTAGATATGAAATGAGAGGAATCATGGGAATAATTTCAAAGATGTGGATGTTCACTCCACCAGACCTACCTTCTGTAATATGTGGTAAGGTGGACTATGGTTCTTGGGTCCTTTTGGCCTCTAGAGGGAGGTGGTGGTGTGGGGGTGGGTGAGTGGGTGGGTTTGTGTGTGTTGAACTGTTTCCACTCAGAAAGGTGCTTAAGCCAATGACATAGATGCCACATATAATTATAGTCTTGGTGACACTTTCCTATTTTGATGTGAACCTCAGGAGTTTGATTCTCACCTCTGCTGAGTCTAGACCTAAACAAAAGATCTACTTGAGACCACTGCTACTACAAACCCAGTGCTGGATGTTTTGCTCTAAAAGGAATGTTAATAAAAATACATGGTGTCTGATAATAGATGTTCATAAATGGCTTTACATTATATTACAAATAATGGCTCCTGTTCTTTTGTTTAGCTTTACTTAGCAGTGGTTAGCATTGCTATCTGCATTTTGTTAGTGTTTCTTTGAACAGCAGACTTTATTCAGTGCATGCCTACAGCTTTGAAATTCTTACCTACCTACTAGATGGTAATTTTTCCCCCCCAAATTGTTTTGTTTTGTTTGGAAACTCCTTTATCTCAGACCAGATTATGATACGATATGATATGATATGATATGATAGCATAGTGAATCACAAAAGGATTTAAGTGTTAAAGAAAATTTAATCATAATCAGGCAAAAACTATTGTGAAGTCAATGCAAAATATGGAGTGGTCAAGTTCAGCTAGAGATGTTTGATCCATTGAGTACTTATAAAGTAGTAATTAAAGGTAAAATTCCTTCTACATTATATTTTAAAATGATACACATGGTTTTGCATGTATATATAAAATAGATATGCTAGCATGTATTTAGGAACTTAAAAGTTGGATTCTTTCAGAAAAAAAACCCACAAAAATGGTATTTCTTATTTCTCCTTGTTTTTCTTTAATGCAATTGAGGTGAGTTTGCTTTAGACTGGAAGTTTTAAAATAAGGAAAAACAACTTACATTGTTCTTTGTCAGGGAATGATTTGATGCTTCTCATTCATTATGAAAGCTATCACAATACCCACAATAATAGGCAAAAAAACAAAAAACAAAAAAACTGAACTGTGGTAATTACCAGCTCTTTTAAAGTTGCCTTAGTATTATTGTCCATTTGATTACATAAAACACTTTTCCAAAATGCTTATTATCTTTTAAAAGCCATATGAATTAAAATTAACTTTTGTTTGAGGATGTTTTGAAAATTTTATCACTTTCCTTGAAATAATTATTGACATTCTGTGTTAATAAGCACTCTGATAGAGATAGACTTTTAATAAGCAGTCTGATAGAGACAGAGTTTTAAATATAGTTAATACCATGAATCTCCATCTGCATTCATTTTAAAATGTATCTAATTTAATGTTTAAAGGAAATAGTTACTAATTGCGGGACTTTTTTTTACATGAGGCTGCTTTGTCACTTTATTCTTATATTTGTGACAAAAACACACAAAAAGTAAATATAGCAGAATAATACCTTGAGATCTAATGACATTTTTCTCCTTAGTGACACACCAATAATGAGATCACAAAAAATTAAGGCTGATATGTATTTCTGAAAAGTAAGGATTTAAAAATATATACATTGTGCACCCTCAAATGAATAACATGATTATCACACCAAAATTTATTTATTTATATCAGTAAATATCTGGTGGTTCATATTTCTGGTTTTATAAATATCATAAACATTTTTATAGTTTTTTTCTCAAATCAGGGTCCAAATAAAGTCCACATATTGTAGTCTACCTTATTCTTTTTCCCCTGTATCATTTCTTTAGGACCCAGTACTCTCTGTATGTACCTTATGTAATGTCTCCTGAAATGAAACTCATAGATAATATAGCCTGCCTACTAATACAATTTTTAAAAATTCACCGTAATGAACATATTGTAATGTAATGACCATATTGTAATAAAGAGGAAAAATAATTTGTAAAAATAAAATAGGTCTTTATATGTAGGTACTCGATATGACTATGCCAGGAGAAACTAATTGATATTTTTTCCTGCTTATAATGAACATATCTGGATTTAAGAGAAGCAGTAAGTTCAGAAGTTGTTCCATAGAAGTACAAGAAGATGGACGTACAGATGAAATGATAGACACTGCAATAAAAATGAGTATTAGGGGAAGTGATACAAGCTAGACTCTATAATTCCTATAGAGTATTTTATACTCATGTGGAAAGGAACCACAACTTTTCAGAGAAATGGGAGACCTCTAGGGATAGGGACAGAATATTTAAGATGAGCCTGGAGCATCTTGTATTACCAGAAAGTAAGGAAGTACTCAAAAAACCACAATGATAACAGCATGCAAGACTTAGGAGTCATTCTGAAACAGCTCTCAATGGCTAAAACTGCAACAGTTTGAGGAACAAAAGTAGTATTGGATTATAGCTCAATACATAAAATAAATACCTATGAATCCCTACTGATGTAAATAAATGTCTGAATAAATAAAGAAATGAGGAAAGAAAGAAAAATCTCCCCTACAGAGAATTCCAAATAATTTACATAGATAATCCCCTCTCAAAAAAGTGGCACTTAATTCCCCACCCCTTGAGTGTGGGCTGCACTTAGGGACTTGTTTCCAAAGAGGAGAGTGTGGGAGCAGGAAACATAACTTGATAGTGGAAAAGCCTAGTAAACACTGCATTGGCCGGATGATCAGGGTTTGCATCATCAGTGATAAGTCATGCTGATGATAGCATGTACCCTTAGTATGATATGATATGTTGAGAATGTCACTTTACCCATGTGGTCTTCCTCCTCCAGACCCATAAGCCCAGTCTAACTACGAGATAAACATTAGACCCAAATTTAGGACATTTTACAAAATACCTGACCAGTATTCTTCAAAACTCTTAAGGTCATCAAAAAGCAAGGAAAATGTGAGAAACAGATGAAAGGAGGCTAAAAAGACATGATGATTACTTGTATTATGGTGTCCTGGATAAGATCCTGGAACAGAAAAAGCCCACTAGGAAAGAACTGGTGAAATTTAAACATAGTGTGGAATTTAATTACTAACAGTCTACCAGTGTTGGTCCACTAGTTATGACAAATGTATCATAGTAATATGAGTTGTTAATAATAGAACATGGATAAGAGGTATATAGAGACTACATATATATATATATATATTTATGTATGTATGTATATATATTTCTGATATAAAATATTATAGTAACTTTTCCGTAGATCTAAAACTATTCTGCAATAAAAAGTTTATTTAAATAAAAAATAGTTTATTTTCAAATTTGGTAATATCAAAATGTAAGCAGTATGTCATAAATAAAATAGCTTTGGTTTGCCTCTCTAAGTGTTAATAAAGCTTTTCATATGCAAACAAACAAAAAGTCCTGGGATACAGGCAGTTCTTCAGTGTGTAACTGTTGCATCTGTCTAGCAACCATTTGGTAACTAGATCATTGTGATGACCCCAAACTCCTCAAAATCCTCAAAAGGCTCCCAACAGGCAACATTGGCCCTGTCTTGACATCAAAATCTCTTTGCCTTACCTCTTTTCTCCTGTGTAAACCTCATGTTTTTCCACACATAAAAAAATTTACTTGGATGATTGGTATACCTCGTTTTCCTTCTACTGAAATTAATGTTTTAGTTGATTAGCTTTTTTTTTAACCTTTTGCTAATCAGGAAAAGGGTTTAAGAAAAGGAAACTGGGGGGCCTGGATGACTCAGGTTGGGCATCTGCCTTCCGCTCAGGTAGTGATCTCAGGGGCCTGGGATGGAGCCCCTTATCAGGCAGGCTCCCTGCTCAGCTGGGAGCCTGCTTTTCCCTCTGCCTGCCACTATCCCTGTTTTTGTTCTCTGGCTCTCTCTGTCAAATAAATAAATCTTAAAAAAAAAAAAAGAAACAAAAAAAGAAAAGGAAACTGAATATGCACGGGATAGTGTGGAGACCACCAATAGTTAGCTCATGTTCTTGTTTTACCTTACAAACAGATTTGCAGTTAAACTCTTGGACAGAAGAGTGTGCTATTCTAAACCTTGTTAACAAATCCTGATTTCCAATATTCCTTCTATAATGGTAGTTTCCTGAAGACACTCTCTAGGAATGTTAGAGAAGGTGTGAAAATTTTTAAGCAAATGTTGTGGTTTATAATAATTGATTTTAAGCTGAATAGATAAATATGTGTGTAAATATGTGCATGTATTTACTTAGGGGACATATCTGCTTCAGGCAGATATACTGAAATTGCATATATCTAAATGACTTTTTCTCATTGTTTTTCTGCAAAGAAGTCAACATTTTTCTTGTTGTCACTAAATGTAACTCCTTATTTTCATTGTATTATGGAGTCGTGTTGTGTTAGTACCTGGGTTTGGATATGAGGGTGGTTGTAACTTAAGACCTCCTTTGGTCACATCTCTAAGAAATTATATTTCAAAATAGAACTGTTATAATACTTGCACTTTATTCCTGTATCTTTTTGGTTAAGATCTTCCATATTTTCTAGTTTACTAGTGTGTATATCCTAAAAGGATCAAGCTCTGATAATAAGTAGATAAAACTATGATCAGGAATTTAATGCATTGACCTGATAACTCTTCCCTTCTTACCATAATAAATTGAAATGTTATATATTTCACAGTTTCAGTTTACTTGATTCTTTGTTATTAATCCATGTCTGTAAAAGTGTGATGTTCTCCTGATGTTGATATGAATGTCTTAGAATTGTCTTTTTTTTTTAACTAAATGTCTTCTTTTTACTAAATGTCTTCTTTTTCTGACCTTGTGTATGCTCTGAGAATGCCAAGATGTGCACTATGTTCTCTGTGAAATGGTTCTGCTTTTGGTACAAAGTGGTATTTCTTAAGCTACCCTCACAGGAATGAAGGAGAGTTTGTTTTGTTTGTCTGCTTTGTTTTGTTTTAGTAAGGTAAGAATGCTTTGCAAAAACAAAAAACAAAAAACAAAAAAACAGCCTATTTAAATTATACACTAAATATCAATGGTTTGGAGCTATCATTGAATATGTGACTGGAAAGGATGTTAACTTTCCAGAATTCTCCAATAGATATCCCAAGTTAAAATCTGTCTCAGGATAGGTGAACAACATTTAGATTGAAGTTATTTTCATAACTTTTCCATTATACTTTTCATAATAAAATTGTACAGACTTTGGATGACTACCTATTTCAATAATACTGTCTTATAATAATTAAAAACAGATTGCTAGAAGGAAATTTTGTCATTTGCATGGCTTTCAAAATACAGATGGCTTAGAAGTAGAGTTGGAAGCTTTTTCCAGAGTGCAGATGGACACAAGTTATTCAGTGCAATTAATTAAGAATAATCATTATATAACAACCATGGTCTTGTAGGCTGCCATGTAGAAGTAGTATTCTACTTTCCCAAATAAAAATGCCAAATGATGCTTTTCAGTGCTGCTGAAAACATTTTATCACCTGTACCCATGCCAGAAGACTCACTCCCCTACCTACTACCTGTCACAGATGGATAAAAAATTAAAGGGACAAACCTCTAGGAGGAAACACTATATGTGGAAGATAATACAAACTATCTGGAAGCCTCTCCATTATAGTCCAACCTCAGTTCTGTCCTGTCTTAGCCATATGTGTTTAACTCATCTTCTCCCAAGCCCTCAGTTTCCTTATTTAAAAATGGGAATCAGGAAAGTGAGCTTCATAGGGAATTCTGAAGAATAGTCAGTCAAGATGCAGTCCACATAGAAATGGAGTTAACATTTTGACACTGGCAAATAATGGCTTATTAATTACTGTACATGATTTTAAAATGATCTTTATGGAAAGGTTACTTTAAGAATTATATTTCAATTTAGAAATAAATTACAAGATATAGCTCATATATGTTTGCCTTAAGACATGGCATACAAAGAAGATTATACTGATTTAAAAATGTATGGATTTCAGGTAGCTAATTCTTTCTCTGACGGCTTTATTGAAGCATTGCTAACCAGACCATTTTTTTTTAGTCAAATGATCACTTAAGTAATTCAGCCTCATTCTTAGAATGCTATATCTCACTCCTCCTGCCAGGGAAGGCAATACAAAGGCCTCACAGTACTGCTGTTGATGACTCTCAAACCTGCTGAAGTCTGAACCAATGTAAGCCTCCTCTCAGGAGTAGACTGCATATCGTGCTTCCTCATACTTCTCAGCATTACTTAATCAGAAGGTTCATGATCATTGAAATTTCATTTCTCAGGCTTCGCCAGAAGCACGGAGTGTAAGAGTTTTGTCATCACAGGCATATACGTGGTGTTCATTATTATGAAACACTGAATCTCTGCAGTGAAAATGATAGGCATTTATGAGCACTAGAACTCCATTTAAGTGATAAGAATGCATTGACTTTTCATAGGAGAAACAGTCAGTTGTAAGAAACAAATGAACCAATTCATTTGAGCCTGGATCACTGAAAACTAGAGAGAATCACTGGCAAAACAATGCCTTTTCTCATTCATGTGTCACAAGTGGTATTTGGATTGAGGACAATTGAAAAGCATTAAGACAACAAATTAGTTCCCTTGTTGTATAGAACAGTTGTTGGAAAATGTACTTTCCCAAAGCTAGTATGCTAGCCTCTCTCTCTCTCTCTCTTTTTTTTTTATTACCCGTTGGTTTTTTTTTTTTTCTCCTTAGAGCTCATATTTTGGCCTGCATTTGTGTTTTTCTTGGAAAAATGTTCTGTATATCCAACACTGGTGCACTTTGTGTAAAGGATGTCTACTCACATATAAAATTTGATTTAGAGGAATTTCTAAAATATAGAAACTAAGAGTCTTCTTTTAATCAGAATAACAGTCTGACATTATATGACTTTAAAGCTTTTGAGAGAACTCTTTCACCATGATTTTGTTGTTATTGCTACTTTTTCCATCTTTTTGATATTGTTGTTTCTAAATGACAGGATACAACAATATGCCAGATTTTATTCTTCTATTCAAACTTTGAAGGTCATATGGATATTTTTGTTTGGCCCTGAGCCATCTATATCTCATTTCTAAAAACTGTATTAAATTTAAACTAAATGAATGCTTTAAAAAAATGATATCATGAGGCAGCTCTGATTCTATCAGTTACCTTGAGACAATCATTTGAATTTCTGGTTTTCTTTACTATAAAGGAAAGTTGGGTAATATGTTCTCTGTTAAAACTCTTAAGTTTCTGTGATTCTAAATTTTTCTTAAATAAAGATTTATTTATCTATTTTAGAGAGATAGTGTGTGCATGAGTGGGGGAAGGGGCAGAGGGAGAGAGAGAATCTCAAGCAGACTCCCTACTGAGTGTGGAGCCCAGTATGGGGTTCCATCCCAGGACCCATGAGATGACCTGAACCAAAACAAAGAGTCAGTTGCCCAGTCAACTCAGCCACCCAAGCACCTGTGTTTCTAAATTTTTAATTCATTCTTATATTTGTCTTAGAGCAATGAATGGTGAACATTCTTTAATTTTTTATATCTAGTTTAATGACTCCTAGAGATACTTGGGCCTTCTGAATTTTTAGAAGGTATAATTTTATTTCACCCTGTAAATTTAGTACCAGGCACAGAACTGTCTGTGTTTTTCATGAAGACTTGATATGCAACAAAAGCAAAAGATGTATTTTTGATGGTTTAGGTGGATCTGAACCCCCCCAAGTTTAGGCTATCAGAGTCAGATTACCTTTACAGATTTTGGATTGACAAATTCCTGGGATAATATATTACAAATGTCCCTCCTTTTTCCTTTTATCTTCTTTTTCCATTTTCTATAATCTTTGACTCCCCCAAACTAACTGTTGCAAAATAGCAAGCAGGCTATTCAGCGAATACCTTCTAACCCCTTAGATAAATCTTTCTCTGCCTGCCCCTTGGTAATGTTTAAAAAAATTATCTTCAGGTGGTCCTAAAGTCCTACTATATAAAAATAAGACCATTATTTACAAATGAACTTATATGGAAAACATAAATTAGAGCGGTAAGTATAAAGATGTAGGTTATTCTGACAAAAACCAGTACTTTTTGTTCTTGATGTACATTTTTAAATCATACTTGTGAAATCATGGCTTGTGTAATGCAATAGTTCCCTCAGTTAATTTTAGATATGTGCAGATGCATCAAACAGATTTTTATTATGGATGTACTTTTCTTAAATTCTTAGCAAAAATTTACAGCTGTTTTATAGATCTTTAACACTTACGGTTTTAATTATACTTGATAAGCAAATTTGAAACAGATTCAAATACAGTTCTTATGTGCGTCATTGAAACACATCACTAGTTAAAACAGTTTATAACATTTTTTATAAAAGAACATGCTTAGTTTCTCTACACACTGACACTCTTGTTCTCTGTGAAATGAACTGATAGAAAGTTAAAATCAGAAAGACCTTTTAGAAATTTCTTGGTCTTATGCCATTATATTACATGCAAGCAACTAAGCTCAGAGAGGTTAAAGGATTTGTCTAAATTCACATATCTTTCTAGTAGCAAAATTAGTATGACAAAGAACTCAATGTATGAAAGCTCAGGAATAGTATGCTGCATAGATCTTTTCATTGTTTATAAGGACATCTCTGTTAGGAACAAAAGAGAATGAGTTCTTTTGATGTCAAAGCTAGAGAATGTCTTGATTAACACATACACTTGTAAGTCTACTTTGCAGAACAATCCTCTCATAACTATGTTTGGTTTAGATTTCATTACTATAATCAAATGTAATATTTTGAGAATGCCAGACCCCATTTACGGACAGTTAAAATGCTATGAACTTATGAAAAAACTTCTTCTAGTAGTCTCCTAAATCTCATTTTCTGAGGCTTTGCCTATTGGTAGTATGGTCCAGTGCAAAAACTCCAAACACACAGATTTTATTGTCTGTTTAGAGCTGAACAAGTGGTTTGTTATATTGATAGTCTTTTACAATTCATTTACTTTAATAATTTGCTTTTTTAAGTATGAACAGTATACATGCACCTAAAACTCTAAATGTGAAATAATTTTTTACCCTCTATTCTTTAACTGTCTCTATTACTTAATGTAACCTTATTTACACTACTGGGATTAGTAGAATAAACTGGTCCTTACCACATACAAATACCTGTCCTTGATATGTCAAAAAAATGTGTTTGAAAAGATCAAGGTCACTGAATGATTTTAAAATCTGTTTATAGAGTTTGTTTACTGTGAGATCCTCCTTTGCACCTATTTTAAATAATGCCTTCTTCCTCTATATTGTAGATATTATATAATTTATACTGTTCCTGTCTCTTTCCAACATTCCTGTGTTTCAGTGTTGAAGTCCTAACAGTTGGAATCTCTGATTTCAAAGAATATTTGTTTAAAATCTAGAGGGCAGCAGTGTGACATGCATTTATCAGTAATTTGATATGGTTCGTAAATTATATGACCATAGTGAGATGTCTGGCAAATATTTTTTAATAAATATATGGATACCAAATAGGGAGAAGTGACTAAATAAAAATATTTAACAAAATGGGAACAAACAAATTAATGGGTTTTTCTAGTTCAATGTGTGTGTAGGTCTCTTATGTGTGCTGTCAGGTATTCAATAACTAGATGAAATGGAAAGTAATTTTTCTTTCACTATTGAAATATCATTGTGTGTTTTCTATTGTAAATTTCCTTCTAATGGCATTCACTGTCCTTTAGGAATTACTCTCTCTTATCTGTTAATTTTTATATATTTTTCAAGATTTGCCATCCTTTAAGAAAGGAAAAATTATGTAACTTAATCACTGAAGAATGAACTCTGGCATTATGCACATTTTCTGATAGCTGCTGTCAAAGATGGAGTAATAACACTTTTCTTTTTCCTGCTACCATAAGAAGTGTGGTCACCTCAGGACAAGCACTGAGTCATACTTCTGGGGCCAGTAGGAAAAGTTTGCTTCATTGGCAGCCACCTGGGCTCTTCATGTTCCATGACAAATGACAAACTGGCACATGGTATAACTAAAAAATTTCTCAAATGTCTAAGTCCCAGAAAAAATTAATGTTAAGGAGTGCAAAAACTGAAGTCTGTAACTTATTTTGAACCAGTAGATCTGAATTCTTAATTTAAGTATGCTTGTTATGAAAATTTATAATTGTGCTTTACATTAGCTAAATTTATGTGATAGCTTAATATGGTAAAACTAAAGCAACTTTTGTACAGTAAAGAACTAAAGAATTGAGTCTTGTTTTTATATTTTTTTAATGTGCTAACCAGTATTAATAACCTAGAAAACACTGGACTATGAACCTTAATATTTGTTTCCTATCTATAGATACCCAGCTGTTAATTTAGCCATGGTAATTTCTAGACTTCTAATTTAAATATATACCTAAAGTATTTATACGATTATAAAGAACAGTAATACAATATTAGGAAACTTGATTGATTTCCCTCATTAATATCGATAAAATTTTGAACCACAGAAATTGCCCCCCCACTTACTCAAACAACTTTAGAGCATAAAAGCTTTTTTAGAGTATTTTACTGATATGATTATCAATATCCATACGATTAAAATAAGCACCCTGTAAAAACAAAACCTTTATTTGAATGGGTTCTTTTTGTACTAAAGTCACGCCTTATGTATTTGTTTATGAAAATTGATTATATGTCCCTCAAATAAAAGGAAATTTGTCTAAGAGACATTTCCCTCCACTATCTTTATAGTTGTACTTGAAACATGTATTTTGCTAATTATAACAGAGCTATTTCTGTATGTTTAGATAACACGTATATTTACATGTATTTTGTTTGGTTATGCATAGTAAAATGTAAAGTGTGCTACACAATTAGGTATTTTAAAAAGTTGCCCTACACATTGGAGCCTACCATAAAAACTTTTTAGGATCATACAGTTGTGGGACCTGGCTGGCTCAGTTGCTGGAGCATGTGATTCTTGATGTCAGTTTCATGAATTTGAGCCCCATTTTGGGCATAGAGTTTACTCTAAGAAACAAAAAAGATAGTGCAGTTATTCTTTTCTTTTGGTGATCAGAATGTGCCTATTCTAATTCTGAATTTGGTCAGAGTTTTTTTATTTTTTATATTGTTTAATCACATTAATTTGAACTCCTGTCAGGCCTAAACACCATGACTGTTGTACAACTAACCACCTCCAGTAATCTCAAGTAGTCATTCTATCACATTCTATTACCGTGGGGAAAAGGCGGGCTTTGAAGCCAAATACACTTGGATGTCAAGCCAGCTGTAACACTTTAAATTTCAGCTTTGCTACTTACTGGTTGTATGGGTTTGGACATATAATAACCCCTTGAGCTTCAGTTTTCTCCTTTTAAAAATGAGCAAAAAGCAACATCTACCTCTTAAAGAGCATTGAAGTTTAAATGAAGTGATCTGTGTAAAAGCCAAACCTCAGTCGTCATACTTGGTAAGTTCTAAATAAACATTGGCCATTAGTATTACCATAACCAAACCCACCTATAAAAGAGGGTTGTAGTCAGGTTGATAATGTCTGCAAAGATCAGAGGAGGAACGGAAAAATATTGGTTATTATTTTTACCACCAGGTGTCATGCGGGTGGCTTACAATTACTATAATTGATGACGAATGTAAATAGATTTTTTTTTTAGTCACTCCAATATAACTTCCTTGAAATTACATAATGAAACTCAAGAAAAATAGAAGTTTACTGAGAAGATGACTATAGTCATGAAGATTACATAAGCACTTGGTTTATATTAAAGTCAGAATCAAAATTCTGCGAAGAATGGACCACCAAATCAGCATGCATACTCATACAAAAATGTCTGATTATGCGGCTCGTGACTTGATATACTTGGATAACCCTGTTCTAACCATTTAAAAAGCCATACTTCTGAAATGGAGAACTCCGCATATTTCCATTTGGCTATATAGAATATTTTATTCAGACTTACCAACATCTGAGTTTTAGAAGGCTTTAAGAATAACATCTGGCATATTTGTGCAATAAATACTTGTCAAGTGAAGGAAAGAATGAATGAAATCAACCCAGCTATTATAACCCAATCTAAGTTAAGGACTACTGTTAAACTTCTGTTTCATATGTAAATTTAGGGACATTGCCAGGAATATTTTTCATCTCTTCCTCCCTTTTAAGACCTAAGAAAGATACATTTTTATATTTTAAGAGCAGAGATTGAAAGCTTTTCTTTTGTAAAGTAAAAGTTCAAAGGCTATTGCCTGAGTGAGAAACCCGAGCAAAATATATGAAGAAAACTTCATTTTTTTCAAAAGATTTTATTCATGTATTCATTTTAGAGAGTACAAGAGAGTACAGGAGGAAGAGCGGAGAGAGAAGGACAGGCAGACTATGCATGGAGACTGAGCCCTGAGCCAGAGCCTGAGCCAGACCCTGAACTTGATCCCAGGACCCGGACGGAGATCACAACCTGAGCCAAAATCCAGAGTCATCCACTTAACCAACTTACCCATCCAGGCTCCCCAGAAAACATTGTTTTTAAATGAATACATTTTCTTAGTTATTTTGGGGTAAATGCCTAAATTTGGAAAATTGATTATGAATGAAAAGAAAGAGTTGAAAGAAACCTTTTAAAGCTAATATATGTTTTATCACTCCTTCCTTAGCTCTTTACAAGTGTTTTGTTGGAACAAGTATGCAAATAAGTTTTAAAATCCTTTAGTTCTGCTTTTTCAAAATGTTATTTATCTATTTGAGAGAAAGAGAGATAGTGAAAGAGAGCATGAGTAGGGGAGGAGCAGAGGCTGAGGGAGAGGGAAAAAGCAGGATCCCTGATCAGCTGCGAACCCCATGTAGGGCTTGATCCCAGGACCCTAGGATCATGACATAAGCCTGAGGCAGATATTTAACCAACTGAGCCATCCAGGTGACCCTTAATTCTGCTTTTTTAAGAGTACCTTGGAATTGAAACATATGGCTATACCTGTTCAAGATTATTCCTTTTGGCCAAGATGTATCTTTTCTGAGCAGTGTTTTATTAAGTTAGGAATTCCATTACAAGATTGGAGGTTAGCCAGTACTAATAGTATTAGAATGAATGAATTTAGAAAACAGATAGGAAATGATCAGAAAAGGGGTGCCTTGCTGTCTCAGTCTAAAGTGCATATGACTTTTGATCTTGAGGTTGTGAGTTTGAGCCCCACATTTGGCTTATAGATTACTTCAACAAATAAACTTTAAAAAAGAAAAGAAATCAGGAAAAAGTAAAAAGGCTGGACAGTCCACTAAAAGGTTAGATTCAGAATAGCTTATATTTGTAAAAGACCATAACCTTTGAATTTTTGTGGTCAGAAATAGAGGGTTTTAAAATTGGAAATAATATATATTCCTATTTATTGATGTTTATCTAAGTGCAAACATTTAACCAAAGTGGTGATGGAATGAGCTTCTAAGATCTGGCTCAGAGATAATTCATCTTGACCTTTTTCAAAGCCATACAAATCAGTTGTGGGTTCAGGAGGTATATTATACAGTAAGAAATATGTATTTGGTTTTCTTTCCTTTTTTGACCCAGAGCTTCTAAAACCCTTATAATTTTCTAAGTGATGAGCATGATAAAGTTGTCTTGTTATATTAATGAGCTGACTTGGACCATACCTAGGGTTGGTGGTCAGTTGCCAGTGGAGCTAACCATGTGATTAGAGGGTTGAAACTTGTAGTCCATCCCCCACCTTTGAGGGAGGGGAGAGGGTTTGAGAGCAAATTCAATCAACAATGGCCAGTGATTTAATTAGTTCTGCCTCTATAATGAGCATCCATAAAAATCTGAAAGGATAGGGTTTAGAGAACTTTCAGGTTTTGAATGAGTGGAGATTTGGGGAGAGTGGCCAGCTCAAAGAGAACAGCTCTGTGCCCTTTCCCCATACTCTCTCCTGTTCATCTCTTACATGTGGCTGTTCCTGAGTTGTAATAAAGCAGTAATCTAGTAAGTAAATGTTTCCAGAGTTCTGTTTCTGTGAACTGCTCTAGCAAATTAAACCCAGGGGCAATAGGAGTCACAGGAACCTCTAATTTATAGACAGTTGGTCAGAAGTAGAGGTAGCAACCTAGACTTGGGATTGTCATCTTGATTTGAAGGGGGTCTTAGAACATCCAATTTGTAACTGCTCAGCCAGAAGCACAGGTAACAAGCTGGGTTTGCAGTTAGCCTCTGAAGTAGAGGGTGGTCTTGTAAGACTAAGTCTGTTACATGTCGAGTCTGATGCTCTCTGACATACCCTGAATAGTGTCATATTGAATTCTCTGACACCCTGCTACATTTGAAGAAGTCTTTTTTTACTCTGATAAAAGGGCAAAAACATGGCTGCTGCATTTTGTGTAGCCTTTTACTATGCTGTATATGGTTGTACAGTTTTTGCACTGCACAACTTGAGTATCCTTGGCTGAATAAAGGAAACTTCATAAAATTACTGGTTTTACTTATACAGTAAAATTGAGAAAATTAGAATAAATCATAGTATTTTAGAATGATTTTGTTTATGTTCATATTTAGATTAGGTAAAAAAATATTTATGCCAAAGGCTATAATTTATGATGATATTTAACAGGTTTATTATTTTTGAGGATCACAGTGTTGATACAATTTTTCTAATTTTAATCTAGCCACTAAGCTGAAATTTTAATGGCAAGTGACCATATAGATTATACTGTAACATTTTATGAACAAAAATACATTTTTCGGTATCCTAGAACATGAAAATAGTTGACATTTAATTAGCTCTTAAGAATTTTATGCTACAATAGAAGATCATACTAAAATAGTAGACAGTGACATTTTCATATGTACTTGACGATTTAATTTTTTGTGCTTGGTTTACCGTTCTGTTTATGTTTTGTACACAATTCCTAAATTAATCTGTTGAATCCTTGAGCTAATGATTGAGTATATCAATCATCAAACCTATAAACCTATCAAACCTCTGAAAAAAATGAAGATCCAGGAAAACACTGAAAAAGAAAAACTATTAGGGAATTAGCTTTACCAGACATTAAAACATTAAAAAGCTCCTATAATAAAAACAGCATGGTGTTGCCACATGAATAAACAAATATGCCAGTGGAACAGAATAGAAACCTAAACTAGGCCCCAGCATATACAGAAACTTACTCTATGATAAGGGTAAAATTAGATTCATACATCATACCATATACAAGAATAAACTCCAAATGAATTATGAATCTAAATGTAAAAATGAAACCACGGAAGTAGAAAGAAACTAGGATTTTAATTTCAGTGTACATTTTTAAAGAAAATTTACATACAGTAGGAAAATTTTCTATTAAAATGGCACATTTTCCCCCTCGTTTTGCAGATGTCATACTTGATAGGTAACAGGCACAGTGGAAATCTTTTCTTCTTCAGGATTGTCAGTCTTCTAACCTAGTACATGTATTTTTTGAAAAAACATCACTACTAAAACTATGAATTCATACTAATACTACTTACTTACAATAGACTCATTCCCAATTTCCAATATAGATGTGTATATATATTAGCAACTCTACCCTCAATTTTTTTGCATGAATTTTTTTATCAGCTTATGTAATAATCTGAAATATCAAATGTATTCAGATTACATGATGGTGAGACAAGAAATGTATTTTATTTTATTTTTTAAAGATTTTATTTATTTATTTGAGAGAGATCACAAAGGAGGCAGAGAGGCAGGTGGTGGTGGGGGGGGAGCAGGCTCCCTGCTGAGCAGAGAGCCCAGAACCCTGAGATCATGACCTGAGCCGAAGGTAGAGGCTTAACCCACTGAGCCACCCAGGTGCCCCAAGAAATGTATTTTAAATTCTACTGTGACTATGGCTAATGAGTGGGGCACCTGGGTGGCTCAGTGGGTTAAAGCCTCTGCCTTCAGCTCAGGTCATGATCCCAGGGTCCCGGGATTAAGCCCTGCATCGGGCTCTCTGTTCGACGGGGAGCCTCTTCCCCCTCTATCTCTGCATGCCTCTCTGCCTTCTTGTGATCTCTGTCTGTCAAATAAATAAATAAAATCTTTTTAAAAAAATAAATGAATGGGGTGCCTGGGTGGCTAAGTGGGTTAAAGCCTCTGCCTTCAGCTCAGGTCATGATCCCAGGGTCCTGGGATTGAGCCCCACATTGGGCTCTCAGCTCTGCAGGGAGTCTGCTTCTTCCTCTCTTTCTCTGCCTGCCTCTCTGCCTACTTGTGATCTCTGTCTGTCAAATAAATTTTTAAAAAATAGCTTTAAAAAATGAAGTTGAATTATAGAGAAAAGGGAGTTAACTGGTGATGGGTTTTAGAAGGAGAAACCATAAAATTTAAAGAAATCTCACAAATTTAACTTGAAATATGTTGAATTTTGAAATAAAGTAAGAGTTACCTATTATGCAGACACGTATTTGAGTACCTTCTGTGAGCTAAGTTCTGCTCTGGAAATACAAAAATGGTATAGGCAGCCCCCTAGCTAGTCTACTGTCTGAAATTAAATGTAGAGTCATATCCTAAGGGTCATCATATTGATTCCAGTATATGACTTTATATTTATTATACAGCTGCTATATTTTACTTAAACCTCATGCTGCTTGTCATAACAAAGGTTAACTATAATGGAATATCACTCAGCTATCAAAAAGAATGAAATCTTGCCATTTTCAGGGACCTGAATAGAGCTAGAGAGTATTATACTAAGTGAAATCAGTCAGACAGAAAGACAAATACCATTATGATTTCAATCATGTGGAATTCAGGAAACAAAACAGATGAATGTGTGGGAAGGCAAGAAAAAGAGAAGGAAAGAGGGGGAGGCAAACCATAAGAGACTCTTAAGGATGGAACAAATTGAGGCTTGCTGGAGGGAAGGTGGGTTGGGGAGAGCATAGATCGGTGATGGGCATTAAAGAGGGCACTTGTGTTGAGTACTGAATGTTATATGTAAGTGATGATGAATCACTGACTTCTACTCTTGAAAGCAGTATTATATTAACTAGCTAGAATGTAAATAAAAATTTGGAAGAAAAAAACTATAAAAATAAAAAATAAATTGATATAGTTTAACTGCTTCCAGAAAATAGCATTATGTAACATACTGTTCCACATAGGGTCTTTCTTGGCAGCTTCTATAATCATAAATAGAAACATGCAGCAACATGTACATAAAGTTAACTAGATTGCAAGATTAGCTTAATTGGTTAAAGAGAATCAGTGCACTTAATCACTAACCTTTCACAGAATTTGCTTTGAAAGAAAACACTGATTCTGGGATCCATATGCAAGATACAACACACTTCTAAAAAGAATAGTGGCTCACTAGAGCTTAGCTTCTTTTTTTTCCTTAAAGATTTTTTTATTTACTTATTTGACAGACAGAGATCACAAGTAGGCAGAGAGGCAGGCAAAGAGAGAGGAAGCACCCAGGAGCCACCCAGGCCCCCTAGAGCTTAGCTTCTTAAAGGAGTAAAGGGAGAAAGAGGGAAGACAAGATTTTGATCAGAAGCTAGGGCTCATATGTATAGTTTGAAAAAGTCCTCTACGTATCTTTTGTCAGAAAAATACTAAATTTTAACATAGCTGTATTTGTCATTTCCCCCCTTTCTATGACTAGTTGGTGTTGTATCTTAGGAAGACCTTGTCTATCCCACTATTCTTAAGTCTTTTCCTATATTTTGTTCCACTAAACTCATATTTTTGAACCTGAATTTAGCTTTTCAATATGAAAAAAAATTTTAAGTACAATACATAAAGTGGGAAGGGTCTGACTTTATATTTTTACCAAATGGGTAGCCAGTTGTTCTAACACAACTTATTAGATAAGATAGTTTCTCTTTTCCTCTCATTTAATTTAATTGCCAACCTCATAAAAAATTAAAATGATGAACCTCAATCATATAAACTAAAATTCACATGGATAGGTTTGTTTATGGATTCTCCTTTTGTGTTTCATTTATCTGTTTTCTTTCAGTGCAATTAATGTTGCCTTCTAGAACTTTTATTGTCTGAATGGCAAGCATTTCCTACCATATTATAGGTTAATTTGGAGGAAAATTCATATCCCATTCACTGTTGGTTCTTCACATCCAGGAATGCATATGTCCTCTATTTACTTGGATCTTCTTTTATAGGCTTTGGTGAAATTTGATAGTTTTTAAATAAATAAATAGATTTCTTTTTAGATATTCCTAGGTAACTTGTTGTTTTTATTCCTATTGTCAGTAGACTCTTTTTCATTACATTTTCTATTTGGTTTTGCTGTGAGTAGGGAAGTATCATATACCTGTCTGGTATTTGGCCACTTTAATAAACTTGCTTATTAGTCTAATACTTTTTCAGTTCATTTTCTTGAATTTTCTGAGTTGAATTTTCAACATATATATGTTGAAAGTTTTTTCACTTACTATCTGTAACTCTTCTTTTTCTTTCATTTTGATGTTGCCTAGGACCACTGCTCAATGCTGAATATTCTTGACCTTAGTGAGAATGCTTCTTGAGTTTCCATTATTTTATTGATACTACGGTTATGAATTGTTCTAAATGCGTCTCTGCATTTGACAAGTTCTGGTTAGTTAATACATTAGTTTTTAGAAATAGTGATTTGAAGTACAAGTTTGCAGTCTTCTTGAGATCTTCTAAGTATGTGTGGAATATTAATCTTATTACCACGTAAGGCCTGTTTTTAAAAAAGAAAAGAGAAGTGTTATTTGTGTTATCCTCCATTTTTTTCTTAATAATCAAAGTATGAAGTTGAAAAGTGTCATTTCTGCTCCTCATTGTAACCCTTTTTGATTTTGATTTTGTGGCTTTACTAGGTCATAGTCACAGAGTCACTCTACCTTTTGATGGACTCTGCCAAGACTTCTACCTGTGGAACATGAATTAGAAATTTATTACTTTTAAAATAAGTCTAAGAGTTGTAACATAATTTGAAACAAATGTAAAATTGTAGTTAACATTGTACTCTTAAAAATTATGAGAAGGTTGAATTGTACAATAAATAAATAAATCTAATTTCAGAAAAAAATGATCCTAATTTAGATGTTATTATCCACCTCAGTTTGAACTAGTTAACCTCAAGGCTGGAATACACTGTATGTGTTGGAGAAAAGATGTCATAGTAGAGTATTGGGGTAGTTATTGATAGACTCACATGGGCCATATTTTGTTCCAGAGAGAACCACTTTCTCCACATTAGTTCTGTTCTGCTTCCTATGGTAGGTTTTTATCATTTTCAGTTTCTTTTTCTTTTTTTCCTCATTGCTGTGTTCTTATAAGATATCACCAATTACTTGCCTTGTCTATTCAAGCAAAAATAATTTTGGTTGTTTTTTTCTTCATTTTGACATAGTTTGAGATTGCCATGAAAGTAATGAAATCAGCTCTTTTTATATATAATACTTTCCTGGGGATGACATGACTCAGTTTTGAATAGAAATATAAGGTTCCATTTTGAATTCTTTACCTTTTTTTGGCTTATAGCTCTGGGAGGTCAGGATCAAGAATGCTTTGTTTGTAACTAGTGGCATCCAAAACTTTCCACAGGAATTTAAAGTTGCCTTTATCATTATTGAATGAATCACACTCTTCCAAAATGACTTTTAATCTGTGATGCTGTAACTAAAGAGGGCGTTTTTCGTAGGAGGCTGCTTACAATAAAAAGTAATTGTAGGTTTTCTTGCATTGTTATATATTTTAGTATATTTCATATTTTCTTTATTCAAATGTGAAATTCTTATTCACTCTAGGTTCCTCAAAAAATTTTCCATTTCTGGAATTAAGTAGCCTGCTGTTTAAAGTTATGAATAACAAACTACTACCTTTGGAAAAGGAGCCTTTTGACTCAACTGTAAAATTAAAATAGACAATATTAATCTTTCTCTCACAGACTTGGAAGTATCTACCAATATTGTTATATCTTTCACCAACATTATTTGTAATGCTTATTACAAATAGTTTTACTTTTTTAAAAAAATTTTATTTAGAAACAAGATGGAATTGGGAGGGAGACAAACCATAAGTGACTCTTAATCTCACAAAACAAACTGAGGGTTGCTGGGGGGAGGGGGGTTGGGAGAAAGGGGGTGGGATTATGGACATTGGGGAGGGTATGTGCTTTGGTGAGTGCTGTGAAGTGTATAAACCTGGTGATTGACAGACCTGTACCCCTGGGGATAAAAATATATGTTTATAAAAAAATAAAAAATTTAAAAAAAATAAATAAAATGCTAAAAAAAATTTTATTTATTTATTTGACAGAGAGCGAGCATATGCAAGCAGGGGGAGTGGCAGGCAGAGGGAGAGGGAGAAGCAGGCTCCCTGCAGAGCAGGGGAAGCCCAACATGGAACTCCATACCAGGACTCTGGGATCATGACCTGAGCGGAAAGCAGTGGCTTAACCAATTGACCCACCCAGGCACCCCTAGTTTTACTGTTTATAACATTTGCAAAGCAGTGCAAGAAATAGTTCTTAGTTTGTGGCTACTCAAGATGACTCTGTAAGTGCTTAGTACCTTTCACAGGTTGATTTACAGTGGTCTGGAATATAGGTCTGTGTTGCAGTCAGTGGTGGTGTATTTATATATATGCAAATCTTGAATCCCTTGGGGTCTTTCCATTGAAATTCACCAGTGGAGAGACTTGAGATTGAATTGAAACAGAAGCTTGATAGAAGGAAGCCTGGGTGGCTCAATCAGTTAAGTGGCTGCCTTTGGCTAGGGTCATGATCCCAGGGTCCTGGGATTCAGCCCTGCATCGGGCTCCCTGCTTAACGGGAAGCCTGCTTCTCCCTCTCCCACTCCCCGTTTGTGTTCTCTCGCTCTCTCTCTCTCTGTCAAATAAATAAATAAAAATTTTAAAAAATCTTGTTTGAAGATTGTTTGCACAGCTGCTTTCAGGCAGAGGCCTGAGTCTTATAGAAGGGTGAGTGAATATGCTCTTGTTGTCCAAGCTCAGAAGTTTTGGGGTAACACTTGGCATAATATAAAGTGATTATATGTGTTGGGTTTTTGCTCTTGCCCTAACTTCCCCAACGCCTACATTTTTTTTTCTTTCTTAGTCTCATTTACCTAGAGAGCGAATTGTTTATTCTTTGTGTCTCATGCAGGTAATTTCTTAAAAATTGTCTTCTTATATCTAGTGATCTTAAATTACATTTCATGTTAGACAGTTTTTAAATTCTTAAAAATGAGTGAAGACAATGTCCATGTGTTTTTTCTTCTTATAAACTGCTGTCTATGAAACTAGACTTTTAAGCAGTAATTTAATCAAGAGAATCACAATGACTTTAACCTCCATTAACTGTTGAATTGCCAACAGTATGAATCCCAGATGAAATTATGATTTGGAACTTTGCAAATGTCATCTAAAAGTTAATTCTTAAATTCCTGGCAAGCACGTGCAGTCTGCTAAGAAACAGATGTTGTGGAGGTTAATTTGTGACTAGAGAAGTCATGTTGTTCTGCAGTAGGAGTAAGTGCAAGAGTTTTTTAAAAAGTAGGACCATCAAACTGTTAGACACAGTAGTAGTCAAGGCCCTGGAGTCCTCCCTCACCCACTTTATTTCTGATTTGTATGTATGTATGTATGTAGAACTTTTTTTCTCCTTTCTAATTTTCCAGTATTTCTGATTCTGACCCACGTGAAGGAATTTGTGGAGTCTGAAGGGAATACAGGGAAAGCAGTGCTGACTGATACCCTTGTCCGGTTTGGCAAAAGGAGAAACTCCACTTCCTGACTGTGATTACAGTAGAATGCTGTCATAATGAAGGAGAATTTTACCGAACAGAGGGAAATTATGAACAACATTAGAAGATTCTTGTATCTATTCTTGTATCTTGGAGCCCTTTGAGAAATGCTTAATGATAATGGGACATAAGTTTGTATTGTTTGTGGTTTCTTTTCCTTTATTTTTATTTTATTTTATTATTTTTTTATTAACATATGATGTATTATTTGTTTCAGGGGTACAGGTCTGTGAATCATCAGTCTTAACATAATTCACAGCACTTATCCTCCCCAATTTGAAGAACTTCCACTGTACTCTTTTGCAGCTGATAACAGTTGTTATGGTTGAGACTTACTGTGCTCTTTTAGCCTGATGAATTTCTCCATGGACTTAACATGTAGAAAATTAGGAAGTTTTCTAAATAGGCATCCTTAAAACATCCAATTAAGGATTTATTTAAATAAGCATAATTACAATTAGTTTGGAATAGCCTTTTTTTCTTTTCATTTAGTTAAAATAATATGTCTAGCTTATAGTGTGAGAAATTTGTTTCTTTGTGGTTTATAAATTTATGATGAATATTAGTTGATCCTTGGGTATCATTATAAATGTATTTCCAAACTGGGACTGGTAGGCCCATAAAGAACATGACTAGAGGGGTGCCTGGGTGGCTCAGTCAGTTAAGCATCTGCCTTTGGCTCAGGTCATGATCCCAGGGTTCTAGAATCAGGCTTCGAGTCAGACTCCCTGCTCAGCTAGGAGTCTGCTTCTGCCTCTCCCTCTGCCACTCCCCCTGCTTCTGATCTCTCTCTTTCTCACTCTTGCTATGTCAAATAAATAAATAAAATATTAGCAAAAAAAAAAGAGAACATGACTAGATATTTTGCAGCCTGTGTCTATGTGTATTATCAGTCATCATGATTGTCCTGTTTGATAATAACTTCATCATTTGTTGAAAAAAAATCAAGTCTCTTTTTGCCTCTGACAAGCATTGCTCTGGAAATGGCTATTGTTACTTGGGAGTTTGTTAGAAATACAAAATCTGAGGCCCCATGCCAGACCAACCGAATCAGAATCTACATTTTTAAAAAGATTTTTATTTCATCATTTGAAAGTGAGAGTGTGTGCACACACACAAGCGAGCAAGCAAATCACACATGCCTGAGCACAAGTAGGGGCGGGGGGAAGGAGAGAGATTAAGCAGACTCTGAGCTGAGCTGAGCAGGGAGCCTAAGCCTGGCTCCATCTCGGGACCCTCAACTAACTGAGCCATCCAGGCGCTCTCAGAATCTACATTTTAGGGACATCTGGGTGGCTCAGTGGGTTAAAGCCTCTGCCTTCAGCTCAGGTTATGATCCCAGGGTTCTGGGATCGAGCCCCGCATCGGGCTCTCTACTCAGTGGGGAGCCTGCTTCCCCCTCTCTCTCTGCCTGCCTCTCTGCCTACTTGTGATCTCTGTCTGTCAAATAAATAAATACATACATAAATAAAATCTTTATTTTAAAAATCTACATTTTAATCAGATTCTCAGATGTTTTGTGTGCATATAAGATTTGAGAAGCAGTGGAAAACTGACATTGTTTTGAATTACATTATTAGAATTATTTTGAAGAAGTCTCAGGAATTTTAGGGAGAAAAGTCAGCCCCTCCAAGTAGCCTATTTCCCTAGGTCAAGTAAAATTTACATCGTAGACTAATAAAAATTATTTGGTTTTTAACATAACTGTATATGCTATCACGTACTGATTTCATGAAGGACAATGAATACGAAATTCAATATCACCATATGTTTCATTAGACAACATAGAAATGGCTGTCGAATAAATGTAGGATTCTTTCTTTTCTTGAAAATAAATCCTTATGAATACATTTTTCTTAAAGAGTTATTTATTTTAGGGCAGGAGGGAGAGAGAGTGCACACATGTGAGTACACACAGGGAGGAGGGATGGAAGGAGAGGGAGAGAGAAAATCTGAAGCAAACTCCCTGCTGAGCGTGGAGTCTGTACAGGGCTCAGTTTCACAACCCTGAGATCAAGACCTGAGCCAAAACCAAGAGTTGGACACTTAACCCACCCAGGCACCCCAAATCCTTATGAATACATTTTGTATGTGTTAAAAGGTCAAAATTCATAACTTTATTTTAATTTTAATATTAAGTAAAACTAAGTGATGAAGACATGAGATGGAAAACACATGCTGACAAAATTAAATTGGGTCTAATATTTTAGAACCTGTTTTAGGAGACCTAAAGATTTTAAAACACCAAAGGTTTATTTTTTGCGTGACCCTATGAATTATTGAACAGTTAATAATGCTGACATTGATTTATGGTGGGAAGGTGTGTGTGTGTGTGTGTGTTTATGTGTGTGTAACAGTGAAGGAAGCTCTAAACGGTAGATATGAAATGCTGAAAAATATTTGTTTTGTATAAGGGACAATTGTAGATGTGTTGAGATTAGGTTTAATGGTGGATGGCAATCTTTTTCCTTCCGTTACTTTTACGCTAGAGTTTTCTTTTGTAGAAGTTATTTCATTCAGAGGCACCTAGATGGCTCAGTGGGTTGAGGCCTCTGCCTTCGCTTGGGTCATGATCTCAGGGTCCTGGGACTGAGCCCCACATCGGGCTCTCTGCTCAGCGGGAAGCCTGCTTCCTCCTCTCTCTCTGCCTGCTACTCTGCCTACTTGTGATCTCTCTCTGTCAAATAAATAAAATCTTTTTTTTTTTTAAAGAAGTTATTTCATTCAGAATTCATGAGTTCCATATGTCTGAATTAAAATGATCAGGTGTAACTGCTAAAAGCAGTTTTTATCTATTACTATACTGTTTTCTAAAATCACGATTTTAAAAGATATTTCTACCTCTTTATCACATTTTCCTACTGATTTTTTAAAGATGTTTTTAATTAATATATAATGTATTATTTGTTTCAGGGGTACAGGTCTGTGATTCATCAGTCTTACTGATTTTTATTTGTTATTCAGGAGACCATGGATTTAGTTTTAAAAACATAGGTTCTACTTGTAAGTCTTTTCTTTACCTTCTTTTACCAGGAAGAGCACAAGTGTGGTATAGATCAGCACAGAGGAATAACATGGCCAAAGAAAGGTCATGTTAGGTGGACCTGCATGCTTCAACTCACATAGCTGAAATGGCAAAGTGAAGGTGTTGAGCAGGAAAAGGAGTTCTTGCCAAGGATGATCATTTCTTTGGCAAAAGGCTAACTGGCCACAAGTCATTGTTCTACACATTGAAGCCAGAGAGTTTTTAAAACACAAGTCTGAACACATCCTTCAGTCATGGTGGCTTTCTTTCAGTGCCCCATACTCAATCCTTCCTGCTACCCCTGTGTCTTTGCTGTTTTCAGAGTCTGATCTAATGCTCTTCCCTCACTCTCTGCGTTACAACTCGCACTTCTCCGTACCTCAGTTCTGGCCACAGTCCTTCCAGAAAACCTGCTCTTGATCTGTCCCATTTGGTCACATTGTTCAGTTATAGGCTTTTGGAGCACAACACACAGGTACCTTTCCTTCCCTTCAATTTACTTGCCATGGTTACTTGTGTGAATCTTTACTAATTGTACTTTTTTCCCAGTCAACGAGTAGCTCAGTGAAGGAAAAGACCATGTCTGTTTCTACTCGCCATTTTATTCATACTCCCTAGATTAATGCTTACTTCATAAGTAGGCATTTAGTAAATATTTGTTGAGTGAATAAATGGAAGTTGATATCAGGAATTGGAAAAGCACTGGGGTAGAGATCCTGATATAGGGGACAGGAAGAGGGGAGAGATTCCATAGTTCAGCAAGCTAGCTGGTAAGATTTGAAAGTCCCGTAGAGGTCTGTGTTGTGGTAGAAATATAATGAACGGACAGTTACTGATTTAGGAAGCTGATTCAAATCTGAAGCAATCATAAGTACTAAGGAAAGATAGGAGCTGAGATAAACCAAGATTAGATGTGTCTCCAGAAGAAAAGGTGGGTCAGGAAGTTTTCCCCTTTACAATGGCACAACTCCAGGGTTTTCTCCACAACCAAATCTACCTCCTCCCACACCCCAGGAGAGACAGCCTTCTTTTTCCCATGGGCATATCCTCCCTACAGGAAGGGACTCTGTCTCAGCATTCAGACAAAGATGACTGATTAATCCTTTAGTCCTTCCAAATTTATCTGGATGGCATTTGGCTACAAAATTTTTTTTTCCCCTCTTGGGTGTCTAATGTATGATTTTTTATAGAATTTAAAACTCACACATTGCTGAAAAAAAATTTGGCATGTCTTAACATTCAACAATGCTGTTTAAATATTAAATAAGAGCAGGAAAAAGATGGCAGCTGTATTAATGTTTTGTTGTGATTAGGCAAGTTATTATTTTTTTAAGTAGTCTTTAAGCCCCCCAATGTGGGGCTTGAACTCCACCCCAAGATGAAGAGTTGTGTGCTCTACAAACTGAGCCACAGAGGTGCCCTTAGGCAAATTATTTTTCATGATGAGTTTGTGCGAGATACCATATTACTGAGTCCCAAGTAAGATGTACTGAATTTAGTAAATCATTGGCTTTGATGGTTTCTTCATAGTCAATAAAAAGGAAAATTGTGTTTCCATTAACTTTTATTATACCTGGACATAGCATGTATAATCATATATAAAGTAGTAATTATACCTGTGATGTTCATATACCAATAATACCTCCCCAAATGCCTAGGTCTAAGTAAAATATGAAAGTAGCAAATTTAAGCTATTTAAGATTGATCTGTTAGTTAACTTGTATTTTTCTCATTGTGGTAAAATATGTATAGTTTACTATTTTTACCATTAAAATTTTAATTGTAAAGTACACATAACATTGAATTTATTATCAGTAATATTTAAGTGTATATTTCAATGATGTTTAAGTGCATTCACATTGTTGTGCTACTGTTACCACCATCTGTCCCCAGAACTATCTTCATCTTGCAAAACTGAAACTCTGTACCCATTAAACACTAACTCCCCATTCCCCTGGCAACCACTATTCTATGTCTTTATGAATTCCAGGTACCTGATGTAAGTGGAATCATACAGTATTTGCCTTTTTGTGACTTGTTTATTTCACATAACATAATGCCTTCAGGGTTTGTGTTACAGCATGTGTCATAATTTTCTAAATTTTTAAGACTGAATAATATTCCATTACATCTATATACACACACGCATACACACTATATGTTGTTTGTCCATTTGTCTGTTTGTGGACACTTGGGGTACTTCCTTTTGGCTTTTGTGAATAATGATGCCATGAACATGGGTGTACAGATACGTTTCCAAGACCTTGCTTTCAATTCTTCTGGATATATATCCAGAAGTGGAATTTCTGGATCATATGGTAGTTCTGTTTTTAAGTTTTTGTTTTGAGTAACTATACCATACTATTTTTCATAGCAGCTGCACCATTTTACATTCCCAGTAACACTGTACAAGAGTTCCAGTCTATTCACATCCTTGCCAGTGCTTGTTATTTTCTGGGTTTTTTGTTTTTTCTTTGTTTGTTCAGTGTTTGTTTTTGTTTGATAGTAGCTATCCTAATGGGTGTGACATGACATTGTGATTTTGACTTACGTTTCCTTAAGGATTAATGATGTTGAACATTTTCTCATGGGCTTATTGGTCATCTATATATCTTCTTTGGAGAATTATCTATATAAGATTTTTTTTGTCATTTTTAGTTTGCTTTCATTGCTATTGAGATGAAATTACAGGAATTCTTAATATATTCTCAGTGTTAGTACCCTGTCAGATTTATGATTTGTGACTATTTTCTCCCATTCTGTGGGTTGCCTTTTTCTCTCTTTGCTTGTTTGTTTTTGAGAGATTTTATTTATTTATTTATTTGACAGAGAGAGAGAGAGAGAGCACACAAGCAGGGGGAGCGGCAGGCAGAGAAAGAGGGAGAAACAGGCTCCCTGCTGAGCCATGAGCCTGATGTAGGGCTCTATCTCAGAACCCTGGGATCATGACCCCAGCTGAAGGCAGACACTCAACCGACTAAGCCATCCATGTGCCCCATTTTTCTCTGTTTATAACATCATTTACTGGACAAAAGTTTTAAACTTTGATAAAGTCTATTTTATCTGTTTTTTTTCTTTTGTTTCCTGTGACATCCTTTTTTTAAAATCAAAATCTGTAAACTTGCTTTTCATTTTTTAAAAAAGATTTTATTTATTTATTTATTGGACAGACACAGCGAGAGAGGAACACAAGCAGGGAGAGTGGGGAGGGAGTAGCAGGCTTCCCGCCGACAGAGAGCCTGATGCAGGGCTCGATCCCAAGACCCTGGGATCATGATCTGAGTTGAAAGCAGATGCTTAATGACTGAGCCACCCAGATGCCCTGGCATGCTTTTCAAGATATGAAGTATAGCAATATGTGTCATTCATTTTATTTTACTTTTTTATAAGTAGGCTCCAGCCCAACATGGGCTTGAACTCATGACCCTGAGATCAAGAGTCACATGCTCCACCAACCGAGCCAGCCAGGTACTCCAGGAGTCTTCATTTTAAATTGTCATTATATTGAATAAACATATAAAAAAAAACCCATATAGTATGCATCTCCAGACCATTTTAGGTACCTTTTGACAAACTATCAATTTTCTAAAGATGACTCAAACACAACTCACCTATTTATTTCTTACCATTGTAAAAGAGAAACCCTGCTAGCTATTTTCTCCATGGAATTATAACCTCTGTTGATAAATTGTAACCTCTCTAAAACTGGTAAATATAAATATTTTTATGATAACAAGTTATTATTTGGTGTACAATGTAATATAATTTTGGGGAAAAATATATTTTAGCATTGCTGTAAAAAACACTCCAATGGAAACTTGTGGTTATATTTATTGAAACTGTTATTGAAGGCAGTGTTCATTATATCACACAAGGATTTCTTCCCTTAAGAAATGGGTGAACCTGGTGGTGGGCATTGAGGAGGTACATATTGCATGGAGCACTGGATGCTATATGCAAACAGTGAATCATGGAACTCTACATCAAAAACTAATCATGTACTGTATGGTAACTAACATAACATAATTTTTTAAAAAGAAATCTTTTTTTTCTGGTTTTAGTCAGGAATGGAGGAGCTTCTCTGAAAAACTGGCTTGCTTTTATCTAATGAATGTGTTTTTAACTATGTACCTAATGCTATTTTCCTCTTTATCAGTTTCTAGATAGTTTTCAGCCAGTGTTCTAGCTCTTTCCACACATCAGCAAGTGTCAAGTTCTTCACTGTTATGAATTTCTTATACTACCATTATTTCTGGCTCCCATTTTATGACTAATGGTATTTTCCTCTATATTTTTCTCATCTACTTTTGATTTGTGTCACCTTTCCAAATTCTGCGTGGGTGGGTGTGTAAACAACATATTTAAATCCATTTTGATACAAAGGATAATTTAAATACATGTTCTTTAAAATAATGTGTTTAAAGTTTTAAATTGAAAGTAAAAAAATATTTTTGGCATAACATCTTTTGGTATGGTACAGATGGTCAGTTTGGGAACAGTCCTTTTGAGGATTGGAAACAACCCTTTCCACCCTTCACCAGCTTCCTCTAATTTAGCTTAGGATTTAAGGGCAGGGATTTGGAGTCAGATGGACTTGGGTTTAGACCTTGCCTTTCTATTTATTAAGCTGTAGGATCCTGGGTATGGTCTCTAAATCTCAAGTTTTTATCTGTACAATCCAAATAACAACATGTAATTCATAAGATTGTTCTAAGGATTAAATGACCAAATATTTGTGAAGTATTTGAAACCGTGCTTAGCACAAGGTGAGCACAAAAAATAAATGAAAAGTATTGCTGTTGATCAGCATCAGTTCTTCCATTTGGAGTTAATGGAAGATAATTTCCAGCTTAGCATTTTCTAAAAGAAATTAAGACAGAGTAAATGAGAAAAGGCCCAGAAGAAAGTTGTTCTTCTTTTCTCTATTTTATTTGGTTTGATTAGGAATCCTCATGAGAAGAAATCATATACTATTTGTTATAAAGCAACTGTTTGCTTGAAGGAGGAGGGTGACTGGAGGATGGCATTGAGGAACTAGGAAGAGTTCTCAAGTAAGTGTGTAGTGCATTGATTTCAGGGACATTGCTCCTTTCATTCATTTTAATGCAACCTCAAAACAGATGTCAACTGGGTACTGTACACGGTTCAATTCATCAGGGTATATTCGCATAGAATTTGGTCCTCGGTAGTTTTTTTTAAAAGTGGGGGAGGGACAGAGGGAGAGGGACTGAGAGAATCTCAAGCAGGTATCATGCCCAGCATGAGCCTGATGTGAAGCTCAGTCTCACCACCCTGAGATCATGACCTGAGCCAAAATCAAGAGTTAGATGCTTAACCGATTGAGCCACCCAGGCACCCCCAGTCCTTGGTAGTTTTAAATAATTTCTTTCATGTAGGTCTGTAAGAGCATGATTTTATTAGCCACTGTTTTACATTATCCCTTCTTCATTTTAATAACTGTATGTTCCAGCCAAGCTTCATTTAGTTGTTTGTAAGCGTATAAATCTGCTTTATTGTGAAGATATATTTTTCAGTCTTAAAATAGTCTGATGTAGTCAAAATAGACTGAACTTCAGAATCCTCTAGGACTAGGTTTTAATCCTTGCTCTGCCTGTCAGTTACTTACTGTGTGGATTTAGGAAGCTACTTAATTTCACAAAGATTTTGTTCCTTCATCTCTAAAATTGGTATAATAATAGTCCCTTTGACCTGGCATGACACTTCCCTGTCCACTCTCCAGTCCTTACCTCCTAAAAAATATTCCACATGTAAAGCCCTCTACTTTCTTACCCATCAACTCTTATGTCCTGTCTAACTTCTATTTCTTTCATTATAATACTCTCTGGTTAAAGTCACTGATAATCTCCTAATTGTCAAATTCAGAGTAGGCTTTGAACTCTAGTAATCTGACCCATGAATTGGGATATTTTGTTTTGGTTTGGGTTTGGGTTTGGTTTGGTTTTTGGTTTTTGGTTTTTGGGGTTTTTTGTTTGTTTGTTTGTTTGTTTTGTTTATTTTTAATTTAATTTAATTTTATTTTATTTTTACCACAGTCCTTTACTGTTAGTCTTGAAACATTTTCTTCCGTTGGCTTCCATCACACCACACTTTCTTCATTTTTTTTTTCATTCTTTGGCTACACTTCCTTAGTTTTGTTTGTGGGTTTGCCTATAACAAACCTTTCCTTTTTGGGGTTTCTTAAATTTCTGTTCTAAATTCTCTTTTTGCTCTACTCCTTTTCCCTATTTAGTCTCAATAACACTCATGGCTTCAATTGTCTACCTAGATGCCAGTGACTTTGAAATATATTTCCCCGGAGCAGATCTTTATTTTTGACTAACTGTTCAGCATTTCTACCTGCCTGTCTCAAAGGAACTGTAATCTCACTATGTCCAGAAGAGAGTCAGCTACCCTAACCTACCTCTGCAGTGTTTCCATTGTCTGTGAATAATGGCACTATTAATTCATTTCTGTAATCCAGCAATATAGGCATCATCTTTCCCATGGTCCCCCCTCCATCTCATCTAATCCAGCATCAACTCCTGCATGTTTTATCTTCATTCTAGTGTTCTCTTCTTTTCCTACCATCATCCTTGGACAGACTACTAGCATTTGATAATTACATTATTTCAAATGTCACCCAACCTGCATCTCTTGGCAGCTTCCAATTCATTTCCTATATACTACAGCTGGAGTAATGTTTACAAGACACATTTGAATGCTGCCGCTTTCAAATCCTTTGATACCTTCTCATTGCTGTTGAGTCACACTGCATCATCTTGTGCCTGGCCCATCACTCTAACCCTATACTGTTCCATTCTTTTATTCCTGTATTTCAGTCACACAGAGTTCTTTCAGTTGTTCCAGTATACGGTGTTCCTTTTTGTAGCACAGGGTCTCCGCATATGGTGTTACTTTTGCCTGCATTGTCCATGCCTCCCTTTTGCTTAGCTAACAATTTCTAAGCTTACGAATCATAATGTAGTCATCGATTCCTCAAGTAAGTCTTCCATTCCTGATTTGTCATCTCAGCATAGGGTTAAGTCGTCTTCTTTTTTTTTCCTCACAGCACAGCATATTTTTTTCCTTCATAATAGTTATCCTGGCCTGTATTTATACATCTGTTTTGTCAATTAAGTTATTAACAATTAGTGGTCATCTTCAGTATTATACAAATTCCATAAAGTCAAGGGCATGTCAGTCTTTGCTCAGCAGTTGATTCCCAGTGCTTACCACATTAGCAATCACCTCAGTAAATATTGATTAAATGAAGGACTGACTGATTATGTCAGATGCTCTCTGTGCTCAGTGCTGTATGAAGGGGTCAGTGATGTCACCCTTCAGGATTCTCTAGTCTGTTGGGAGAATAAGGCACAAATACAAATATTATAACAAAACAGCATGAGTAATATGTACCGTAAGTGTAAAATCCATAGATATAAAGAGTAGAGAGATCTGTCTGATTTAATGATCAAGACCTAACAGGATTTCAACAACAAAATATGTAGAATATGTAAATATTATTCTGGGTAATAGGAACTATCACATTAAGGAAATAGTTGAGTTGTTCAATTCGGCTGCAACATAGGATGCATGAATGTGTAAGAGAGAATGTCAGAAAAGTAGTTTGGGGCCTGAAGTTGGAGGTTCTTGAATGCTGGAATGAAAGATGAAAGGCTTAAATGGCCTTAAGCTTCCTTAAACATAACAAAAAGTAAAAAAATTATTACCTGTTAAGTTGTAAAATGTCAGACATCCCTAATCTCTAGGTTTGCAACTAATTCCTTTTGCTTGGTGTACCTGTGATTCTTATTAAAGTCATTTTTCTGTTAATAAAATATTCTTAGCAAAGACTGTAAAGACTTGCAAAGAAATAGCTTCAATGTTACTTAAAACTATGTGAAATGGACTGTTAATTTGAGGGAGAATATGTTATCTTTGGAAACTGTTGTATATGAATTCTTAAGTATATAATGGCTTTAAGCTTCATGATAAAACCGGTCAGTCTTTGTTTACTGAACATGTTATTAAAATCATTTTAGACTTTGTTTTTAAAAATTAGAAGATGGAAATGCAGAATAATTGCATAATATTTTGAATTTTTATTTCCTGTTTATTAAAGAACATTTAAAAAGCTTGTAAGTGGGGCAGCTGGATGGCTGTCAGTTAACTGTCTGCCTTTGGTCTTGACCTCAGGGTCCTGGGATTGAGCCCACGTCACGCTCCACACTCTCCGGGGAGTCTGCTTCTCCCTCTGCCTCTCCCCTCCGTCATGCGCTCTCTCTCACTCTCTCTCTCTCCCTGTGTCTCTCTTTCTCAAATAAATAAATAAAAGTCTTTTTGAAAAAAAAAAACTTATAAGCTTTCCTGAAAATCACTTTGAGAACAACTGCTTGTCCAGCCACTCTACCAAATTCTGGATACAAAACTTTAAAAATTATAAAATCATTCAAACATTGTTTTGTGTGATGTGCATTTTAAGGTTGCTATCTCAGATTACCATATATCACTATTTTAAAACTGAGCAGTTTTAAGCAACTTGATCTTATGTCCATGGATTACTTTGTCCTCTTTTGTTGTTGGCCTTGATGTAGTGTTATCACTGAATATGTTTTTAAGGACTTTTTTGTGACAATTCTGATTTTATATGTCATAACAAAAACTTGGGAATTTTCATGTAGTCAAATCATACATCTGTCTTTTTCTTTACTGTTTCTGGCTCTGGTTTGATGCAGAACCTAGGTTTCTTCTAATACCTTTTTTTTTTTTTTAACATTAAATCTTGAATCTTTTAGGTAGTTGGCACTGTCTCCTGGTTTCACTGCTGATTAAGTTTTCTTTACTTTTTCTTTCTTTCAGTCATATTGTAGAGCGGAGAGTTTTAAACCAGATATTTCTTGGAAATTCATTTCGAAATTGTCTGGCATTTAAAAAATCTATTCTGGTTTAAAATGAAGAACTAGAAACAGATTGTAAGGAAGCTGAATTATTTTTCAAAATGGAACAATTGCATACTGTTACCCAGTCAAGACTTTTTTTAGTCTCTTAAAGACAAAATTAAATTGTTAGAGAAACAAAGTGGGTCTGAGAAGAGTAGAAATGGTGACAATCAGTGTAGTGAGGATTGGGCTTCTCAGAAGTCTTCCAGAGACCACAGGCATCTGTGATTGGTTTTCCAATCCATCAGTCTACACACCATGTATTTTTTTTTTAAGATTTTATTTATCTATTTGACAGAGAGAAATCTCAAGTAGGCAGAGAGGCAGGCAGAGAGAGAAGGGGAAGCAGGTTTCCCACTGAGCAGAAAGCCCGATGTGGAGCTTGATCCCAGGACTCTGGGATTATGACCTGAGCCAAAGGCAGAGGCTTAACCCACTGAGCCACCCAGGTGCCCCACACACCAGCTTCTTAGGGAGAATTCTGCCTATAGCCTTTCAGCTCGGCCAATCAGCAGAGGAAAGGAGTCTTTTCAAAGGTAGTTTAATGCATTGGTGTACACTGCCCCAAACTTAGTAGGCCCTTAATAAATAGATGCTGAATGGAATGCTGGAAACATTATTCCCTGGTCTGGGTCTTTTATATCAAACACCATGAGAAAACATCAGAAGGAAAATTTTACAATGAAACTTGGAGTTTAATAGTATTTTCCAAATGTTTGTTGCCTCAAATTCATTTGTAACTGAAAAAAAAATTAATTAATGGAATAAAATTGAGTCTTTTGGTGTTAGAGTTGTAAGCATTTTAACAAATGTATAGAATTATACCACCAGCACACTACATCATGATACTGGGTGTGATCACCCCCCAAAAACGCCCTCCTATTGCTTAGTCTCTTCATATTCCCAATCCCTGGCAACTACTGATCTGTTTTCTGTTGATATAGTTTTGCCTTTTTCAATATGTAGTATAAATGGAATCATTCAATAACTTATTTCAGAGTTGCCAATTGCACACAGCACAATACCTTTGGGATCCATCCATGTTGTATATATCAATAGTTCCCTTTTTATTGCTGAGTAGTATTTCATGCCATGCCCCACAGTTGGTTGTTCTTGTTCACATTGTTTTTCAGTTGTTAAAACACATACTGCCTTTTCTGTTGTTGGAATTTAGAATTTTCTAGTGGCATAGGTGTTTTTGAAGAAAACTTTTCCTTCTTTTTTTTTTTTTTTTGGTTGAACAAAATATAAACTGGAATATAATCAAAAGCACAGCAAAGAGTAAATATACTTATACTTACTAAGTAAGGGTGATAGGCAGCTCATCTGTGAATTAAAGCAAGAAATTATCAGGCTATGTCATCCGAGAACTATATGGAAATTGTTAAAGAAATTTTTAACTACTTAGGTTCTAGATCAAAATCTCATTTTTCTAGAATATTTCAGGAATTTATTTTATTAAATATTCTGAGTATGTTAGGTAGCTTGTATATTTACATAGGTTAGCCAGTTTTCCAATAATTAGAACACAGTACAGTCATTTAGTGCCAAAATGCTTTAGCATGTAATTTCATCCTTTTCAGATGGTTTAGGAAATATCCCGAGATCTTAAATAGGAATTATCTTTTGCTAGATCATTTGTCATTATGTATCATCCTGTGCATAGAAGAAAAGCATGGTTACATAAGCTTTCTGGCTGTTTGTAATGTAGAAAATGCTTTTATTGTCTATAGTAGTTGTTGCAATTAGTACACAAATGCTGATAATAACATCCAAGACTCCTTCCCCCAAAAAAGTCTTAAAAATAAGAAAAAAGATTTTTGAATTTTAACCTTTTGGCAGGAAGACTCTGACATTTTTTGAATTGGGAAATGGCTTGATCAAAGAGTGTTCTTAGAGATCTGACAGTGATAGACTAGGCAGACTGATGCCAGGGGGAGCAGATGGGCATCAGGGCAGGCTGTACAGCATGAGTAAGCTGGTGACAATGAGATCGGGAATGAAAGGACAGAGCAGCAGCTATTTTGAATGAAGAAATTATGTTCTTTACTAACTGACAAGATAAGAGATTAAATTGGGGAATCATTTAAGATGGTTCTGAGACTAGATAAATGGCGGCAGAAATAGAGAAATAACTTGTTTAGGGAGAATGAGATTGTAAATGAGGCAGTTGAGTCTGGTGTGATTTTGGTTATTGGAAAAAAAGCAGTGTCAGTGAAATAAGGGGAATGAAAACTGCATTAAAATTAAGACCTTCTGCCTCAGGTTATCATTCATGATTTGACTCCAGCATACAGATATTGAATTAATATGTGTTCATTTTTAATCTCCTGACCTTATTTTGCAGAAGGGACAGAGGTCCTCACAAAGCTTCATATGTTGGTCTTTGTTCTTCACAGTAAAGAGTGGCAACAGAAATGTAACAAATGAATTTACATTTTTATATTTTGCTTTAAATATCAGAGTGTTCTGTTTATAGATAAGAGCACATGTATTATGTATAGAATGGTGTATAAAGTAAATTTTCCTGGAGTAAGGACAGAGTCATCTTCTTAATACCATTTTAAGTTGGTTTTTAAGATTTTGAACATTAGAGTGCCTGGGTGGCTAAGTCGGTTAGGCATTTGACTCTTGGTCTTGGCTCAGGTCATGTTCTTCCAGTCTGGGATCCAGCCCTGCACTGAGCTCTGCACTGAGCTCCGCACTCAGTGCAGGGTCTGCTTCAGATTCTTTCTCCTTCCCCCTCTAACCCTCCCCCCTCATGCATGCTCTCTCAATCTCTTTCTCAAATAAATAAAATCTTTAAAAATAAAAAAGAGATTTCAAACATTGAATATAATAGTTTACATCTTTCATATCTACTTCCACATATAGTAGTTTAATTTTTTTTACTCTTTCTTTTGTGATATTGTTGATTTACTGGAAATTTGTGCATCCTTAGGAGATATCTTATCATCATTTTGTAATCCGTCATTATTTTTGGGACATCTTTCTAGATCCATTATTATGTTAATTCCTCTTCCCTGCAGTTGGTGGAAAGCATTGTAATTCACTTTGAAAAAGTCAGAGACACATGTCATTTCAAGCCTTCTTCTTAATTGTTTTAAGGCGTGGTTTTTTAAGACAAAAAATTCGTATAGTTTAATGTTTCATTTGACAAAAGTGCACAATTTTCTTCATGGTACACTTGTGTGGTTTTTAGAGTATGGATCAAAATTTATTTTCTGTATGTTTTCTTGAGAATAACAGCAATTTGTAAGTGGAGCTTATAAAATTTACTTATAATTATTTAGAATATTGGTCAACTTAGGGTAAAATTTGGTGGAAAGTAAAGAAATATTTTATGCCACATTAAAGCTTTTTTAAAAAGAGGTACATAACCACTTTTAAAATCTGGTATATATTTGTTCCCATTTTATCTATTGAATAAATGTTACAGTGTTGAAGACTAGTCATGATCACCAAAGAACTTCTCATTCTTGAAAATGGGACAGTTCTTCTTTAAATAAAATAGTATATGAGTGAGTGAGGAGGTTTTAATTGTTACTTGTACGCTGTATAGATCCCAGAATCATGAAGTTTGGGCCTTTAGGCCAATAGTATGATGTATTCATTTTTGTGATTTTTGTAGATGGCTTTTTGGACCATATTTTCTCCATACAGAGATTTGAGATGTTGATTTTGACCTTTCAGTCAAAATAACAAAATAAGGTCATTTATTATTTATAATTCAGGTAAGAAAAAATTGTATATAAAAGCACCTTATAGTTCATAAATATGCATATTGACACAAAGTGACATTATTATCATTGTATTATAATATCCTAGCTGTGTATTTGTGATATATTTTAAATTTTAAATACAGGAGCCAAGATACTTCCTATATGATGGGGTAATACATATTGATAGTTAAATTAGGCAGCAATTAATGTGATCTCTCCCTTATTTCTCCTCTGCCACATTTTATGTGACTTGGTCTGTAACCTTACTAATGATGCTGGTGGTGCTGGTGCTCTAAGAGATCCTTTATCATTCCTTTACATAGAAGAATCATAAGAAAAATGAACTCAAAATAATAGCATTCTGTCTCCTCTTACTCTGCAATGTGTTAAGACATGAGTGCCTCAAAATGCCACATACCAAATGTTCCTTCTCTCCACTCTTATTTTTAGGTTTAGCTCTTATCTAAAATGTTCCTGATTTTCTCAACCAGGTGATATAACATAAAATTACGTCTGATTTGTTCATTTTACACTTATTGAGACCTACTCTGTGTGAGTCACTGTGCTAAGTCCTGGATTTTCAGTCAGAAGACACGGTCTTCAACTTCAACGAATTTTCAGGCTATTTACTGGTCATACAGAGATGGGAACAAAATAAAATACAAAGTGGGCATTGTTGTAAAGGAGGTCTGTAGTGCAGAATGGGAGATTGTGGAGTGTGTCTGGAATAAGTCACATAGGAAGGCAAGGTCCAGATCAGGAAGGGCCTTGAACACTATATAAAGGAGTTCAGATTGTATTCTGTCATAAATATGAAGAAACTGAAAAGTTTTGAGATAAAAAATGACATCAGAATTTTTATGTTGGGAGAGATGAACTGGAGGGGATAGTGACTCGCAGCAGGAAACCCATAAAACAGTTTTAGTCTGGATGAGAGATATTTATGGCCTGATTTAAGATTAAGATCTTTCAGTTTTTGTTAATTGCCTCATTTTCTTGGTGTTCCTTACCTAAAAATCTGGAGAAAAGTAATCTTGTTAGTTCAGTTCACCATTTGTTCATCATTTGTATCAGGTTATTTTATAAGTAGTTGAAGCTGACCCATCTGTAGCTTGGCTGTTCACTTATAAAGTGCCCTCAGTAAGCCTGAAAAATGTATCCACTCTGGATTTCACTTTCGAATCTGGGTAAAATCTAAATGTTAGTGGATAAGGGAGTACAGTACAGGTGGGATAAAAAGGTAAGGAACTTGGCTCTGAAGGGAGTACCAAACTAGGGGGGGGGGTACACGATCTAAGAAATCAAGGAAAGGTTTTTTGTTTATTTTGTTTTTTTAAGCTGGCAGAAGTTTGGATACAGGAGTCAGTGGCTAAGAAATGGCTGAAATAAAGAGAGCGTTTAATTTTTTTAATTGTTGAAGTGTGTTAAGGGTTGGCACGAGGTGGGATTCCAGAGCACAGGAAGATCTATTCGTCTTGGACAGGAAAGAAGGATAACTCTCCCTCTGCGGTGGGCTTAAAGAAGAAAGGAGGAGTGAGATGTAGGTAAGTTTAGAAGTGGAGAGAACCTGCTTAGTAGCACACTTTATGAAATAACCAGCAAAGAGAAATGCTTGAGAAGTGAGGTAAAGATTTCCTATAATTGCTGAGGAAAATTCAAATAAGAATCTAAGAACTAGGGATATCATGAAGTGGTTCTTTGCCTCCTGCAATCCATATATGGGTTGAGAAAAAGTGGATGATTGAACTAGTTCAGAGTTGGAACAGACTTAACTTGTGACTTGGTAGGAGTTAATGCTTATTTTATTTTATTTTTTCTGTTAGTTTGGTTCCACTGTTTTTTTTTTACATTCTGGTCTTCCATATTTTTCTTCTGCAGGTCTTGATGACTGTTTGCAGCAGTATATTAAGAACTTCGAGAGGGAGAAGATCAGTGGAGACCAGCTGCTTCGTATTACGCATCAGGAGCTAGAAGATCTGGGGGTCAGCCGCATTGGCCATCAGGAATTGATCTTGGAAGCAGTTGACCTTCTGTGTGCACTGGTAAGGACATTAAGTGATTGGAAAGGAAACTTGTATTATTTCTATTTAAATTATTTTCCTCTTTTAGTTTTTTCCTTCTTTTTCTTCTCTTTTTAAAAATAATTTAAATGCAATTAGGAAAAACTCCTCTAACTAGAAGTGGTATTTTCCTCCTTTATTAAATTTGGTATACTACATGGTGCCAAATTAAAACTTAAAGAGGCTTATAACTCAACCAATGACATTAATATTAATTAATATTAATTAACCAATATCTGTAATCCCATTAATAATCTGGGGATGTTAATTAAGGGTACAATGACATGGCATTTTATGCCTACCAGATGAACAAAAATTAAGATGTCTGACAAAGATGATTATTGCCAGGATATGGAGAACCAAACACTTCTTGAGCTATTAGTAGGTATAAAAATCTGTTCCATCATGGGGCACCTGGGTGGCTCAGTGGGTTAAAGCCTCTGCCTTCAGCTCAGGTCATGATCTCAGGGTCCTGGGATTGAGTCCTACACAGGCTCTCTGCTCAGTGGGTAACCTGCTTCCTGCTCTCTCTCTGCCTGCCTCTCTGCCTACTTGTGATCTCTGTCTGTCAAATAAATAAATAAAATCTTTAAAAAATAATAAAATAAATGTTTTGATTTAGTAACATAAATATTAAGAAATCTTATTTTAGAAAAATCATCCTTAATGAAATTATTTGAATGTTCTAAATGTATATATACAATAAAAATTGAATATCATATATTATAAGGTTACTTTTGTTGACATACAAGAGAAATCAATGTCAAAATAATCCTGCAAGATTCTGATAATATACTAAATATTACAAAAGGAACATAGATTTTTTTCCATGTTAGGTAAGATAACATTTGATTGGTTTTAATAAAAATTCTTATAGATATTTGTAAGGGGGCTAGAGCTACAGTGAGATAAAAAAGCAACAGTCTTATAATAATCTGTGATTTAAATTAGGCTCAGTCAGTTACTGACACTTGTGGGCAAGTAATTTCATCATAACCTTGGTTTATTTATTTATTTTTTATTACTTTTTTTTAAAGATTTATTTATTTGGAGGGGGCCGAAGGAGAGAGAAAGAAGCAAACTCCCCACTGAGCATGGAGCCTGATGCAGGGCTCGAACTCACAACCTAAGATCATGACCTGAGCTGAAATCAAGAGTCAGACACTTAACTGACTGAGCCACCCAGGTGCCCCACCTTGGTTTTTCTATATAAAATGGAGATAGTAACAGTTGGCTCTTGTAGGTATTGTGAAAAGCAAATGAGATGGAATTTGTGTGGTGCCTGATTCAGTGCCTGACACACAGTAGGTATTCAATAAGTAGTTAACTATTAAGATGATGATAATTAACAAGAAATGAGTAAATAATTATATATAATTCAAGAGTCAGTGAATATACGAGAACTTGTGTGTCAGATATAAGATGTATTTCCTGCCCTCTTGAAAAGCCTATGGGGGAGGGAGTGACACACAAATTATCACAATACTGTATTATAAGTACTAAAATAAAAGTATGAACTAAGTATTATGGGGGCACAGAAGAGAAAATAACTAGCTTTAACTATGACAGATGGGTTCATATTGCAAAAAAAAGTGATATTTAAGGAGACTAGAGGAAGATGAGCATGTGTTTGGAAGAACAAGAGGGAAGGGCATTCTATGTAAATAAAACAACACAGACACAGGCACACAGAATAAAGAGGATGCCTTGTGGGTTTGAACAAAGGTTAGCTATTTTAGACGACAAAATACATGGGAAACAGTGACAGAAAATTAGTCTTTAAAAGGCCCGATAGGCCCAGACTATAAAGTATCTAAACATCATGATAAGAGATTTATACTTTAGGGTGGATATTGGAGAACCATGTAGGAATGATCAAATACTTGTTTTAAAAATGTAACTGATGGTAGTAAAGAGGAGGGAATGGAGTGGGTATAATCTAAAGACCAGATGAATAGTTAGGAAATGTTTTATTTTTTTTAAAGATTTCATCTATTTATTTGAGAGAGAGAGTGAGACAGAGAGAGAGAGACACTACTGGATGGGAGAGGGTCAGAGGGAGAAGCAAACTCTCTGCTGAGCAGGGAACCTGATGCAGGGCTCATTCCTGGGACTCTGGGATTATGACCTGAGCCAAAGGCAGGTGCTTAACTGAGTCACCCAGGCGCTCCAGAAATGTTTTAAATAATCTTCTTAGGCTATGAGCAGGGTTTAAACTAAGGATGAACAGGAATAGAGAAGATCTGATGAATCTGAGAGGTGAGATAAAGGGAGAAGTTGAGAAAGATTCCATGTTTTCGAGCTGCAAAGATAGTGCAGATAATTTTTCAATAATGAAGGTGGGCAATAGTAGCAAGACTAGATTAAGGTGGGAATATAAATTGAGTTTCAGATTCATTGAATTTGAGTCATCTCTGAGTTATCCAGAAAGAGATACTCGTCAAACAGTTGCACATACGAATTTGGAGCTTGAGAAGTAGCTGAAGATAGAGATTTGGGCGTCTCCAGGGTATAAGGATTGAATCCATAGAGAGAGAGAGATCACCCCAGGAGGGACTCAGCTCCACCCGGGGGTTGGGAAGGAAGAAGAGACTACAGAGGAGGCTTGCAGAGTGCGTGGAGAAATGTGAAGACAGCTTCAAAAGCATTGTCACAAAAGCAAGGGGGAGTGGTTTTTTTTTTTTTTTTTTTTTTCCAGTAAGGAACATCAATAATACCAAATTTCACAAAAAGCCAATAGGATAGGCAAGGAAGAACAACCTGACTGTGTGGCACCTGACTGGATCACTTGGTAGAGGATGCGGCTTTTGGCCCTCAGGGTCATAAGGTCAAGCCCTATGTTGAGTGTGGAACCTATTTTAAATAAATGTATTAGATGGTTAAATGTCCGCATTCTGCTCAGGTCATGATCCCAGTATCCAGGGATCAAGACTCAACGTTGGGCAACCAGCTCAGCAGGGAGTCTGCTCCTCCCTCTCCCTCTGCCTCTCCCCCTGCTTGTGATCTCTTGCTCTCAAATGAATAAATAAAATCTTAAAAAAATAAATAAAAAATAGACCTGACTGAAAGCATTTTCTAAAGAAGAGTACAATCTGAAACCACATTGATTGACTATTACCTCCCATTTACACATGTCAATCTTAACCTTAATTGTCATTTCTTCAAAAAAACACCACTGGTGGAGGTTAGCCCCTTACTGTTATTCTTTTAACCTTCATCTCATTTTCTAATTACATATTTATATGTGTATTTATCAGTTTAACGTCTGTTTCTTCTGCTAGACTGTAAGCTGTGTGGGAAAAGACATGACGCTTACTAAATACCTAGTGTGTAGCACAGATGCCGGGCAATAGTGGATGCTGAATACTTTTTGAAAGTGGTATTGTAAGAGTCTTGAGATGTTTTTCATATGATAGTTTGGGATCTTCTTATTTTCCTACTCCTGAGATCAGAGAAATCAGCTTAGACTAGAATACACACTTGTGCTCTATCCCTTATCAGAATCAGATCACAGAAATCATGCCAGGTATAAGAGATAGTACTCAACATAAGGTAGGAGACCTCATTGTTTTTGTCTACTGGTCTCCAAATCTGGGTCATTGTGGCCATGAAGGTGCAACAGAAGTGGCTTGGAGATGAGTGCATGATCCAGCAGTCCTCTACTTGCCACATCTTTCTTTTTTTTTAAGAGAGGGAGAGAGTGGGGAGGGGCAGGGGAAGAGAGAGAATCTTAAGTGGGCTCTATGTTCAGAACATATCCTGATGTGGGGCTTGGTCTCACAACCCTGTGATCATGGATCATGACCTGACATGAAATCAAGAGTTGAATGCTTAACCAACCGAGCCACCCAGGTGCCCCTATTTGCCACATCTTTTATAACAGTACATAGTTGGGTGTGTCAGAGTTTGAAATTCAGGAGGTTATGTTTCATAAGCAGGACTCCTCAGAGATAAACCACTTATGTGCTGGATTTCGAGCTGTCAGTTTGAAGAAGGAAATAAAATTGATGATTTCAGTGCTAACTACAAATAGTCTGAACCTCCAGGCAGAGTCTGGCCCATGAAAAATCTCTGCTGACCTAAACTTACTTAGAAAGATGGCATGAGAGATAGATGTCTAGACCATTTCAGTGTTCTCACCATAGAGCTGTGGTACATCTCTTCATATGCTGGCTTTTAATTCCTACACAGTTCTGGGTTTAAGCACCATAGTATTGCATCGTTTTCTAGGGGGAAAAAAACACATTAAATTCATTCTTTCTGTGCTTATTCAGCAATAAATTGGTCATATTCTCCAAAGAGGACAAATATTAAATCTTCCTTCCACCACTTCCTAATAACTATACATCAGCAAGTTAGAAGTGAAGATATCTTCCATTTTATGCAATAAATATTTTCCAGTGAATATCAAGTGAATATCTGAGCAATGAATTCTGATTTACTTCTACATACCATTATAAAATTAGGATGTGAGATCCTTCATCAGCAAGCTGAGTTGACTAGACCAGGAGGTGTTGTTGGGAATGGGGAATTGTTTATTATCTCTTTAAAACTTTAATATCTCTACTGGTTTTTGCTTTATTCCTTATGTCTGTTGTTTTTATTTCTTTTAACAATTATATGTTCATGCTCAAACAGCTATATCACAGGAATTACAGAGATGAAAAAGGCACAGTCAGTGCCCTTTTTTTTAAGATTTTATTTACTTATTTGACAGACAGAGATCACAAGTAGGCAGAGAGGCAGGCAGAAAGAGAGGGGAAGCCGGCTCCCCACTGAGCAGAAAGCCTGATGAGGAGCTTGATCCCAGGAACCTGGGATCATGACCTGAGCCTAAGGCAGAGGCTTTAACCCACTGAGCCACCCAGGCGCCCCATAGTCTATGCTCTTAAAATGTATACAGTCCAGTAAAGAAGATAATAGTCATTAAAAGGTTATACATATTTAAAGAGATCCCAGGAGAGTTCAGAAGGAAATGATGAACACTACTGTGGGGATCCAGGAAGTGTAGGTGGGATTTGCATTGGGAATTGCAGGATAAGTAGATGTTCACCAGACGGAAAGTTGGGGAAAACTTATCTAGGCAGAAGAAATACCATGTGTAAAGACAGAATTGTGAAAGAATATGAAGTGTGCAGAGAGATATGACAATTTTGATTTGGCTGGTGCAGAGTGGGAAGTGATAGGAAGAAAGGCAACTTACGTTTTGTATCATATTATAATTTTTTGCTTAGATTTTTTAGGTTCCCTGCTGAGTCCTTAGCACATAGAGGATATTAAATTAATGTTATCTTACTGAATGAAGTTCTCTGCTTTTACCCAGAGCACTGTAATTTTTTTCTCTTGCCTCTGACTCTGCAGTTTCTGTTCCTAGTATAAGGAAGATGCAGAACGTTTATCAAATTCCTCTGTTTCTTTCAAGCTATGGAGTATTTTCATCTGCTTTATTTTAAAGTTAGTCCTGATGGGGAATAAATGTTATGGCAGTTGATGAAAATCAAAGGTTTGTATAGTAACTTGTTCATTCATGCAACATATATGTATTTAAGCACCAACTATATTGTTTGTACCATGTTATTCTAGAAAGAAGTAAGCTGTTCATGATTTGGAGGTGTTTTAACTTTTTCCTGCTGTTACGCTATCATTTAGTGTCCTTCAATAGAGAGTGCAGTATATTAACGGAAATAGTAAAACATAAATATCAATGTATAGCCCTTAATTTATGCTCTGACAGTACACCTGGTTATCGAGAAGTATAAGTGAATCATTTATGACAGGATAAGAATAGTTTTCATTTCATTCTTCATGCACTTTTCCTATAATAGGTATTTTGCATGAAAATTTAGATGTCTGCAATTGCTAGGATTTGTTTCTTTGCAACATAATTGCTTGGTTCATTCATCTCAAAATCATTCATTTCTCAAAAATATTCATTAAAGCAGTCCTTTTACGACTCACTCACATTTATAAAGCAAAGTATTATGAAACCTAAACACCTGCTCCATGATGCAATCAAATTAAGAGCTCTGAATAAAATAGCATTGACATTGTAAAATATGTGGTGCCAATATTGAATATTTTGTTGTGTTTAGAGAATTCACCACTAGTGAGGATATAGCCAACTTGATCTTCTAAAATGTTAAGTGTATCCTTCATGTGTTTCTTGTACTTTTGCATGCATGTAATTAAAACAAAAGAACAGTATGAACTTAGCACCAATTATTTATTGGCTATGTTGAATCAGTGACTATGTTGAATCAGTGTAGCTACAACAGGTTCCTGGCAGACATATATGTAAACAAATAGGTAACATATAAGACAAAGAAAATAGCTAACTACAGGCCATGACTAAACTTTTATTTTCTTGATGTAGTTCTTTCCAAATCAGTAGTAATGCATATTTGTCCCATGCATATCTAGTACAAAGCAAGACTGTAATGAATAAATCTGCACTTTTTAAAAGTTGAGGGAATAAGTAGGAGAGGAAGATGGTGGCAGAGTACGAGGACCCAAGGCTCATCTCACAAACACACCTAGATAACTATTTAGTCATCCTAAATACCCCAGAAATCGACCAAAAAGGGCACAGACCAAGCTCCACAACTACAGGGACAGAAGAGGCCACATCATAAAAGATAGGAAGTGTGAAGACAGATCAGGGTGTTGCAGAGGGAAGAGAGCCATGGTCCCAGAGAAGGGCTACAGAGAGAGGAACACACAAGGGAACACATAAGTAAACATTTCCCCAAAGCCATTGGCTTAGAAAACAAGAGATTGAATTTGTGAGTTTTTGCAACCAGGCTTAAAGCCTAGAGTTTTAAAGATCAGTGGGCTTGGCTGGGATGGGGCCCTGAGGGCACTGCACTACTCCTGAGGAGAAGACCGGCAAATGACCTGGGGAAAAACAGCCTGAATTAGCAATTTGAAAAATGCCAGGGGCTGACTGGGGAGAAATTATTCACTTAGAATGCATCCCTGAGAGGCAGCTTTCACAGAGACATCTCTCTCCCTATGAAGAAAGGAGCTAGCTAGTGCCATTTCCCTCCCCCACCTCTCAGCAGGAACACTGGCTACCTGTTTATGCCAAGCCCCACCCACCACACTCTGGCAGGACTGCCCTTCACAACCAGGTTTGCCTCAGTCCAAGCACAGCAGGACTCTCCCACAGAAGACCAGCACAGACACCACATCTCCAGACCAGAGTCCTGCAGGGCCTCAGTTCTGGTGGAGCTAGTGTCAGGTCTCATTTGACAAGCAGGCCAGAGCACACTTTTAAAACTCTCCATATGCAGGCCAGGTACAAAACACTGTCTACAGCAGGCAAGGAGAGCCTCTGCAGATGACTGGCCTGAAGAATAGACCAGTCAGAACACAACAGCAGAGCACATGAAGCACACACCAGAGACACTCTGTGAAGTGCAGACCCTGGGCACTTTATGACCTCTTCTTCATAAAGTAATTACTTTCAGGGGCAGGAGACATAACTGACTTTTCTAACACGGAGAAGCAGAGACATAGATGAAATGCTAAGATGGAGTGATTTACCCCAATTGAAAAAAGAAGATAAGGCCATGGCCAGATATCTAAGCAAAATTATAAAAGTAACAAGCCTGATGGAGAATTTAAAGTAACAATCCTAAGGATACTCACTGGGATTGAAAAAAGAGTAGAAGACAACAGTGAGACCCTTACCACAGAGCTAAAAGTGTTTAAAAAGAATCAGAGATGAAGAATGCAAGTAACAAGATGGGAAACAGGCTTGATGCAATAAACAGCAGGCTGGAAAAGCAGAGGAATGTGTTAGTGACCTAGAAGACAAAATAATAGGAAGTAATGATGCTGAACAAAAAAGAGAAGGATTATGAAACACAAGAATATACTTAGGAAATCAGTGACTATATCAAACATAATAGCACTCATATTATGAGAGTCCCAAAAGAAGAAGAAAGAAAAAGGGGACAAAAAACTTATCTGAAGATATAATAGCTGAAGTTTTCAGCTGGGTAAGGAAAATGGACTTCCATATCCAGAAGTCACAAAAAACTGTCATCAAAATCAACAAAAACAAAGCCAACACCAAGACATTGTACTTAAATTTGCAAAATGTAGTGTTAAAGAAAATGTCTTAAAAGCAGCAAAATAGAAGTCCCTAACTTACAAAGGAAAGACCCTTATGGCTAGGTGGAGATTTCTCAGCAGAAACATGGGATGCCAGAAGGCAATGGCAGGACATATTCAAAGTGCTGAATGTGAAAAACCTGCAGTCGGGCGCCTGGGTGGCTCAGTGGGTTAAGCCCCTGCCTTCGGCTCAGGTCGTGATCTCAGGGTCCTGGGATCGAGTCCCGCATCGGGTTCTCTGCTCGGCGGGGAGCCTGCTTCCCTCTCTCTCACTCTTTGCCTGCCTCTCCATCTACTTGTGATCTCTCTCTGTCAAATAAATAAATAAAATCTTTAAAGAAATAACAAAAACCTGCAGTCAAGAATACTCTATCCAGCAAGGCTATCATTCAGAGAAGGAGAGCTAGAGTTTCCCAAACAAAAACTGAAGAAGTTCATGACTACTGAGCCAGCTCTACAAAAAATATTAGAGCAGACTCTTTGAGTGGAAAAGAGACCCAAAATGACAAAGACAAGAAAGGATCAGTGGAAATCTCCAGGCACAACAAAACAAGTAATAATATGGTACTAAATAGATATATATCAATAATTATTTTAAAATGTAAATGGACTAAATGCTCCAATCAAAAGACACACGATATCAGAATGGGTAAAATATCAAGACCTGTCTATATGCTACCTCCAAGAGACTCATTTTAGACCTAGAGACATCTGCAGATTGAAAGTGAGGGGAAAGAGAATTATCATGCAAACAGATGTCAAAAGAATGCCAGAGTAGCGATACTTGTATCAGAAAACTAGACTTTAAAATGAAGGCTATAAAAAGACACAATGAAGAGTAGTATATAATCATAAAGGGAACAATCCAACAAAAAGATATAAAAATTTTAATTATTTATGAACCCAAATGGGTTCATTGACATATATAAAACAATAACAAATATAAAGGAAAGAGAGGAGCAAGAAGACAGAAGAGTAGGAGGCCTAAATTTCAGCTGGTCCCAGGAATTTGCTAGATAGTGATCAAACCATTCTGAACACCTATAAATTCAGCAGGAGATCAGAGAGAAGAATAACAGTAATTCTATGAATAGAAACATGACCACTTTCTGGAAGGTAAGACATGCAGGGAAGTGAATCTGAGGTGATCTATGGGAAGATAGACTGTAGGACAGAGGTGGGGGAGAGAGCCCCTATTAGCCAGCTCCGAGAAAGTGACAGATTAGTGGGGCACAAAATCAGAAGTTTTAGAAGTCTGCTCCACAGAGGGACCTCATTCCAGTGGCTAAGCAGTGTGGAATCCTCACTGGAAAAGTGTGGTCTCAGGACCCTCAGGGTCACAGAAATACCAGGGGTGCCTGAGTGTGGCAGCACTCCCAGGTATCAGAGCAGGGAAGCCATCTGCAAAGATGGAGTTGAGAAGTGGCCTCTCAGCTTGGGGTTGCCAAAAACTGTGATCTGAGGCAAAGTCAGGCCACTGCTCTTCAAGCAGGGACTCCACAAATGGCAGATCTGGAAAGCCTCCCCTTTCTCCCTGCAGGAGGAGTGGTACAGGAGCAAGTTGCAGGAATCTGCTGGGTTTGGAGACTCAAAACAGGGTCGTGTGCCAGAGATAGAAATCTCTGGTCACAGGTTAGGTGTCGTTTTTACCCTTTTAGCATTTTGTTCTCTCATTCATCTGTTCTTCTCTGAACAAAATGGCAAAATGAAAAAAACTCACCTCAGAAAAAAGAATGAAAGACAGTACCAACTGCTAGGGACCTAATCAATACAGACATTAGTAAATATCAGAACTAGAGTTCAGAATGACAATTATAAAGATACTAGCTGGGCTTGGAAATAGCATAGAAAATACTAGAGAATCCCTTTCTGGAGAAATAAAAGAACTAAAATCTAATGAAGTTGAAATTTTTTTAAAAAGCTGTTAATGAGGTACAATAAAACAGAGGTTCTTACTGCTAGGATAAATGAAGCAGAAGAGAAAATTAGTGATATAGAAGACCAAATAATGGAAAACAAAGAAGTTGAGAAAAAGATGAACAACTACTAGATCATGAGGGGACAATTCGAGAGATAAGTGATACCATAAGACCAAACAATATTAGAATAATTGGGATCCCAAAAGAAGAGAGAGGAGCAGAAGGTACATTGGAGCAAATTATAGCAAAGAACTTCCCTAATTTGGGGAAGGAAACAGGCATCAAACTCCAGGAGGCACAGAGAAAGCTTCTCAAAATCAATGAAAATAGGTCAACACCCCACCATCTAATAGTAAAACTTAAAAGTTTCAGAGACAAAGAGAAAATCCCAAAAGCAGCTCAGGACAAGAGGTATATAACCTACAACAGTAGAAATATTATTACATTGGCTTAAGACCTATCCACAGAGACCTGGCAGGCCAGAAAGGATTGGAGCATTAAATGAGAAAAATATGCAGCCAAGAATACTATATTAAGCTAGGCTGTCACTGAAAGTAGGAGAAATAAAAAAGCTTCCGAGAAAAACAGAAACTAAAAGAATTTGCAAACACCAAACCAGCCCTACAGGAATTATTGAAAAGGGTCCTCTAAGCAAAGAGAGAGCTTTAAAGTACCACAGACCAGAAAGGAATAAAGAAAATATACAGTAACTGTCACCTTAGAGGCAATATAATGGCACTAAATTCATATCTTTCAATAGTTACATTGAATGTAAATGGGCTAAATGCCCCTAATCAAAAGACACAGGGTATAAGAATGGATTAAAAAAAAAAAAAAAACAAGACCCTCCAGTATGCCTTCTGCATGAAGCTCATTGTAGACCCAAGGACACCTCCAGATTTAAAGGGAGGAGGTGAAAAGTAGTTTACCGTGTTAATGATCATCAAAAGAAAGCTGGGGTGGCCATCCTTATATCAGACAAATTAGATTTTAAAACAAAGACTATAAAAAGAGATGAGAAAGGACATTATCATACTTAATGGGAATGTCCAACAAGACGATCTGATAATTTTAAATATCTATGCCCCTAACATGGGATCAGCCAATTATATAAACCGATAGATAACAAAATCAAAGAAACACATCAACAATAATACAGTAGTAGTAGAGGACTTTAACATGCCCCTCACTAAAATGGACAGATCATTTAAGCAAAAGATCAACAAGGAAATAAAGGCTTTAAATGACACACTGAACCAGATGGGCATGGAAGATACATTCATAACATTCCATCCCAAAGCAACATAATACACATTTTTCTCTAGTGCACATGGAACATTCTCCATAATAGATCATATCCTGGGCCACAAATCAGGTCTCAACCAGTACCAAAAGATTGGGATTATTCCCTGCATATTTCCAGACCACAATGCTTTGAAACTACAACTCAACCACAAGAGGAAAGTTAGAAAAAACTCAAATACATGGAGGCTAAATAGCATCCCACTAAAGAATAAATGGGTCAACCAGGGAATTAAAGAATTTTAAAAATTCATGGAAACAAATAAACATGAAAACACAACTGCTCAAAATCTTTGGGATGCAACAAAGGTGGTCCTAAGAGGAAAGTATATAGCAATACAAGTCTTTCTCAAGAAACAGGAAAGGTCTCAAACACACAGCCTAACCTTACACCTAAAGGAGCTGGAGAAAGAACAGCAAATAAAGCCTAAATCCAGCAGTAAAAGAGAAATAATAAAGATCAGAGCAGAAATCAATGAATTAGAAACCAGAAGAACAGTAGAACAGATCAATAAAAGTAGGAGCTCATTCTTTGAAATAATTAATAAGATTGATAACCCCTGGCCAGACTTAGCAAAAAGAAAGGAAAAAGGACCCAAATAAATAAAATCATGAGTGAAAGAGGAGCAATCACAACCAACACCAAAGAAATACAAACAATTAGAAGAACATATTATAAGCAACTTTATGCCAGCAAATTGGACAATCTGGAAGAAATGGATGCATTCCTAGAGACGTTTAAACTACCAAAACTGAACCAGGAAGAAACAGAAAACCTGAACAGACCCATAACCAGTAAGGAGATTGAAGCACTCATCAAAAATCTCCCAACAAACAGGAGCCCAGGGCCAGATGACTTTCCAGGAGAATTCTACCAAACATTTAAAGAAGAATTAATACCTATTCTTCTGAAACTGTTCCAAAAATAGAAATGGAAGGAAAACTTCAAAACTCATTTTATGAGGCCAGCATTACCTTGATCCAAAAACCAGACAAAGACCCCATCAAAAAGGATAATTACAGACCAATATCCTTGATGAACACAGATGCGAAAATTCTCACCAAAATACTAGCCAATAGAATCCAACAATACATTAAAAGGATTATTCACCACAACCAAGTGGGATCTATTCCTGGGCTGCAAGGTTGGTTCAGCATCCTCAAATCAATCAATGTGACACAATACATTAATAAAAGAAAGAACAGGAACCATATGATACTCTCAGTAGATGCTGGAAAAGCATTCAACAAAGTACAGCATCTTTTCTTGATCAAAACTTTTCAAAGTGGAGGGATAGAGGGTATATACCTCAATATCATCAAATCCATCAATGAAAAACTCACAGGGAATATCCTTTTCAATAGGGAAAAACTGAGAGCTTTTCCCCTAAGGTCAGGAATATGGCAGGGATGTCCCCTATCACAACTTCTATTCAATATAGTACTAGAGAGAAGTCCTAGCCTCAGCAATCAGACAACAAAAAGAAATAAAATCATCTGAATCAGCAAAGAGTAAGTCAAACCCTCACTATTTGCAAATGATATGACACTTCATGTGGAAAACCCAAAAGACTCCTCTCCAAAACTGCTAGAACTCGCTCAGGAATTCAGTAAATTGTCAGGATATAAAACCAATGTACATAAATCAGTAGCATTTCTTTTCTTTTAAAGATTTTACTTATTTATTTGACAGACAAGTAGGCAGATAGGCAGGCAGAATGAGAGAGATTGGAGGAAGTAGGCTCCCTCCTGAGCGGAGAGCCCAATGGGGGGCTCAATCCCAGGACCCGGGGATCATGACCTGAGCCAAAGGCAGAGGCTGTAAACCACTGAGCCACCCAGGCACCCAAAATCAGTAGCATTTCTATAGATTAACAACAAGACAGAACAAAGAGAAATTAAGGAGTCAATCCCATTTACAACTGCATCCAAAACCATGAGATACCTAAGAAGAAATCTAACCAAAGAGGCAAAGAATCTGTACTCAGAAAACTATAGAATACTCATGAAGGAAATTGAGGAAGACTCAAAGAAGTGGAAAAACATTCCATGCTCATGGATTAGAAGAAAAATATTGTGAGAATGGCAATGCTACCTAGAACAATCTACACATTTAATGCAGTCCCTATCAAAATACCATCAACTTTTTTCAAAGAAATGAAACAAATAATCCTAAAATGTGTATGGAACTTAAAAAGACCCCTAAGAGCTAAAGGAATGTTGAAAAAGAAAACCAAAGTTGGCAGTATCAGAATTCCATAATTCAAGCTCTATTACAAAGCTGTAAACATCAAGACAGTATGGTACTGGCACAAAAACAGACACATAGATCAGTGGAACAAAATAGAACCCAGAAATAGACCCTCAACTCTATGGTTAACTAATCTTCATCGAAGCAGGAAAGAATGTCCAGTGTAAAAAAAGACAGTCTCTTCAACAAATGGTTTTAGGAAAATTGGACATACACATGCAGAAGAATGAAACTGGAACATTTCCTTACACCACACACAAAAATAGAATGGATGAAAGACCTCAGTTGAAGAAAGGAATCCATCAAAATCTTTGAGGAAAATACAGGCAGCAAAGTTTTTGACCTCAGCCATAGCAACTTCTTCCTAGAAACATCACCAAAGGCAAGGGAAGCAACGGCAAAAATGAACTATTGGGACTTCATCAAGATCAAAAGCTTTTGCACAGCAAAGGAAACAGTCAATAAAACCAAAAGACAACTGACAGAATGGGAGAAGATATTTGCAAATGACATATCAGATAAAGGACTAATACCCCAAATCTATAAAGAACTTACCAAACTCAACACCCAAAGATCAAATAATCCAGTCAGGAAATGGGCAGAAGACATAAACAGACATTTCTGCAGAGAAGACATCCAAATGGCCAACAGACACATGAAAAGTGCTCCACATCACTCGGCATCAGGAAATTACAAATCAAAACCATAGTGAGATAACACCTCACACAGGTCAGAATGGCTAAAATTAACCACTCAAGAAATGACAGGTGTTGGCGAGGATGCAGAGAAAGGGATCCCTCTTATGCTGTTGGTGGGAATGTAAGGTGGTACAGCCACTCTGGAAAACAGTATGGAGATTTCTCAAAAAATCAAAAATAGAGCTACCCTACAACCCAACAATTGCACTACTGGGTATTTACACTAAAGATACAAAGGTAGTGATCCAATGGGACACGTGCTCCCAATGCTTATAGAAGTAATGTCCACAATAGCTGAACTATGGAAAGAGCCTAGATGTCCATCAAGGGATGAATGGATAAAGAAGATGTGGCATATATATACACATATATACACACATATATACACATATACATACATATATGCATACATACATATGTATACATACATATGCATATATGTATGTATATGTGTATATATGTACACCTGCAATTGAATATTATGCATCCATCAGGGGAAAAAATGAAATCTTGCCATTTGCAATGATGTGGATGTACCTAGAGGGTATTATGCTAAGCAAAATAAGTCAATCAGAGAAAGACAAATATATGATCTCTCTGATCTATGGAATCAAAGAACAAGACAGAGGATCATAGGGGAGGGGAGGGGAAAATGAAACAAGATGAAACCAGAGAGGGAGACAAACCATAAGAGACTCTTAATCTCAAGAAACAAACTGAGGGTTGCTGGAGGGGAGAGGGTAGGAGGGATGGGGTGGCTGGGTGATGGGCATCAGGGGGGGTATGTGCTATGGTGAGTATTATGAATTGTGTAAGACTGATGAATCACAGACTTGTACTTCTGAGACAAATAATACATTATATGTTAATAAAAAAACAATAAAATAAAGGAACTAGTTGATAATAACACAATGATAGTAGTGGACATTAGTACCCCACTTACATCATTTTCTAAACAGAAAATACACAAGTAAACATGGATTTGAATGACACACTGAATGAGATAGACATAACAAATATATTCAGAACATTCCATCCTAAAAAATCAGATTACATGTTCTTTTCAAGTGTACATGGAATATTCTCCAGAATAGATTGCATATTAGATCACAAAACAAGCCTCAACAAGTTCAAAGAGATTGAAATCATATCAAGCACCTTTTCAGCCCACAATACTGTGAAGCTGGAAGTTAACCACAAGAAAAAAAGTTAGAAATATAAATAAATAGAGGTTAAACTACATGTTACTAAACAATGAGTGAGTCAACCAGGAATCAAAGAAATTTAAAAATACATGGAAACAAATGAAAATGAAAACACAATGGCCCAAAACCTTTGGGATGCAGCAACAGTGGTCCTAATAGGTAAGTATGTAGCAATGTAGGCCTACCTCAAAGCAGGAAAAATCTCAAATAAACAACCTAACCTTACACGTAAGTAGCTAGAAAAAGAACAACAAATGAAAGCTAATGCCAGCAGAAGAAAGGAAATAATAAAAATTAGATCAGAAGTAAATGATATAGAAACTAAGAAAACAGTAGAACAGAACATTGGACCTGGAGCTGGTTCATTGAAAGAATTAATTACATTGATAACCTTCTAGCTAGACTTACCAAGAAGAAAAGAGGAAGCACCCAAGTAAATAAAATCACAAATGAGAGGGGAAAAATAACAACAACTGCCTTGTAAAAACAATATTAAGAGAATATCATGAAAAATTACATGGCAATACATTGGACAACCTAGAAGAAATGGATAAATGCTTAGAAACATAAACTACCAAAACTGAAACAGGAAGAAAGAGAAAACTTGAAGAGACAAATAACCAATGAAGAGATTGAATCAATACTCAAAAATCCCCCAACAAACAAAAATCCAGGGACAGATGGCTTCAGGGAAATTCTATCATACATGTAAAGATAACTTATACTTATCTTCTGAAACTATTCCAAAAAATAGAAAAGGAAGAAAAACTTAAAAATTAATTCTATGAGTTCAGCATTACCTAATTCCAAAACTGGATAAAGACTCCACTAAAAAAGAATTACAGGTCAATATCTCTGATACTATATCTCTGACAATACATTAAAAAATCATTCATGATCAAATGGGAGTTACTCTTGAGTTGCAAGAGTGGGTGAATATTTGCAAATCAATGTGATACATCACATTAATAGAAGAAAGAATGAGAACCAAATGATCATTTCAATGATGCAGAAAAAGAATTTGACAAAGTACAATATCCATTCATGATAAAAATTCTCAACAAAGTAGGTTTAAAGGTATCATACTTGAACATAATAAAGGCTATCTATGAAAAATTCACAGCCAACATTATCATCAATAGGGAAAAACTAAGAGCTTTTCCTATTCAGTCAGACATAAGACAGGGGTGTCCACTCTCATCACCGTAATTTAACATAGTACTGGAATTCCTAGCAAAAGCAGTCAGGCAACATTAAGAAAAGGCATCCAAATTGACAAGGAAGAAGTCACATTTTCACTATATGCCATGAAACTCTCTATGGAAAACCTGAAAGACTCCACCAAAAAACTGGTAGAACTGATACAAGAATTCATGTATAGAATCAATGTATAGAAATCTGTTGCATTTCTATACACAAATACCGAAGCAGCAGAAAAAGAAATTAAGGAGTCAGCCTCATTTACGATTGCACCAAAATCAGTAAGATGCTAAGGATAAACCTAACCAAAGAGGTAAAAGATCTGTACTCTGAAAATTGAAAAATACTCATGAAAGAAATTGAAGATGACAGAAACAAGAGGCAAGATATTCCATGCTTGTGGATTCAAAGAACAAATATTGTTCAAATGTCTATACTACTCAAAGCAATCTACACATTTAATGCAATTCCTATCAAAATACCACCAGCATTTTTTGCAGAACTGGAACAGTCCTAAAATATTGGTGGAACCAAAAAAGACCCCAAATAGCCAGAGCAATACTGAAAAAGAAAAGCAATGCTGGAGGCATAGCAATTCCAGACTTTAAGTTATATCGCAAAACTGTAGCCATCAAGACAGTATGGTACTGGCACAAAAACTGACACATACATCAATGGAACAGAATAGAAGACCCAGAAGTAAACCTACAACTATATTGTCAGTTAATCTTTGACAAAGCAGGAAAAGAATATCCAGTGGGAAAAAAGACAATCTCTTCAACAGACAGTATTGGGAAAACTGAAGAGCAACATGAGAAAGAATGAAACTGGACCAGTTTCTTATACCACACACAAGAATAAATTCAAAATAGATTAAAGACCTAAATGTGTTATAGACCTGAAACTGCAAAAAACTAGAGGAGAAAATAGGTAGTAGACTCTTTGATATCAGCCATAGCAACTTCTTTATAGGTATGTCTCCTAAGGCAAGGGGGGAGAAAGGAAAAATAAACTTGGGATTTCATCAAGATAAAAAGCTTCTGCACAACAAAGGATACAATCAACAAAACTAAAAGGCAACCCGCAGAATGTGAGGAAACAATTGCAAATGACATATCTGGCAAAGGGTTAGTATCCAATATATATAAAGAACTTAAAAAACAACTCAAAAAACAAATAATCCAATTAAAAAGTGGGCAAAGACATGGACAGACATTTCTCCAAAGAACACATCCAGATGGCCAACAGACACATGAAAAAGTACTTAACATCACTGATCATCAGGGAAATACAAATCAAAACTACAGTGAGATATCACTTCACACCTATCAGAATGGCAAAAATCAATGACACATGAAACAACAGGTGTTGGTGAGGATGTGGAGAAAAGGGAAACGTCTTGCACTGTTGGTGGGAATGTACACTGTTACAACCACTCTGGAAAACAGTGGAGAGATTCCTAAATAAGTTAAAAATAGAACTGTTCTATGATCCAGCAATCACATTACTAGGTATTTACCCAAAGAATACAAATATACTAATTCAAAAAGATTCGTGCACCCTGATGTTAAGATCAACATTATCTAAATAGCCAATTACGAAAGAGTCCCAATTGTCCATCAACTAATGAATGGGTATAGAAGTGCTATGTACACACAATGGGATATTAACTCAGCCATCAAGAGTCTCTTAAATATAGGAAACAAACTGAGGATTGCTGGAGGGGAGTGGAAAAGGATGAGATAATTTGTGATGGGCATTAAGGAGGGCATGTGATGTGGTGGGCACTGGGTGTTATATGCAACTGATGAATTATTACAGTCTACATCTGAAACTAATGATGCACTACATGTTGGCTAATTGCATTTAAATTTTTAAAAAATAATAAAAATAAGAGAATGAAATCTTGCCATTCCCAACAATGTGGAGGAAATAGAGTATATTATGCTAAGTGGAGTAAGTCAGATAAAGGCAAATACCATATGATTTCACTCACATGTAGAATTTAAGAAACAAAACAATCAAAGGGGGAAAATAAGAGAAAGGAGAGACAAACCAAGAAAGACTCTTAATTGTAGAGAATAAACTGATGGTTACCAGAAGGGTGGTAGCTGGGAGGATTAGCAAAATAGGTGATGGGGTTTAAGGAGTGCACATGTTGTGATGATCACAGGGGGATGTATGGAAGTGTTGAATCACTACATTGTATGCCTGAAACTAATATAACACTGTATGCTATCTAAATTTAAATTAGAATTTTTAATTAAATTAGAATTAGAATTTAATTTAATTAGAATTAGAATTTAATTAAACCATAGCACATACCCTCCCCAATGTCCATAACCCCACCCCCTTCTCCCAACCCCCCTCCCCCTAGCAACCCTCAGTTTGTTTTGTGAGATTGAGTCACTTATGGTTTGTCTCCTTCCCAATCCCATCTTGTTTCATTTATTGTTCTCCTACCCACTTAAACAACAGCTTAAGTGACTTTATATTTTAATTTGTAAGATCTGTGTTATTCTTTTTACATTATTCTAACCCTTTCTAAGAAAATATTGATATGCTAGTATTATATATAAAGGAAATTAATGTTGTATGGCAACCAATGGCTATAGAATGAAAGTTACATTACAGGCTGATTGATTAGTTTCCTCTCTAATGAAATATTATTATTTGAGCTTCCTTAAGAAATTGTTATGTTTATAAATGGATGTTTTCTAATGAAAATCATTAATACACAAAAATGAAAAATGAGAATCCTTTTATACTTCAGGGAAGGTGCTTTAACACAGGGAAAAACTTCTGAAAATGGTTTCAGGAAAGCACTTCAGATGCATCATTGAAATTTAGTTCATAGAGTCCCCAAAGGGCAGCTGGGAATGAGCTTTGGAGGGGACCAGCTCATGTTCCTGACCTTGGAGAAGGCCTTTCCCCATCCATCCCCCAGCTAGTGAGTGACATGCATATTCAAATGTAATTGAAGATCTTAACAGGGGGAGATTAATTTTGATTACCCAGGTGGGCTCCAAATCCAATCACAAATGTCCTCATGAGGGAGAGGCAGAGGGAGATTTGGTACACACAGAAGAGGTGGCCATGTGACCTCAGAGGCAGAGACAGGAGTTATATAATGACCACAAATCAAGGAATGTCAACAGCTACCAGTTTCTTTATGAGGCAAGGATTAGAAGAATCTTCTTCCAGACGAAGCATGTATCTGCCAACACTGTGATTTTAGCCCAGTGGTAGTGATTTTGGATTTCTGATCTCTAAAGTAAGAGAAAGCAAATTTTTGTTGTTTCAAGCCAAATTAATAAAGAAGTTGGTATAACTTGCTCTTATCTAGTCATTAGAGAATATCTTCAATAAACTTTTAGAAGGATTTCCTTCTTAATATACTGACAAGGTAGATAAAATCTTCCAAATGTTTCAAATAATCCATGCTCAGATGCAAGAGAATCTGAATAGAATGTTTTATTTGTGCAGAGAAAATGTTTTGACTTGAGAGAATATTGCAATTCAAATTTAGTAGTGGGTATTTTTTTTAAAGATTTTATTTATTTATTTGACAGACAGAGATCACAGGTAGGCAGAGAGTCAAGCAGAGAGAGAGGAGAAAGCCGGCTACCCGCTGAGCAGGGATTCCCAATGCTGGACAAAGGCAGAGGCTTTAACCCACTGAGCCACCCAGGTGCCCCATAGTGGGTATTTAATATACTATGTTGTGTTTTGTGTTTTTTGTGGGTTTTTTTTTTGTTTTTTTTTTTAATTTATTTTTTATTTTCAGCATAACAGTATTCATTATTTTTTCACCACACCTAGTGCTCCATGCAATCCAGGCCCTCTATAATACCCACCACCTGGTACCCCACCCTCCCCCCCCCCCCCGCCCCTTCAAAGCCGTCAGATTGTTTTTCAGAGTCCATAGTCTCTCATGGTTTATGGGGCACCTGGGTGGCTCAGAGGGTTAAGCCTCTGCCTTCGGCTCAGGTCATGATCTCAGGGTCCTGAGATCGAGCCCCACATTGGGCTCTCTGCTCAGCGGGGAGCCTGCTTCCCCCCACCAGCCGCCTGCCTTTCTGTCTACTTGTGATCTCTGTTTGTCAAATAAATAAATGAAATCATTAAAATAAATAAATAATAAATAAAATTAAAATAAAAAGAGATCCATGGCTCCAAAAGGAGTATTCTTTTAATAAAGAATGTAAATTTTTTGCAAAGAACATTCAGACTTTTTATCACTATGAGACCTTCAATGGTAACATACATAACTTTGGTATTTATTCATATATGTATATGTATATATGTATTTATATATGTATGTGTATATATATGTATGTATATATATACATATGTATGTATATATATGTTTTTAATGTTTGTTTCCAAACCCTCCTCTAGTCCCTCCTTTTTTCCTCCTCCAAGTTTCTTTTCTTAAATTATAGAAATAAATTTCATATGAAGTAGTTACCCAGTGGTTGTTGACTTAATACAGCTAAATTTATTGTGCCATTTGCTTCCCTTTTTCATACCCCTAGTATTTTATCTACCATTTCACTTAGACATCCCCTCACATATGGCCTTGTGACTTGTAGTCCCATTCTGAACTCTATCTACTCTAAGCTCTGTAAGCACACAGAAAATCTCCCTGTGCCTCATTGTCCTCAACTGTAAAAGGAGGATAAATCAAACTTAGAATTCATTTGGGCTTCAGAAGCTATCTAAAATTCCTTGGGTCTTATGATTTTCTATAAGGTAGTAATACTTTTAATTTTACACATGACAATAATGTATATGCTGCTAAGTAGTTTAATGAAAGTCATCCTTTGAGCAGGTTAACCAGCCTTTCTTGGAGGTGTTTTACAACTCAATCAGCTCTTTTAAAATTTAATTGTAACTTATTAAATCTTTCCCTAAGGTTTATTTGTAGAGATCTTAGAGTGTTTTGCATTGAATGTGTTTTTTAAAGTTTATTTATATTGAGTCATATAACTTATTTCTGCATTAATTTATAGACATAATATTTAAAGTGAAATAGTAAATATTACTGCAAATTCAAAAGTGAGACCAAGAAAAAACAAGAAAACAAAGTTAGCAAAAAGCCAGTATGATTGTTTTCAATGCGCTTCATATTTGACTGTGAGCTAGTGCAACCATGACAAAAATAAAAATTAATTCAGTTTCATAATTTGTATTATAAAAAAGAGAAAGCATATTGGTTCCACTGAGGAATTAGTTTTCTTCTGGTACCATATTATAGAAGAAATTTCTTATGTGTCATTATGGATAGGACACAAAATAAAGCTATATTGCATATGATTTATTTCTTTTTCATTTTATCGTTAGGTTGTGCTTTCTTTGCACACTTGGGGAAAGCAGAATTTTTCATAGCATCTATATTCATGACTATGCATATACTAATAGAATAGATATTAAAAATAATTACTGGGGTGCCTGCGTAGCTCAGTTGGTTAAGCATCTGCCTTCAGCTGGGGTCATGATCCCAACTGGGGTCCTTGGATTGAGCCTCTGTGCGGGTTTCCTACTCAGCAGGGAGCCTGCTTCTCCCTTTCCCTTTGCTCCACCCCCAGCTCATGCTTACATGCACTCTTTCTCTCTCAAATAAGTAAAATCTTTTAATAAAAAAATAATTACTGATAAAAATGAATTTCACAAGTAAATGAACTTAAGTTTGGGTTTTAAAAAAATGCTTATGAGTCCTAATAATCTTTCTTTCTTGTGTGGCATAATTCCAGGAGATAATGCCCTTCTCTTTGCATGTTCACACTAGCATTTAACACATTTTATTGTAATTTGTTCATCTGACATTTGCCCATTTGATCCTCATTTGACTGTGGGCTCTTCTGGGCCAGGAATCCTATCTTAGTCATTTTAACTCTTGGTACTAATTTTATTGCCTATACATAGTAACATATTCAGTAAATATTTTAGTGAATGAATATAATATTGACTTCAAGTATATTTGTTTTCTCTCTTTTTATAATTCAGAATTATGGCTTGGAAACAGAAAATCTAAAAACCCTTTCTCACAAGCTGAATGCATCTGCCAAAAATCTGCAGAATTTTATAACCGGGAGGAGAAGGAGCGGCCATTATGATGGGAGAACAAGCCGAAAATTGCCAAATGACTTTCTGACTTCGGTTGTGGATCTGATAGGAGCAGCCAAGAGTCTGCTTGCCTGGTTGGACAGGTAAAATCTTCCACATGTTTCATAAGTAATCTTCCTCAGACACTATCTTAAATATAACATTATTTCATGTGTTCTCGTGAAAGAGTTGGATAGGTAAAGGAATAGCATGTTATGAATGTCTAACTATGATTCATCACAGTATAGGGGTATCATCAAATAGACATTAATCATTTGTAAATTTTTGTATCCAACTAAGTAGCCAATTAATAATTAGTCCCTGACAATTTCAGAATACCTTAACTGCTTTACAAGCAAAGTCATTTTTTGGCTGTCACAACAAGACTGATAGAACTGTTTTAACTCCTAATTTTCTTTATTCTTTGTATTAATTGGTCATATTTAAGGGAGTGAGCATCAGGATTCTATTTACTGTTTTAAATGGGTAATTAAACTCTGAGACTTTAATAGCATGCAGTGCATATCTCCTTACCTTGCTAAATTCATTCTTTACTATTACTTACATTGTACAATCTTGGATATCATAAACACAGTTTAAGATTTTTTTTCTAGGTTAGTTTTTATTTATCTTAGAACACATAAACTAAAAAAAATTTCATGATATAAAATGAATAAATTTTAAAATATGTGGTTAAACATTGTAATAGTAAAACAAATTACAATTTTTTAATTAAGCTCTTTCATTTTTAGAATTTTTTTGTAAGGGATATGTACTATGTTATTATGGTGGTTAAATAACCAAATTTTAAAATACATTTCCTCTCTCACAACAAATTCTGGTAATACATAATTTTACCAGAATTCTTTCTTGAGAAAATGTCTGTGGGATGTACATTATATATAATATTTTGACCTTTTAAAAATCTGAGGCCTTATATAAAAATAAATATTTGTATTTTTTTAAATATTTGTATTTTTAAACTAAAAGCTAAGATAATTTAACTTATATTATCTAAATTTATATATATTAATAATAACATATAATATGATGATACTAAATCCAAATCTTAATACTAAGCTCTGTGTCATTAGGTTTTTGATAATTAATTGCTGGACAGAATATTTCTTTTGCATTATGACATCATTAAAATTTAATTCTCATAATTGTCTAAACTATATTTATCAATTGTTTAAAGTTGTTGCACTCTAAATATGTAAATTCTGTAAGTTTCATAATAATCAATAAGTAAAATATATTTAGAATATGGCTTAGTCCTTAAGTAATGTAATATATTTGTTTCAGAAGGCTTTTCAGTAATTATAAAGCTTAAAGAACATATACTCGATTTTAGTTATATTCTCTTACACTATGACCTACTCTATAATTGTGAATTTGCTCGACCTTAATAAATGTATTTAGTAAATTTCATTTTATATCCTTTTTACACTAGTACTTGTCAAATATGAATATAGAATTTTTAACTTTTTAGTGGCTAAAATAGCTGTTTATAGTCATATAAATAGCTTCTAGAACACTATCATAGTTTCTGACATTTTACTGTATTACATAATTTTTTATGGTGACTTTTTTTATCATCTAAGAAGGTGCTTTTAGGAAATGCCAGTTCACCTGCAGACATATATCAGTGCACGCACACATACAAACACACACATAACACTCCATGAAGTTAATCAGTAGCGTTTTATGTTTGTTTCACAAGAAGAGAAAATGTGATAAAAAGCTTGAAGAAAGTAATTTAAATAATCTGTTTGGCTTCTATTGCTGCAAAGGTTTTCACAATGCTTATTTTGTATTCCATCATACCACAGTGATTGATTAAATCAAAATTTAATATTTTGACTGTAAAAATGAAATACGTACTTGGAAGGAAAAAAAAGACAATTTTGTGATAACTTTAAAATCATCTGCTGAGACTGTAAATTGAAAAAAGAAACTGAAGTTTACATTTTGAAGATCTTTCACAGAAAATTTCAGCTCCAGACTGGCTTGCCTATAATGATGATGACTTTAGCAAGCTTAAGTTTTAGAAAGGAAAGAAGGAGGAAAAAAAAATTCTTACATGTTAAGGCATTTGGACCTACCTGCAGGCCTTCAGAACCTGTTTAGTAAGGTAATGGTGTTTAGGCCTCTGGATCTTGATGATTAGTAGGACTGTAGTGTTGAGAAAGATTAAAGAAGGGTAAGGATAGAAGGAAAAGTTACTTAAGAGGCTATTTTGGGAATTAATCATGCTGCTGCTACTGTTGATGAGTTTGATGCTAATACCTCTAGCCACACTCATTTAATCAAAGCAACCCCAGGAGGGTTGTCTTCATTTTACACATAGAAAAACTAGCATTTACAGAGGTTAAATTCAAAACCAAATGGCAAGTGAGTGGTGGAAACATTATTCAGTCCAGGCATCTGACAACAGAGTTGATCCTGCTATTTCCTGAGGTTTTTAATTAGAGGAGTAGAAGTGAGGATAGAAGAACATTAGAGATATTTATATGGATAATTAAGATTCCAGGACTCGTAAGATCTAGAGATGACAGGAGGCATCTTGGTATTTGACTTTGCTGGCCCAGTGGATGGTGATGCCATTATCAAAGCAGGAACAAGTTATGGTTGAAGATGAATGTTGACTTGAGGGAGGCATGATAAACTGGAAAGTTCTTTAGATTATTGATGCTCAGAAAAAATACATGATCTATAGAGACTTGGGAGTAGTTAAAATATAGGTGATAAAGTCACAGATATATTAATACAGTGGTCTGAGGAGAGTTTTAGAATGGATTCCTTTTATTCTGCTCTATTTGTCTTCTGTACCACTTATACCCTTCTAACACTGTATCATTTTCTTATGTATTGTTGTTTTTATCTGATTATATGATGTATGCTTCAAGAGAGCATACTTTGCTTACTGCTGCCACAATTATCTAGAAGAGTTCATGGCCTAGAGTGGGTGCTCAGTAAATATTTTTGAGTAAAAAAGAACTGGGATAAGAATTGAGCTCTGTGACCCACCAACAACTGAAGGATGAGTAGAAGTGCAGCTTGGGAGAAAAATGAGAAGGCATAACCAAAGAGGTAGGAGAGAATTAGATGAGAGTGTGTCATGGAAGCAAAGGTAGTACAGAGGTGTTTGTATGTTTATGGGTTTGTTGGGTTGTTTTTTTTTTTTTTTGAGATTTCAGTATTTTCTTTTTTCCAACTTTACTGAGCTGTAATTGACAAATAACTATGTAAGTTTAAGATATACAGCATATTTAAGATATATATACATATATGTATCAAATTTTATATATATATATATATTGAAATGATTACTGCAGTAAGGTTAACTAATACATCCATCACCTCATTTAATTACTTTTTTTGTCTGAGTTGTGAGAACATTTAATGTGGTAGTAGAGTTTTAGGGGGAAAAGTAGGTGGTGAGTAGGATTAAATGTTGCTGAGTGATTAGGTAGTTTGAGAACTGAAAGTATGTAGCAAATGAGGGAATCAGGATATAAGTGACCATACTAGCAACAGTTTAGTGATTTTATTTAGAAATCAGGAAAACTGGAATATATGAATTGGTTATGAATTAAAGGTGAGAATTCCTCTCTGAAGAAATTTTTCTGTGAGATGGTTTGTAGTTCAGAATAGTTTTGTGTAGTGTTAACTTCCATTTTTCATAGATTCTTAAATTTTTAGTGGTGATAGAAGAGAGGTAAAGGATGAATACTACTTCTATATTTGGGAGCTTGACTTTGCTTCCTCCTCTATGGTGGATTGTATGAATATCTTAACTGTTCCTTGGCTAATATAAATTTTAGAAAGTCCTGAAATCAATTTAAATATAATAGGACTTTATCTATAACTATGCCAGGTAAAATGCTTAGGCTGTTTTTTTCCTGATGGTAACCCAGACTTTTATCAGAGATTATTAGTGGGTCTGTATTTAAGTTATATTTTTATTCCTTTCAAAGAAAAAAAAGTTTTCTGGGTAGCAACAAGAACACAAGACAACACTTCATATGTCCTCTTGTTTCACTGTGTCTTATAAGCTACACAGAAAACAAAATGCATTAATCATTGTTAGAATAGCCAAAAGAACAGTGTTCCCCATGACCATGATTGTGAATTCTGGCTAAAAGACATTATGAAGTAGTGCAAAGGAGCAAAAGGCGAGAAAGGGTTGAATTTCAGCTCTGCCTCTAGTTCTGAGTAATCTTGAACCTTAACTTTTGTTTTTATTTTCTTTTTAAAATAGGATATAAATCTTGCAGAATTTGAAGTTCTCTTCTAAGCACTACTATTCTATAATTCATTGACCTTGTTCACCAAAGGCATATGAGGAATATATTGAACTTATTTCCTTCTAAATAATATCAAAGGATGAACACTAACAACATTTGCTAGTTATTTGTAGAATCATTATTTAACTCCCTACCTCTTCTCTAAATAAATTTAGTTAATAATTTTAAGTTCTAGAACAAAACTAAGCTCTTTATGCTTTCTTTATAAAAGGTAATAATATGTCCTGTCTTGTTTATTTTTGTTTGCTTTTGAAGAACTTAGAACTTAGGTACTTAATTATAAAAATTTCCATAGAAATGAGATTGACAAAAAAAATCTTAATATTTTAATTTGTTGGTGTAGATTTATTTTAATTTAAAGAAACAGTGATAAATCTTTTGGCATTAAATTTTGTACTGCATTTTGGGAAGAACTTGCATGCATGGCAATATGATATGTGTTTATTGCAATTTTTATTTTATCTCACTTGAAAGGGGAAAGAGGAAGAGAAAGAATAGATGAAAACCTTGAATTTAGTTGTAGATACTGAACTAGATGCTTCATATATATCAACTCACTGAATTCTCATAAAGCAGATGTCATTTTTCCCATTTTACATATGAAACAGTAAGTAACTTGCCTAAAGTCATTCTTCTACCAAGAAAATTAAAATTTGAATCTATTTTTGTTTTATACCAAAGCCCTTCTTGTAAGAACATTTGTCATGTTCTTTTATCATGCTACATCTCCTTTCCAATGTTGACTAATTCTTAAAAATTTTGAGGAAGTTATTCTTAGGAATGGAACATATATAAACATTTATTTTCATTTTGGTACTTCTCTTCAAGTGCTAAACAAGACTGTCACTTCTGATTTTGGCCTAGATACTGAAAAATCACTATATAGAATTTTAATTTATAGAAAGTTTAGTTCACATTCTACTTTGAAGGCTTCAGTGAGATATCTTTTAATATCATTGAAACCTTTTGGGACTCCTGGATGGCTCAGTTGGTTAAGCATCTGACTCTTGATTTCAACCCTGGTGATTATCTCAGGGTTGTGAGACTGAGTCCCACATTGTGCTCTGCTCTGGGCATGAGGCCTAATTAAGATTCTCTTTCCCTCTCTCCCTTTGCCCCCACCCCTGCTCCCACACACATGCTCTTTATCTCTCTCAAAAAAATTAAAAACCTTTTGAAGTTTTAAGACTTAAAAGTTAGGGGGGAAATGTTTACAATTCACAAAACCTTCAATTTCAGTGGAGCTTTCATCCAAATAAAATTAATTTTCAAAAACCAGTCATCTGTTGAGGGGCATTTGACAATTTATCATATGATTTCACTCATATGTGGAACATAAGGAGTAGCACAGAGGATCATAGGGGAAAGGAGGGAAAACTGAAGGGGAAGAAATCAGAGAGGGAGACTAATCATGAGAGACTATAGACTCCAGGAAACAAACTGAGGGCCTCAGAGTGGAAGTGGGCAGGGGGATGGGGTAACAAGGTGATGGGTATTAAGGAAGGCATGTGTTGTGTTGAGCACTGGGTATTATACACAACTAATGAATCACTGAAAACGACATTAAAAGCTAATGTTGCACTATATGTTGGCTAACTGAACATTTTTAAAAAAGCTCTCTACATTTCTTAAATCATATAAAATCTAAGCATAACAAAATTGCTGTTTATCCCTTCCATTTTAAATATTTACTTGAATGAAGCAGCAGACTTTCCCTGAGGAAGAGCTTCAGAGATTAATTTAATCACATTTGGTAGCTTTACTGTTTATTTTCAATGCATGGTTTACTTGTCTATTTTTAACCTACATCCTGCTGCTCTTCACACCTCATCTTTCTTGCAGTTTTATAGGGCTTTGCCAAGTCAATCTATACTTAGAGGGTTAGAGATAACTGTATGTATCACATTATACAGTAACATCATTAACAGTGTTTGTAAGTATTATTTGTACAAAAGGTTTATTTTGTTAATTATAGCAAAAGTTCATTATTTACTCTATTTTTTAGCATTCACACCTAATTCTAATTGTTTGTAAACTACCTTTCAAGACCATTCTATTTTGAAGATATTAAGGAGATATTATCTTTTTATGTCATTGAAAACTTTTGAATGTTTAAGGCACAAGAGTAGAGTGACAAGGCAAAAATATTTTCTTTGAAATCTTTTGCCCTATCTAAAAAAACAGAAATGGTTGAACTGATTTCTTCTTCCATAATGGAAAACTATAGGACAAAAGCTAATTGTATACTAGGAAAAAAATTACAAAAACCAAATTACCTCAAACACTACCAGATACTGTAGCCCGCTGTTGCTTGGCCTTCTTTCCTCTCGCATGCTCATTGCTCTCACTTGGCACCAAAAAAAAAAAGATGTTATTTTATTCATTTGACAGAGAGACTGCAGCAAGAGAGGGAACAGAAGGAGGGGGAGTGGAAGAGGGAGAAGCAAGCTTCCTGCCAAGCAGGGAGCCCGATGCAGGACTTGATCCCAGGATTCTGGGATCATGACCTGAGCTGAAGATACACACTTAACCAACTGAACCATCCAGGTGCCCTCACTTGGCACCTTTTATTCCAGAGATAAGCACTAATGTTAAAACTGCCATTGTTCATGGACTGAGCTCAGGCTCAGCAGTGCCAACCTGAGAAATAGTGAGGCAGTCCAGATATCCTTATTAACTTCTTAGCATTTTAGTTTTCCTTCTTGGCTTCTAATTTGTTTAGCATTTCTGAACCACTAATAACTTTTCCATAAGTGAACTACTTTTGTTGGAAAAGAACGTACAAAGAATACTTTCTTACAGGGTCATAAACCTTTACACTTGAAAGAGTTATAAGCATTGTATTATCCATATGGTGATTTAAGAAGAACAGTTGCTTAACATTTTTAATTTTATTTTTTCAGTGTTCCAAGATTCATTGTTCCAAGATTCATTGGCACCACACCCAGTGCCCCATGCAATATGTGCCCTCCTTAGTACCCACCACCAGGCTCACCCAACCCTCTACCTTCCTCCCCTTCAAAACCCTCAGCTTGTTTCTCAAAATTCAGTCTCTCATGGTTTGTCTCCCCCTCTGATTTACCCCAACTTTTAAGATCTAAATAGGATAGTTCCTGTATGGCTGTTTATTGATGAGCCAAGGATTTTTTTTTTAACTTTCTGGCATCAGAAAGCTTTCCTGCCATGAATTTAATATCCTTTACTTGGAGTCACTGTGTTAGTTTTTGTAAGTAGCCTGAGCTCTAACTTGGGCTTTTTTTTTCTTTTCTTCAGACTAAAAAATAAATTTCCCTTTCTTTTTTTTTTGTTTTGTGTATGAACTGATTGTGCTCATGTACTCTACAGAGCTTTGTTTCTCTATCTAGGTGATCATTAAGGCATGATTGAGTAATTACCTTCGGTAACTCATAAAGATTGGAACCTGTCAGTCTTCATTTATTTACATATGTGTATAGCCAAAATAATCATACCAAACATTAACATCTTCAGGATAAGAATGGCTCTTTAGTATAGTTATACATGATTTGCCTTTAAAATAAAAACTTCAGGGGAATTCCCTACAAGAGGATATTAGTGTTTTCTTTGGTATATGCTTAGAGTTTTTCCCCTAGTTTTCTTGACATTTAATCTTGAGCTAGAAACTTGTCTTACTTGAAATATGAGTGGTCAAGAAAGTGGAAAACATGCCTTAGAATTCAGTTTGCTACAGGCATTGGGTCATCAAATAGGTTTTTCCTTTTATATATTTTGAAGATCAAATTTATGAGACAAATCATGCTGTATTTCATCTTATCACTTTTGAATGAAGTTTCTAGATTTTATTAACAGACTTTGACCTTTTTAAACTTAAGAACCTAAACTATTTCTACTCATGCCAGAAGCATGTTGAATTCTTAATTAAAATACCAATTTTTATGCTTCAGTGAAACAAAAATGGCCTTTAGTTAGTTTTTTAAAAAATGATTTTGTCTTAGTAATGTTTATATTTTACATCTTTTTAAAAAATGGTTTTATTGAGGCCTAATTTAAATTCCATCAAATTCACCCATTTTAGGTGTACAGTTTAATGAGTTTTAGTAGATTCAGATACACCTATGCAACATCTCTATTGTCCAGTTTCAGACAACTTCCATAAGAATAAATTTTTTAAAGCTGATTACTCACAAAGAAGTTAATTTTTTTTAACTGAGAATGTAGATTAATTAGTTATGTATTTTCCCAATTAACTTTATTTGAATTTATAATGTCTCTGTTTTAGTAAATTATAGTGAAAAATATACTGAATTTTTGGAATGTAGATTAGTAAAAGACAGCCTAAAATAGGCTATGGTATATAGAATTATTTGACAATACATTAAAACCACTGGAGAGGGGCACCGGAATGGCTCAGTCATTGATCGTCTGCCTTTGGCTCCGATCATGATCCCAGGGTCCTGGGATAGAGCCCCACATCAGGCTCCCTGCTTGGCAGGAAGCCTGCTTCTCTCTCTCTCACTCCCCCATTTGTGTTCCTGCTCTCGCTCTCTCTCCATCCTAAATCTCTCTGTCAAATAAATAAATAAAATATTAAAAAAATACAAAGGTAATATTCACATAGTACATATTAACATTCTGTTTCTCATATGTTTGTTGCAAGTATTTATTTTTCCCAGTTGACTTTCACTACAAAAACCTGAAAAATGTGACAAAGTATAAGACAGATGACCAACTGGGAAAAATAAATACTTGCAACAAACATATGAGAAACAGAATGTTAATATGTACTATGTGAATATTACCTTTGTATTTTTTTAATATTTTATTTATTTATTTGACAGAGAGAGGGAGATCACAAGTAGGCAGAGAGTCAGGCAGAGGGAGAGGGGGAAGCAGGCTCCCTGCCAAGCAGAGAGCCTGATGCGGGGCTCGATCCCAGGACTCTGAGACCATGACCTGAGCTGAAGGCAGCACTTTAATCCACTGAGCCACACAGGCACCCTTACCTTTGTATTTTAAAAATACCAAAATGTAGTAGATGAGCATATAGACATTTCAAAAGAGAGGACACAGAAATCACTGATAAGATGTATGCACCAAACTTCAGAGCTTGGAAGTAAAAACTGATGGAACAAGAAGAAAAGGACAAATCCACAGTTATAATTGGGTATTTCATATCCACTCTCTTGATATTGATAAAACTATCAGATATAAATTCAGTAAGGATTAGAAGAACTGAATGCCAGCACAAAGACATTATATAATTGACATTTTTAGAGTACTTCATCCAACAGGAGCAGAATACAAATTCTTTTTTTTTAAATATTTTATTTATTTATTTGACAGAGAGAAATCACAAGTAGGCAGAGAGGCAGGCAGAGAGAGAGAGGAGGAAGCAGGCTCTCTGCTGAGAGAGCCTGATGCGGGACTCGATCCCGGGACCCCGAGATCATGACCTGAGCTGAAGGCAGCGGCTTAACCCACTGAGCCACCCAGGTGCCCCACAAATTCTTTTTAAGTGCCCGTTGGAACATTCACCAGGATAGACCACATCTGCATCATAAAGCGTACTTTGACACATTTAAAAGAATTAAAATCCAGTGGAGCCTGGGTGGCTCAGTGGGTTAAAGCCTCTGCCTTCAGCTCAGGTCATGATCTCAGGGTCCTGGGATCGAGCCCCACATCAGGCTCTCTGTGCCTCAGGGAGCCTGCTTCCCTTCCTCTCTCTCTGCCTGCCTCTCTGCCTACTTGTGATCTCTGTCTGTTAAATAAATGAATAAAATTTTTAAAAAAAGAATTAAAATCCAGTTAAAGTATATTTCTAACCATAATGGAATCAAACTAGAAATCAAACAACACATTTCCAAGTAGTACATGATAAAAGAGGAAGTCTCAAGGGAAGTAAAAAAATATATTAAACAGAATGAGAAGAGAACAAATAATAACTTTTGTGGCACACAGTGATAAAAAAAAATTATAGTACTGAATGCTTATATCAGAAAAAAAATCTCAACAATCAGCTAAGCTTCCATTTTAAGAAAGTGGGAAAATAATAGCTGATCAATGTGTATAAATTTTCAGTTAAGCAAGATGAACATTTCTAGAGTCTCATATAAAATATTGTACCTGTAGTTAACCTGTAGTTAATATTGTACCTGTAGTTAATGATACCATCTTGTACACTTAAGGTTTTGTAGAGGGTAAATCTTGTGATAAGTATTCTTATAATAAAAGAAAATAGAAAAATAAGAGCAAAATAAAACTAAAGCAAGCAAAACAGGGTAATAATGACAAAGGATTAAAAATCATTGAAACTGAAAACAAACACAGTGGAAAAGTTGATCAAAATAAAAGGATCATGAAGGAATACTACAAATAGGCCTTCATACATAAATTTTACAGCTTAGACGAAATTGACCAATTTCAGTTCCTTGAAAAACACAAACCAAAATTTACTTAAGATGAAATATTATCAATAATCCTTTGAGTATTAAATAATTTGAATTGTACTTAGAAACATTTTTTGGGGGGTATAAAAGGTCCAGGCAAAAATGATTTCCTTGGTGAATTCTACTATATGTTTAAAGAGGAAATAATACCAATTCATACACTGTTCCAGAAGATAGATGAGTAGGTAATTCTTCCCATCTCATTTTATGAGATGATCACGATCCTGATCCCAATACTCGATGAAAACTGTACAAAAAAAGAAAACTGTGGACCGGTATCTTATGAACTTACATGTTAACTTGTTAACTTACATGTTAAAATCCTCCACAAAACATTGGTAGACCCAATCCAACCATATATAAATATAATTATACACCATGACTAAGTAGGAGCTATCCCAGGTATGCAATGCTGCCTTAACACTCAAAAATAAATCAGTGTAATCTACCATATCAATGGGTTAAAGAATGAAAATCATATGATCATAACAGTTAATGTAAAAAAGAGCATTTGGTAGAATCCTATACCCATCCTTTAGAAAAATTCTCAGCAAGGTAAGAACAGACTAGTAATACCTGAACTTGATATAAAGCATATATAAGATGCAACAGCTAAACTTAACACTTGTGTTATGAAACTGAATGCTTTCCTCTTAAGAGTGGGAATAGGGTAATACTGTCTGCTCTTATCCCTCCAATTTAATAACCTATTGGATGTCATATCCAGGGCATTAGGCAAAAAAAGGAAACAAAAGGCCTAGAGATTAGAATGAAAAAATAAAACCTCCCCTATTTGCAGATTATATATATCCTTGGATAGAAGATTCCAACCTATCTACAAAACAGCTGTTAGAACTAATAAGTAAATAGCAAGGTTGTAGGATACACAGTCCACACACAAAAATTAATTAGATTTCTGTATACTAACCATGAATAACTAGAAACCAAAATTAAAAACATGGTACAATTTACAGTTGCTTCAAAAGTAGTGAGTTGCCTACACATAAATTTAGCAAAATATCTACAGGATCAGTATGTGAAAACTATAAAACACTGATATAGGATATCAAATAAGATATAAATAAATGGAGATACATGCTGTATACTGTGTTCATGGATTGGAAGACTCAGTAAAAATATCCATTCTCAAGTCTCTCTACAGGTATAATGAAATTCATATGAAAATTCCAGCAGGATTTTTGTATAGCCACAGACTGTATAATTCTAAGTTTATACTAAAAAGAAAAAAACTGGAGTTGTATATCAGTTTTGAAAAAGATATTACTCAATTTGAATTATTATACAGCTATAGTAATCAAAACTGTTGTTGGTGACTGGATAGACTCCGAGAGAGTCCAGACTGTTCCTTTATAGGTCTGGTTAGCTGATTTTTGACAGTGGAGAATGGATAGCCTTTCACAAATGGTTTTTGGAGCAGTTGGATAGGCATAGGGGAAAAAGTGAAACTCGACCCAGACCTTACACCTTATGTAAAAATTGACTCAAAATTGGACCACAGATCTAAAGGTAAAACATAAAACTATAAAACTTTAATAAGAAAATATGACTTATGATCAGATGAAGATTTTCTGAGATATAGGACTAAAGGTATAATCCAGAAAAAATTATTAAGTTTGACCTCATTAAAATTAAAAACCTGGTATGCTAAGGATCCTGTTACGAGGATGGAAAGAAAAGCCTTAGACTGAGAAGAAATATTACAGGTCACCTATTCAACAAATAATTTACATACAAAATGTGTTAGGAACTCTCTAAATTCAACAGTAGGAATACTAAAAATCCAAAAGCAAATGAACAAAGGGTGTGTGGAGCCATTTCACTGAAGACTATATATATATATGGATAGGAAATATGCACATGAGGCTGTTCAGTATCAGTACCAATTAGAAACCCACTCAGGAAATACAGATAACTATTAGATATAGGTAATAAATAAGATAAATATAGATAAAACACCTTGGTGGGATTAAAGACCTAAATATGAGACCTGAAACCATAAAAATCCTAGAAAAGAATATAGGCGGTTATTTCTCTGACATTGACCATAGCAACTTCTTTCTAAATATGTCGACTGAGGTAAGGGAGAGAAGCAAAAATAAACTACTGAGACTGCATCAAAACAAAAAGCTTCTGCACAGGGAAGGAAACAATAAAACTAAAAGGCAACTTATGGAATGGGAGATGTTTGCAAATGATGTATCTGATAATGAGTTAGTATCCAAAATATATAAAGAACGTAAAACTCAACACTCAGAAAACAAATAATCTAATTTAAAAATGGTCAGAAGACATGAAGAGAGATTTTTCCAAAGAAGACATCCAGATGGCCAAAAGACACATGAAAAGATGCTCAACATCACTGATCATCAGAGAAATGCAAATTGAAACTACAATGAGATATCACATCATACCTGTCACAATGGCTAAGATCAACAACACAAGAAAAAACAGGTATTGGTGAGGATGAGGAGAAAAAGGAGCACTCAGGCACTGTTGGGAATGCAAACTGGTGTGGCCACTGCACTGTAGAAAATGGGATCGAGATTCCTCAAAAAATTAAAAGTACAATTACCATAGTATCCAGTAATTCCACTACTGGGTATTTACCCAAAGAATACAAAAACACTAGTTCAAAAAGATAGAGGCACCCCTATGTTTATTGCAGCATTATTTACAATAACTAAAATATGGAAGCAACTGAAGTGTCCATGGATACATGAATGGATAAAGGAGAAGTGGGAATATTATCCAGCCATAATAAGAAGGAAATTTTGCCATTTTCAACAACACAAATGGACCTAGAGGATGTGATGCTAAGTAAAATAAGTCAGAGAAAAACAAATTCCATATGATTTCACTCGTGTGGAATTCAAGAAAAAAAAATGAGCAAAGGGGAAAGAAAAGTGACAAAGCAAGGAACATACTCTTAACTCTAGAGAACAAACTAAACTGATGGTTACCAGAGGAGAGATGGTTCGGGGGATGGGTGAAATAGTTAATGGGGATTAAAAAGTGCACTGGTCATGGTGAACAACAGGTGATTAAAATAAAAACTTTTTAAAAAAAGAAGAAATATTTGGGGGGAGTTCAAATGATATAGCTAACAGAATGGCCAACATCAGAAATATGTAAGTGAAAAATAGGTTTAAAAAATGTAACCAATAAAGGATATCTAAGAGACCTATGTGAAAGTGGGAGTTGCTTGAGTTGTAGAGTTTGCTAGAAGAAACAAATTATTTATTACCCAGAAGCAGTTCCATATGCATTCTTAGTAAATTACCTGAAGAGATATCAAATAGAAGGAGGTCTAAAGCACTAAGGATACAATAATTTCACTGAATTTTCACCTCCATGCCTTCTTTTATATTAGTGATTTTATTTTCTTTTCATTAAACTGAGCCCCCCAAATCCTATAAGATTTGGCCTTAAAAAACCTGATGGGCCCTTCTTTTCACTACATCTGTATCTTTGGGGTAAATACCCAGTAGTGCAACTGCAGGGTCATAGGGAAGCTCTATTTTTAATTTCTTGAGGAATCTCCACACTGTTCTCCAAAGTGGCTGCACCAATTTGCATTCCCACCAACATAGTTGAGGGAAATTAGAAGGGGAGGTGAACCGTGAGAGAGTCTATGGACTCTGAAAAACAACCTGAGGGTTTTGAAGGGGCTGGGGGTGGGAGGTCGGGGGAGCCTGGTGGTGGGTATTATGGAGGGCATGTATTGAATGGAGCACTGGGTGTGGTGCAAAAACAATGAATACTGTTATGCTGAAAAGAAATTAAAAAAAAAAAACCTGAATGGCATTCACAGGTGAGAGTGGATAAGAAGTAATGGAAAGTCACTATGAATTCTTTTGGTGGCAAAACACTTGGTAAGAAAGACTGCTGCTATTTGTCTCTGACAACCTTGTAAATATAAACCTTATATGGAATATATTTATTATTTGTTTACCACATTATTTGAAAAAAGGATGTGAATTGACATTAATAATTGTTTAGTACAAGATAAAACTTAGAAAGTAAGTTCATAGAGGCAGTATGTATATTAGTGTTTAACTCTGTAGAGTGTGGGTTCAGACTTCCTTGGTTTGAATACCAGCTCCTCCCACTTACTGCCACTTAACCTTTTTGTATCTCAGTGTTCTCATATGTTTAATGGGAATAATAGTGATGCCTACTACATAGAAGCTTTGTGAAAATAATTTATTACATGTAAAGCATTTAGAAGAGTACCTGGCACATAGTAAGTCCTCAATAAGTGTTGGCTCTCATTACTAGCTCTGAATCATGAATGTTTCAAGAAGATACTGTATTCAGAATCTTCACTTGAAAATAAAAAAATACTGTCTTTGCTTAAAGTACTCCTTCATTTGTTTTATTTTAGGTGTAGTGAAGAGAACTTATAGGTACCAAAGAACCAATAAATATTACAAACTAAAAAAAGAAATTAGATGAAAAGCAAACATTATGTTTCTTGGAGTGCCTGGGTGGTGCAGTCAGTTATGCTTCCAAGTCTTGGTTTCTGCTTAGGTCAGGATCTCTGGGTTGTGAGATCAAGCCCTGAGTCAGTCTGCTTGAGATTCTCTCTGTCCCTCTGCCCCTCCTTGCCACATACTCTCTCTTTCTCTAAAATAAATAAATAAATTTTTAGAGAAAAAAAAAGTAAGCATTATGTTTCTTGAATTTACTTCGCTTCTTATTTCTGAATTAAAAATAAATAAAATAATTTTTAAAAATAAAATTTCTGAATTTTTATCTAAAATACGTAATAAAATTTTTTTCTAAAATCCGAATCGTTTTTGTCGCTATGTGAACTTTAGAACAACTCATTTCCTATCATTCAAGAGCTTGACTTAAGGCTGCTGCATTTGGGGACTTTCAAAACCTGTTCCTATTTTTTTTTAAAGAATTTATTTATTTATTTGACAGAGAGACACAGTGAGAGAGGGAACACAAGCAGGGGGAATGGGAGAGGTAGGAGCAGGATTCCCACCAAGCAGGGAGCCTGATGCGGGGCTCGATGCCCCCTGGGATCATGACCTGAGCCAAAGGCAGACACTTAATGACTGAGCCACACAGGTGCCCCAAAATCTGTTCCTATTAATCACAATTTTCCTTTTCCCTTTATAGGTCACCATTTGCTGCTGTCACAGACTACTCAGTTACAAGGAATAATGTCATACAGCTCTGCTTGGAACTGACAACAATAGTGCAACAGGTATTAGCTGATAACATTTCTTTCTGTTAATTTATTATCTATTTCATACTCTAACAATGCAAAGTATTCCTTTTTACCAATAGTTTATAAGATACTGGTTTGGGAGTTTCTTACTCTAAGACAAATGGTTCTAAATAAACATATATGATTTGAGAAACTATTCATGTAGCCCAAGAAGCAAGCTTTTTATTTAGCAGATGTAAAAAAGTAAAGTGAACCTCTAGAGAAATCACTGTTAGGTTGTAGGTCTGGTAGTCTCACGTTTTAGTGGAAAGGGTTGTACTTCCTTTCACAAAATGAAATTGCCCCATTTAGATAACAGTCTAAAACTTTTGCTCTAAGGCACTGTTCTTTATTACTACAACTATTAGTTTCACTTATATATTGCACATATGAGAAAATATACATAACAGCTTTTAACAGTGATCTATTTACATGTCCTGGTTTTTTACTTTAAATATTATCCAACCCAGGGATCCCCAAATCAAATGCCTTCAGGAGTGCTGCAGCTAAAATAAGTGTTTGAATCAAGCCTAGGACAAGGTATAAAGAAACATTAAGGTGGTAAATTGACTAGTACATATTTTACAATATTTAATTAAAGTTAATAATAAAACACATCTGTGAAGTCTGAAGCCCACTGTTACCATGCTGCTTAAGCCCCTGTGGTAGCCTGTTGCCACTGTGTTCTCAGGACCCAGCATTTGTTAACCTATCCACTGATGCAGAAAGAAAGCAGACGAGAAAATAAGATAATACAGAAGATTACTGGGGACGCTGATGATTTATTCTTCTACTCCTTGTCCTTTATTACCAGGGATAATTATAGGAAGAAGAGTAAGTTCATGAATTTTAATTGTGGAGCACATCGGACATTCATCAGGATTCTATCATGGCAGTGAGAAAGCAACTCGTGGTTACTCAGAGACATGCGTGGAGATTGTGAATGTTTTTATGAGCTTTGAGATATATTAACAGTCTCACTGCATGTCTTTATATTTGATAGCAGTAAATTTAAGTTTTGAATTTCAAAAATCCCAACTGGATAATGGGGAGAAGAGTGACATTTTAGGACAAGGGTCAACAAACTTTTTTTCTAAAAGAATCAGATACTGAGGATTTAAGGTTTTATAGGTTGTGTAGTGCAGGCTATCAGGGTGTGTTGCAACTACTCAACTCTGTTGTAGACCAAAAGGAGCCAGAGACAATGCATGAATGGATGGGGGTGGTTAAGTGTCTGTAAAACATGTTTTGAAAAAAAGAATGCTACAGGGTGAATTTGGCCCATAGGCCATCTTTAGCTGATGGTGTTCTAGGGCAGTGCTGGGCCAGGGAGGTCTACAGATGAGCAGCATTATCACCACATGAAAACCTGTTAGAAATTCAGATACTTGGCATACATCCGAAATGTACTGTGGGAAGTTCCCAGGAATCTGCATGTTTGCTAGTTTTTCAGGTGATTCTGGTTTTCCTACACTGTCCTAGGGCCCAGGAGTAAAAGCATTAATATAATCTATGGGTTATTTTTCTTATAGTTGTTTATTATCAATGACACTTCTTAAAAATGTATTTTCTACAACACTGTTTCTTTTAAAGGCATTAAACTAAACCAAAGATTTGAGGTATGGATAACAGATTATTAGAAATTCTCTCTGATTTAGGGATATATATTACACAGTATTTGTATGATAATCTTGCATAGCCTTTTAATATAGGTATGTGCTCAGTAGCAATCTGTATTAAGCAATCCTAATAAAACAAGAATTACTAAGTGCCCCATATCCAGATCTGTGATAACTGTATTTTATTTGTTTTATAAGCTTTTTATTTATACATGAGACCGAAAACAATTGATAGAAGGTAGAATTAAGTGTGAGGATTAAAAATATATATTTTTTAACTTTTTATACATGAGCAACTCCTATTTATTGTCAGTTCTATGAGAATGTAATCCATCTGATATCAGCTTGCAAGATAACTTCATTTCCAAGCATAATTATGACAGAAAGTGGTGTTTTTCAGTTCTTTCATCTCCTCCAAACATCTGGACCTGAATACCCTATTTAAAGTTTGCTTTTGAGTAATTGGATGATTCTCTGTTGCTTTATAAACTGAGAGTGAAAATCTAAATGACAATTATGTTGTTTTCTTGACAAAGAGTACTCAGGTGTATTCATTTTAGCTTGATTAATACAGAATGTTTTCCCATATCAAAAGGGGATCAACAAAGTGATCTTGAAAAAAAAATTAGCTTTAGTTAAGTATAGAGTGAGATCATAAATGGAGAGTTTTCTCTGTTTAGGACTTACAGGTTCCAGAGCATACCTTTTCTTACCTTCAAATGTTTCATTGAGAAGAAGGTCTGAAATTATTTTCAGTGAATTAAGATCTTTTGTAGAGAGATTGTCCAGTGCTGAAAGTGTTTTTTATGTCAGATATGACCAACCAACTCCTACCCAGCCTGCTATTTTAAGAATCTACTATCCAGGTGACAAGTGGTTCAGCTTTTGTGTCCAGAATGTATGAATATCTGCTATAGACAACTACTTCACAGTAAACATCTGCCGTTCTGATACTGCCCTCAGAGGCTGTTTATGCTCTCAGCAGGACCTCTAACAGCTTGCACTGTGTGGCCTGACATTCTCCTTAGGAATCTGCTTCAAGGCATTAATGGGTTTAAGTCGTTCTCTTTATAGGTCAGGAAACATTAGGTAGAGTAGAGAGAGATGTTTCCACAAGTTGAACTGTGTGTATATTCTGACTTTACCACATACAGAATTACTGAAAATACTCCAGATAATTGAAATACTCCAAATACGCTCAGATGTAGGACCTTCTGTACTCTCCACCCACTGTACACTCTGTTCTAAAGAAGATGCCTTGCCCTTCTTGCTCTAACACTACCTGTTTCTATTTTTTGAAGTTCAGCAGCTTGTAATATATGTCACAGTTCCTTCTAACTCGCTCTCATTTTCCCATGACATGTCCTGTTCCATGTGTCACCTTTAAGATGCTTCTGAACAAAAACCTCTGTACCTAGCTGGTTTTGGTTCTTGCTTTGCCATCCCAACATGCACCTGACTAGATATCTTAAATCATCTATTTTAACTGGGTCTTCTCTGTTGTACCTTTTTAAAAAAGATTTTATTTATTTATTTGAGAGAGAGAGAGCGAGCACAGGGGCAGACTCCCCACAGATCAGGGAGCCAGACTCAGGACTTGATCCCAAGACCTTGGGACCATGACCTAAGCCAAAGGCAGACGCTTAACTGACTGAGCCATTCAGGTGCCCCTATTCTGTTGTACCTTAAAGGAAATGTTAAGATACCAATTTCCCTTAACAAAACATATTTTCATGACATCTTGATTTAAATTACTTATAAGTATAGAATGTATCGTTGTCATATGGTCATCCCAAAGCCCAGCTTTAATTTTGTTATTTTTAGCAATTTTCTTCTGATTTCCAAATTGATTAGAAACTCTTTTCTTTGGAATTCATGGGGGTTCCAAGTAGGGTCCTACCATAATTTCAGTTTTATCTTCCAGTACTCCCATATATTTTAATCATAGTCCAGTTCATGTAGATGAGTTATTGTGTAAAATAGATTTTGTGGTCTCATCTTTCTAGGGTGCGGGGTCTCCTTAGGACATGCTCCATATATTTTCTTATCTCAGCCTGGTAGAATTATGTTCTATTCTTTAAAGCCTCTAGGAAGTGCCTTATTCATGAAACTGTTACTATTTCCCACAACTCTTTGTACCTTCTTCCTACTTAGACCATTTATATTTAATGTTACTATTTATACTACCTCGCTGTTTGTCTTCTATGTTTCCTATCTGTTCTTTGTTCTTTGTTTTTTTCTGTGTACCTTTTTATTAATTACTTTTTGTTACTATATTTTGCCTTCTTTGTTGACTTATTAGCTATAATTCTTTGTTGTGTGGGCAAATGTAGAAATCCCTTGATCTTACTTTACATAGCATTTCATATCTCACCTATAGCAGTTATAGTCTGCTATGAATATTAATTGTCTCACTTCCGTTAGATTATGAACTCCTTGAGGACAAGAATGTTGTCTTGTTCATTTTCATATATAGTAGGTGCCAATTACATCCTTGTTAAAATAAATTGACCTGAGACCCATTTGTCCCCTATGGCTAGCACATGCTCATTTGTTCTCTTCCAAGAAAAAGTTGGAATTAAATGCTTGAAGTGTTACTCATTTTATTTCATCTACTTTAGTTCTATCTCTGCTAGTTATATAAAGAACCCCAGAGATATCCAGAGATAGCCATCACTTTACATCTTAGTTTATTCATGAGTTAAAATAAGAGAGTAGATCCTCATAACCACTTTCTAATGCTAGAATGAAAGTGAACAAAACTTCTGAAACACAATGTAAATATAGAATACTAACAGGACATGTCTTTTAAAGGAAAACTAATTATAAGCATGATATATTAGTGTTTATAAATCATCTCTTAAATAATCTCTTATTTTTCTATTGTTACATAATGTCATATCTTTGGTACTGGGCTTTTCTGGGCTCTTGTCTGTTACTACCTATCGTAACAATAGGAATGATGTTGATGGATAAAATAATGAAATAAAATAGGAGTTTATTGGGGTATCTGGGTGGTTCAATTGGCTAAGCGTCTGCCTCACCCTCAGATCATTATCCTAGGGTCCTGGAATCAAGCCCACATCCGGCTTCCTGCTCAACAGAAGTGTGATTCTCCCTCTCCTCCCCACTGGTGCTCTCTGTTGTTATCTTTGTCTCTGTCTCTCTCTCTCTCTCTCAAATAAATAAATAAATAAAATCTTTTTAAAATGTAGGTGTTGTTTCCTGATAATGAAATTATGAGGGATTTTCATTTAGATTACTTTCTTTTATTTTCTGTATTTTCTTTTGTTTTAATTATCTTTATTAACATGTAATGTATTATTAGCCCCAGAGGTACAGGTGTGTGAATCGCCAGGTTTACACACTTCACAGCACTCACCATAGCACAGACCCTCCCGAATGTCCATAATGCAACCACCCTCTCCATACCCTCTATTTTCCTTATTTTCTAAAATGAATTTGAGCTGTCAGAAAAAAATGAATGCTATATATATTAAAGTAATACTTTGATAAAAGAGCACAGCATAGACAATTACTTACTGTATTCTTTTAGATTTTTATTTGTTTTTTTTTATTTGACAAAGAGAAAGAGAGTGAGAGAGGGAACACAAGTGGGGGGAGTTGGAGAGAGAGAGAGATGCAGCATTCCCACTGAGCAGGGAGCCTAACGTTGGGCAGTCTGAGCACACTGGCATCATAGCCTGAGCCAAAGGCAGACACTTAATGACTGAGCCCCCCAGGTGCCCCTACTTACTATATTTTAAAATAAATGGTACAGTTTACAGTCAGTGTCCATCTAATGATCTCATTCAGCCATTGTATACACACTAATCACTGCATTCATTTGGAATTGTACGCAGTATCAGAAGACAGGAATTAAACTTAAGCTACCAGTAAAAGAGGCCAATCGGAATAAGCAAAGTGTAGATTTAAAAAAAATATCTAGGGCATGCATTTATTACCAGGCTTTCAAGAAATCTCATCTGAACAGTTATGATGATAGTTACGCTTTGAAATATGCTGTACTTCAAATTATTTTTCACTCAACTTTAATTATTTTTATTCCCTTTGCAGCAAGAGGAGATGATCAATATCTAAAAATAAACTGTCACAAATAGCTTTTTTCCCCTTCTTAACACAAAGGGGTGGTACTATGAAGTAAGTGGAAAATGCCTCTTGATATTGGCTACCTATATTTAAAGTGGTGCTAACATTAGAGGAGAAAGAGACTATAAATTTCTTTAACAAGCTCTGTTTGGAGGAATTGATTTAATCTACTATATTTGTTTTAATTATTTATAGTTGTGATGAGTTTAGATAATTATATTTAAAGCCTTTTAAAAAGAACCCTCCCTCAACACTTTCCTTTCCACATAAGGTTGGTTGTAATAACACATTTGAGCAAAAGGGGAAACTAGTTTTAAAATCGTAAATGGAAAGAATTCTCAGAGAACCGAAGCTTCATTTAGAGCACTGTCAGAAACAGAATCAGGAAAATGAGACAGGTACCATGCACTTACTTACTTATTTATTTGAGAGAGAAAGAGAGTGGGTGAAAGAGAGAGGCCAAGTGCAAGTCACAAGGGTACGGGGAGGCAGAGAGACTCCCCACTGAGCAGTCCCCAAGGCACAGGACTCAATCCCAGGACCCCAGGATCATGACCTGAGCCAAAGGCAGGTTCTTAACTGACTGAGCCACCCAGGTGCCCCAGCACCCATTTACTTCTTGTCAGTATTGAAATAATTTCTATGATGCCTTTCCTAACAGGTAGCAGCTCTATCAAAAATTATTATAAGTTTTGGTGGAATTCAGAATACTTGAAGCAAAGGACCAACGGTAGAGATCGTGAATACTGGGAGACTTGAGGCTTAGCCCTATTGCTCTATGACAAACCAGTGTGCATTTGCTTGTGCCATCTATAAACAGAAGTAATTCTGTTGTGAGACTCCAATTAGACTTAAAATGGTTCACAAATGTGAAAACAAAAACAAAAGGAAAGTAATATTTATAGAATGGGTGAGAAATAGAGACTTGATAAAAGGAATTAGAATAACAACTTTGTTTTAAATAGTGAATATACAGATTTCTTTTTTCTGCATTTGGTGTTCGTTTTCTTTAGCTGCATCTACAGTGAAATCTGATCACATGCTGAGAGAAAAATTTCAACAGGTTGTGAAACACTGTTGATCAGATTTTGAAATGTTGTATACCAGGTTCTGGTAATTTACTTTTACCTGAAATGTCTCCTCTAAATTGTGTATATTAAAATGTCTTGCTGTTTTCTTATGGGCTTGCTCATTTTTTTTTATATATAATTTTTTATTTTTTATAACATATATTTTTATCCCCAGATATATTTTATTTCTTCCACTCAAAGAAAATGCTTGTCATCATTTGGCTTATTTTCTTTCATATTTAGTTTTATGCCATTTTTTTTAATTTACTGCATCATTCATACTAGGACTTATTAAAAATTCCAGTGTAATTAATATATAGTGTTACATTATTTTCAGAGGTACAATATGATAATCCAACAATTCTATATGTTACTCAGTGTTCATCATGCTAACTATACTCTTACTGCCCATCACCTATTTTACCCATTCCCCCCAACCATCTTCCCCTGGTAACCACCAGTTTGTTCTCTGTTTAAGTGTCTATTTGTATCCTTTTTTGTGTGTTCATTTTGTTTTCTTAAATTCCATGTATCAGTGAAATAATGTGGTATTTGTCTTTCTCTGACTGACTTATTTTACTTAGCATTATACCCTCTAGATTTATCCATGTTGTTGCAAATGACAAAACTTCAGCCATATTTATGGCTAAGTAATATTGCATTGTATGTGTGTTTATCCATTCGTCTATCGATGGACCATTGGTCTGCTTCTATATTTTGGCTATTGTAAACAATGCTGAAATAAACATAGGGTTACATATATCTTTTTGAATTAGCTTTTTTGTATTCTTTAAGACTTGTTTTTTTTTAAAAAAAGTTTATAAAGTGGCAATATTCATTAATCTTTTAAAATATAATAAACTATAAAAAATATTTACAGACATCCCAACCTAAGCACCAGAAAAAGCTGTGCTATTGCTTTGAGCTTTCCTACAATAAATATCTGTATTTAAATTGTGAGTATGACTTTTCTACAATTCATTTGTTCCATTTTATTGTACATTTACTCATCAGATATATTTTATTTCTTTTATTTTCTAAACTTGTTATTTTTATTATTTTTAAAATTGATTTAGATGACTGACATAAATGACATAAAATATCATATTAGTTTCAAGTATACAACATAGTGATTTGGTATTTCTATACATGATGAATTTCACAATAAGTCTAGTTGCTATCTGTCACCATTCAAAGTTATTACAGTATTATTGACTATATTTCCTATGCTGTAAATTATATCCCCATGAATTACTTTTTTTTAATAACTGCAAGTTTGTACCTCTTAATCCCATTTACTTATTTTGCTTGTCTTCCTGACTTTGCCCTCTGGTAACCAGCAGTTTGTTTCTTCTGTCTATGAGTCTGTTTCTGTTTTGTTTTGTTTGTTTGCTTGTTGCTTTTTTAGATTCCACATGTAAGAGAAATCATACAGAATTTGTCTTTCTCTCCCTGACTTATTTCACTTAGCATAATGCCCCCAGGTCAATCCATCTTGTTGCACACAACAAAAGTTCATTCTTTTTTATGGCCGAGTAGTACTCCATTGTATATATATACACAACATCTTTATCTACTCCTCTGGGGATAGACACTTAGTTTGCTTCCTTATCTTAGCTATTGTAAATAATGATGCAATGAACATGTATCTCTTTGAATTGGTATTACCATTTTCTTTGGATAAATACCCAGAAGTGGAATTGCTAGGTCATATGGTAATTCTTTTTATAATTTTTTGAGGAACCTCCAGTGTTTTCCATAGTGGTGACACCAATTTACATTCCCACCAAAAGTGAAGGAGTGTTCCCTTTTCTTCCTATCCTTACCAACACTTGTTACTTTTTGTCTTCTTGATAATAGCCAATCTGACCAGTGTTATTTTATTTTTCAATCTTTATTCAAGAAAATGGAAAAAATGTTCTTCAAATATCAATATTTAAAGTATTTATTTCTGATGGACAACTCAGTCTGTATGTTTTCTAATCTCTTTTCTACCTTTACACTATTTTAAATACAAATCAGAGAAAGTAAATTATTTACAAAGTATTTTCTAAATATGCATTTTAAAATAAAAATATAAATGAACCTATTAAGTGTATTGCCCTTTTTAAAATGTATTCCTACCTGAATCTAATCTATTTTAAGCCAGTTGTTATTTACTCAAGATAAATACTTAAGAGAAAAGAAGAGCTTTTTTAGGACTTATTGAATTGGTATTTGTGGTTTAAATTCTTAGAACATATATTTGTGAATACTAAAAAACATAAAAATTAAAAATAAAGATTGCGGGATGCCTGGGTGGCTCAGTTGGTTGAGCGGCTGCCTTCGACTCGGGTCATGATCCCAGCGTCCTGGGATCGAGTCCCACATTGGGCTCCTTGCTCATCGGGGAGCCTGCTTCTCCCTCTGCCTCTGCCTGCCATTCGGTCTGCCTGTGCTCGCTCTCTCTCCCTCTCTCTCTGACAAATAAATAAATAAAATCTTTAAAAAAAATAAAAATAATAAAGATTGCATAATTTTGTAAAAATAAATAGGCTAGAAGTGATTTTTAAAATTTCATTAAAGATTGGGGTGCCTGGGTGGCTTAGTTGGTGAAGCATCTGCCTTTGGCTCAGATCATGATCCCAGGGTCCAGGGATCGAGCCCCACAATGGGCTCCCTGCTCATCGGGAGCCCACTTCTCCCTCTCTTCCTCACTCATGCTCTCTCTCATTATCTCCCTATAAAATCTTTAAAAATAATAAATAAATTTTATTAAAAATTTATGGAAGGAAATTTGGCCTATAAATTTTCTGACAATAGCTATTATATTTTGCTTCATTATACTTTATCTGTATGAACAGTACCTGCTTTACCTTCTTGATTGACATTTTTATTTTATTTTATTTCAGTTTATTTTATTTACTTACTTATGTTTTTAAGAAAAATACTCACCCAGTATGTAGCTCAACATGAGTCTTGAACTCATAATGCTGAGATCAAGACCTGGGCTGAGATCAAGAGTTGGACACTTAACCAACCAAGCCACCCAGGCACCCCTTGGTTGACTTTTTATATCATTTAGTCTTCTCTTTTATGGCAAAATAGTGTAGTGAGCTTTGATATAAAGTATAGCTGAGTTCATTATCTTAGCTCTTCTTTTCGATACCGTGTATGAACTTTAACAAATTGCTTCACATTTCTGATACATTTTGTTTTATTTGTAAAAATGGGTCATATCTCATTGGATTATGATAGGGTTGTTGTGAGTAATGAAAATTGATCTAGCCCATAATCTGGCATTCAGTGGGAGCTTAATAAATGGCCATTTTAATTATCTTATATAGCAAAAAAGCCCTTGGAAACTGAACTTAGGTAGTTTTTACTTTGTAAAAATTAGAAGGAGTGATGCTCTGATAACTTTCAGTATTGCGTACCAGTGAAGAAAGACCTATTTCTAGAATGAGTGCTTTTTTTTTTTAAGATTTTATTTATTTATTTTTAACAGACAGAGATCACAGGTAGGCAGAGAAGCAGGCAGAGAGAGAGGGAGGAAGCAGGCTTCCTGCTGAGCAGAGAGCCTGATGTGGAGCTCGATCCCAGGACCCTGGGATCATGACCTGAGCTGAAGGCAGAGGCTTAACCCACTGAGCCACCCAGGTGCCCCTGAGTGCTTTTTTTTTAAAAGGACTTTGATTTAATTTAGGAATGCTCTTTGGATTTTAATGCAAACTGATGACTGTGCTTCATATTTTGGAAGATATTTTGATGTAATACAGGAGTGAATTTTGGTCACCTGTGGACTTGCCATCCCATCCACATATTCACAATACCTAGAATTGAAAATGGAGAACTCAAAACATAGAAAAGTACAATGCCTGTGTCTAATACTCAGTCCTACATAGTGTGTGTTGTAAAAGGGATATTAAGATTCAAGTAGTAAATCTATAATCTATGTGAAGTTTTAAAGTTGGGATATAAATTATACTGGGGTAGGTATGGTATGTATTATATGGTTCATGTAGTCAGTATTAAAACCTATAAAAGCCCAGCCAGGATAACTTCTCATTCATCTCAGACAGAACTTTAAATACTATTTTTGCTATATTAGGGTTAGTGTTTAAACCTTCCTGAATCAGACATTCTAGGTGACCTGAAAATTAGACTGGGGCTCTTGAGATTGTAACTGGGGCATTTCAGACAGAAAACCAGGACAAGTTTTATATGTAAATTTTAAACATTACGGATTGTATTACTTAGCATACTTGTTGATGGAAACATTAAAGGTGATTCTGGTTTCTTTACTTTGTATTTAAACAAACAGTATATTTAGTTCAATGTAATTATACTTAATCCTTTGTTTTCTTCAGCTGTTTTACTTGATCATGAAGTAGCAAAACCAGTATTTTTTTAAAGATTTTATTTATTTATTTGACAGACAGAGATCATAAGTAGGCAGAGAGGCGGGCAGAGAGAGGAGGAAACAGGCTCCCCGCTGACACAAGGCTCAATCCCAGGACCCTGGTACCATGACCTGAGCCGAAGGAAGAGGCTTTAACCCACTGAGCCTCCCAGGCGCCCTGCAAAACCAGTATTTTTTAAAATTTCTCTATATAGTCCTTACGTAGTGAATCAGAAGTTAGATCTAAAACTAATAGGCATAATACCCAGATAACTTGAGGACTTTTATTCTAAAGACAAATGTAAAACTAAAAATATATAGAATTTGCAAAACTGAGATTATATTATATTTGTATGCCTGTATCTTTTTAAAAGGCCTAGAATACAGTTTTATAACTGACATAAATATAAACACACACAGATACATCCTCATTCTTGATATAAAATATTTATTGGTAGCTGTAAATTTTCTGAAAGCTCAGGATGAAAATGTAAATAAGAGTGATAAGATTATAGCATGCTAAGACTTTAGGAGAGCACCATTTAGAACACTGGGACATAATCACAATATCCTTCCAGCTTTCTGACACTGGCCTGACTTATGAAAAAAACTTAAAAATTTGCATATATTATATGAAAATGAATGCTGAAATAGATTGTTTTCATAGCTTTATTTTTTTTGAAAACCTAGACTATATTATATTATATATGAGCATCCTGCCAAACATTTTTAAAGATGTAGACAGTATCACCATCAGCAATAACAGAAGAACTGGAGGTATGGTGTACTATACTTGCTCAATTCTTTTACATGGCAAGTGGCAGGATGATATTTCTCAGACTTCTGTTTTCTTCCATGCATTATATTTTAAAGTTTATGTAATACTTTATATATATGCAAGAGAATACATGTCAAATATATGTTATGAGGCATAACAATCAATCAAATACTCGTGAATGTGTCATCTAATAAGTAGAACATTACCTCCCTATCTCATTATCCCCACCTCTTCTCAGGGTGTTTATTGGTTTTTATTTTCCCCTTAAAATAATTTTTTTAAGATTTTATTCATGTATTTATTTTAGACAGACAGAGAGAGAGAGAGAGAAGGTAAGTGTGCAGGGGAGGGGGAGGAGCTAAGGGAGAGGGACAAGCAGGCACTGCATTGAGCGTGAACCTGGAGCAGGGCTCAGTCTCCCAACCCAGAGGTCATGACCTTAGCTGAATTCAAGAGTTTTAGGCTTAGCCAACTGCACCACAAGCCACCCCTCTTTAAAATAGTTTTATATATTTTTCTTAAACATACCATTTAGTTATGGTTGTCTTTGAACTTTGTAAAAAATGGTATCACTGTGCATATTATTTGTTTCACTTGATTTGTGTTTCTGAATTCATTCATGTTTTGTCCATTTATGTAGTTCATTCACTACATATAATACTCAATTGTGTATCTACTCCATATTTATTCACTTTGCTGACCATGGACATTTGGATACGTGCCTATTTTAAATATATTACATGGAAGGGTTATTGGACATGCACAACTTTATAATTGTACTACATCCTGTTCTGAAAGTTTTATTGCTTATTTATGTAATGTACTTTCATTGTCTTCCTGCTCTCTGAATTACAATATGTTTGCCATGCTGTCTTATGATGTATTTCATCTTTCAAGAGGCTATTAAAATTTTCTCACAAGGGCCCTAACAAGATAGAACTTCTAGCATTGGTGCTATGTTATGTGCATAGAAGCAGATATAGAAAGACGGATTATGGGTGCCTGGGTGGCTCAGTGGGTTAAAGCCTCTGCCTTCAGCTCAGGTCATGATCCCAGGGTCCTGTGATCGAGACCTGCATCAGGCTCTCTGCTCAGCAGGGAACCTGCTTCCCTCTCTCTTTCTCTCTCTCTCTGCCTGCCTCTCTGCTTACTTGTGATCTCTGTCTGCCAAATAAATAAATAAAAATCTTAAAAAAAAAGATGGGTTACATGATTCTTATCCCTACAGTTTATAAAATAAACTTCAGGAGAGAGTCCCTGATATGTTACCATTTGTCTTATACCATGATGATTCTTTTTAAAGATAAAATCAAAAGTAAGGGCGCCTGGGTGGCTCAGTGGGTTGAGCCACTGCCTTCGGCTCAGGTCATGATCTCAGGGTCCTGGGATTGAGTCCCGCATCGGGCTCTCTGCTCGGCAGGGAGCCTGCTTCCCACTCTCTCTCTGCCTGCCTCTCCGTCTACTTGTGATTTCTCTCTGTCAAATAAATAAATAAAATCTTTTAAAAAAATCAAAAGTAATACCAGTCCATTTAAGAAAAAATTTGCTGTGGGAGACTTGGTGAAAGCGGGTATCTGCCTCATGCATTTCTGTGTCTCTGGTGCCTGGGAAACAAATGTTTGTTGAAAGAATGAAAGGACTCATTTCCCCTTAAGATTCCCCCCAAAAAAGGACTACAGATTTTAGGTTTAACTGCTATAACTCACTGTGATGCTGATGAAGACCTAAAGAGAATTAAGCACGAAAAGAAAAAAAAAATTCTCTTCAAAGATGATGAAATACAGGTCTATTGTCATTATTACAAATACACAATTAGTCCTTAAAATTTTGAGGCTGCTTCTTCCTATCCTTTCTCCTACTAACCCTTGCAACTTCAGGAAGATGAGTGGGGGAGGCAGGAAACAGTGGTGATAGTACCAGTCTCCTCCATGAAACAGGTAATGAGCTAGTGAATTGGGGAAGAGAGAGAAGATAAGAGGAAAGAAGAGGGGAGGGAAGGAGAGGTTCATGTGGAGAGAACCAGAGACTAGGAGGAGAGGGCTAGTTTTGGAGTTAGAAAAGGTTACCGTTACTGTCCAGTCTGCTCAGCCTTCCCAAACAAATCCATGTGTGCATTTCTGAGTATCATCTGGAATGCTTTTGTAGCTTTAAAATTCCAGTTTTGATTTGATACCAAATTTGGAAACCTGAGCTGTAAAGGAATATAGAATATAATGTTGAGACTGTGTGGTGCCAAAGTAGGAGTTATAAAAGTACCTAAGCAGGAAAAATGAAAAGGTTTGATTACATACTTTTATTTGTCCTGGTTCTATAACTATTTTATGTATCGCTACAGTTTAAGTGCCATCCCCAACGGCATTTTAAAATGCCTTTTAAAATGTCTACAGTTGTGCTATTCAGCAGTTACTAATAATATAACTGTTAATTTCCATTTTACTGTTTCACTGTCTTCCACAGGCCTCCTTACCCTACAAAATAATCTCACTAGGCTTTCTGTTTCTTCACATTTAAACTGTCTACAGAAATATTTTCCTGCTTTCTCTCCCAACTGAACTGCCTTTTAGAATTGAAGTATACTACTCTGGGCTCTTCTGTCCACTTTTGTACCCCTCCCTCAAACCGTATCTAGATGAACCCTATTCCTTATGACATTTAAAAATTATTGGAAGAACAAAATGTCTATACAAAGTTTAATGATCAGGGAATAATAACACTGCTATTTTGAGATTGGCCAAGTGCTTTTACAACATGTTATCAGAATCAGATTTTTTCCCTCACAATAACCCAGTGAAGTAGGTAGACCAGATGTCATTATCTCAGTTTTGTAAGTGAGTAGATGGAATTTCAGAGAGGGAAAATGACACAATAAGTGACATGGCCAGGACTTAGATCCATGCTTTGACATTGTTTGTAATACTTTCTGCTCATTTCTCCTCATGTTTGGCTTTTCCTTAGAATGAAACAAGGAGCTTTTTAAAAGCCCTGATATCTGTGCTCCATGAGACTTATTAAATTAGACTCTTTATGGTCAGGCTTGGCATGAGTAGTTTTTAAATGATGTCTCCATTGATCCTAACCTGAAGCCAAAGTTGATAACCACTGTGCTCATAATTAACTGATTTAGAATGAGAGGAGTATGAGGTGAGAAGAAAATTTATGGGTTAAAGAATAGTATTTTCTCAAAGCCTCATTCATGGTCTATAATTCACCTGGGGAAACTTGTTAAGAGGCAGATTCCCCAAACTCTATCATAGGTTGAATGACTGAGAACTGTGGATCAGTAGGCTCAACTATTTATAGGTGATATCAACCCAGAGGTGACACATTTATAGAGGAGCCTAGTTAAACATGTTTTTTAGGATATCAAACATAAGATATTAATGAAAATGGTCATTATGCATTTATAATAAGGGAAAAATCAATGTTAGAAACTAATGTGCTGGGAACTTAATAAAATAAGAAGAAATAATAACATTTTCAGCATGTTATGGATCCTTATGTCCTACATAGGTTATCATTAAATCATTACAAATTTTTCATACTTATAAAAGATTAAAGCATACCCAAAAAATACAGGGAGCCACCAGTTACAGGCACCAATTTTCTAAGGCATTTGTCTTTACTGACAAAGTAGTTTTTAATAACCCAGATCCCTTGGATTGGGTCAGAATGACAACCAACATCAGACAGGTAATTCAGATGAAATTGGGTCCTAACACAAGTGAAATAATGGACTGAGATTATACTTGATATTGGCATGTTTGAAGAACTGGTCAGAATTAAGTAATTAGGACAAGTGAGCATAGATAAGACTAATAAAATGAGACAAAAATTATATACAAACACAAGATGGTGAAAGACTAGATTTTTATGAAGTTAAGAGTGTAATCTGAGGCTATGTAAGGAAAGACATAGCATTTCTGAAAAGTAGTACATTTCCTGAAATGAAGTACAGCATGTAAAATTTATAAAATGGGGGCTCCTGTCTGGCTCAAGTTGGTAGAGCCTGTGACTCTTGATCTCAGGGTTGTAAGTTCAAGCCCCCCATTGAGTGTAGAGCTTACATTAAAAAAAAAAATCATGGAATAGTTATTGCATTAAACTCTGCATTGGTTACGTCTTCATTTTCATATGTGTTCTAGCTTTAACCCTTCTATCTGGTGGAAGATTGTATCAGTCGAGTTAAACTAGATTATGCTGCAGTAATAAATAACCCAGAAATATTTGTGCTTTTAATATCACTCATGTCCAGTGCTCACGCTTCATATCCAGCCTGGATTACTATAACTCTACTCCACATTCTCCTCACTTCAAAGCCCAGAGTAGCCTCTTTTTGAACATTGCTGGTCATCACAGCAGAGAGGAAAGAGCATGGTATAACTATGAACTATTTCTTAATGTTTCTGCAGATGGGACAAGCACATCTGCCCACATTTCATTGGACAAAGTAAGTCATACAGCAATGGCTGACTTCAGTAGCTATAGGAAGTTTAATACTTTCTTTAAAAGAAGGGAACGTATATTTAGAAAGCATAATACAAGTCTGGTATAGCAATGAATATATAAAAAATTCCAGTATAGCGTGATACCAGAATTTTAAGGACAATAATCTTGTTTATTTGAACATAAGGAAAGTACCATAAAATTAAATTATGTGGAAAATTTTTGAAATATCCAAAAAATATGTCGGTAAAAGTTGAGTTCAAAGAATTTCTTCTCTCTTCTCAATGGTGTATTCTTATGCATTGGTGTCTCTTAGTATCTTAACTAATCTACTGCAATATTGGTGATAGGTTTTTTTTTGTTTGTTTGTTTTTTGTTTTTTTTTTTGGTGATAGGTTTTGTAGGAAGGGGAAGAGGAAGACCTCTTGAAATTTTTCAAAGCATAAAATTCTGTCTTATAATCACTCAGTGTTACTACTAGGAAACCCTAAATGGATACTGATTATTTATGATAATGATTTCTGAGGGTGTACAAAAGTAAACCTAGATGTAGGCTGGTATTGTTACTTGGACAATTTAGTATTTATTAGGATTTAAGTATATTATTATCATTAATGATCTAAAAATATTTATTGAGTGCCTGGGTATCAATATTACCTTTTCAGATGTACATATAGGGACTAAAGAATTTTTAAGACTAATACTTGGAATTTGTTTCAAATATACCATAATTTGCATTTATTTTTCAGGCAGCCGAGTGGATGATCTTGAACTGATGAAGTAATGTTTAATTTATATTTTCATTTATGAGGGGTCATAGTATTTATCTTTGCTTGAGCTCCATAGTTGAATTTGTCACAAGGGAAAAAGTATCTTTCATCACTTAGACCCTATAGATATTCTTTCCCTTATGATATATTAGATGGTCATTGCAGTAAGTAACTTGAACATTGGGAAGCTAGAGAGACTTTTTGTTACAAAGAAATGTTGACTTTATTGTACGAATATAAAATTCTTGATGTCTTTTACATAATATGAATCTTCACGCATGCAGAGAAAGCCCAATTATTTTTGTTGTAAATATCTGCTGAGATCATGCAGATTAAAGTTTAAAACTAAGCTCATCTTTAAAATTATTTTAAAACTGAACTCAGTCTATTTTGGTACAAAATTAGAGTGTAAAGAAACTAAATGTACTGTGCTAGTTTGGCAATTAGAAATTTTATTTTTTTAAAAAATGGCTTTAAAATTTCATTTGTGTACCTAATCTCTAAAGCCAATGTGAAATGTTTATTATAGAATGTGAAAATAGAGAATCAATGGAATAAAATACTCATAGCTGATAAATTGAGACTATACTTATAGAGTGAAAAGAGAAACTCGAAAATTTAAGACACAATTGAGTTCGTTCTTTGAAAATACTGACCATCTAATGGGAGAGAGTAAGATTAACAGATAACCTGTGGAAACATAATATAGGACATAGGCCTTTCAAAAATGTTTAGGTCTTGGGACGCCTGGGTGGCTCAGTTGTTGAGTGTCTGCCTTCAGCTCAGGTCATGATACCAGGGTCCTGCGATCAAGCCCCACATCAGGCTCCCTGCTGAGCAGGGAGCCTGCTTCTACCTCTTCCACTCCTCCTGCTTGTGTTCCCTCTCTCACGGTATCTCTCTCTGTCAAATAAATAAATAAAATCTTTTAAAAAATATTTAGGTCTCGACTCAATACATGCAGAATAAACAAACTTAGCTCATGATGGGGATTAGCTCACTGCTTCTTCAGGTTGTCAAAATAAAACTATTAAAGTTATAGGGATCACAGTCACCCTAATGAGTTTTCTGGTCATTAATACCTTAACTTGACATTTTTACTTTTAATTCCTTTTGACACTCAATCTTGATTAGCCTGAGTAGTTTTTAGATTTATTACAGAGCCATTAAGATGCTGAAAAAACAATCAGCCTTACTTCTCTGCCTGCATTTCCAAGTCTTTATATGCTAGATTAGTTTCCATATGCATTCAACTACTGAGACAGTAGTCTTTCGTTGTGAAGTGAAGACTAGAGTGATTAAAGCCAGACTGGAGGGACACCTGGGTGTCTGGGTCAGTTTTGATTTCTGCTCAGGTTGTGATCTCAGAGTCTTGAGATCAAGGCCCATGTTGAGTTCCGAGCTCAGCGGAAAATCTGCTTCTCTCCTTCTCCTCCCTCTGCCCCTCACCCAGTTCGTACTCTCTCTCTCTCTCAAATAAATAAATGAATCACTTAAAAAAATATTAAATCCAAATGTGGTTTCATTTTAGATGGCCTCTGAGAGAGTGGGGAGAAATAGACAGAATTTTGAAGAGCAATATGATGCAAGGTGCAGATGAAAATGGCTGTGTTCCCTGATGGAAAGACTACAGATGACCGCTAAGGTCATGCCCACTCACATTCTCCTCCCATCCCTTGTTTCTTGCTCTTTGTCTGTTACAACTCAATACCTTATTTAACCCAATGAAAAATCTTAGCTATTTCTTTTCAAAATGGGTCATTTGAAAATTTCAAGAGGGGCACCAGGCGGCTCAGTCAGTTAAGCATCTGACTCTTGGTTTCAGCTCAGGTTATGATCTCAAAGTCCTGAGATCAAGACCAACTTCAGGTGGGCTCTGCCATCAGCACAGAGTTGCTTCAGAATCTCTCTCCCAGGGCGCCTGGGTGGCTCAGTGGGTTAAGCCTCTGCCTTCAGCTCAGGTCATGATCTCAGGGTCCTGGGATCGAGCCCCACATTGGGCTCTCTGCTCAGCGGGGAGCCTGCTTCCTCCTCTCTCTGCCTGCCTCTCTGCCTACTTGTGATCTCTCTCTCTGTCACATAAATAAGTAAGAGATTTTTTTTTTTTAAAAAATCTCTCTCTCTCTCCTTCTCGCCCCATTGCTCATGTGCTCTTTCTAAAATAGATAAATAAATAATATCTTTTTTAAAAAAAAATTTAGGTTCTTTTTTTTACATTGTATTTTTTTATTGTGTTATGTTAGTCACCATAAAATACATCATTAGTTTTTGATACAGTGCTCGAAGATTCATACCATTCTTCATGAATTCTATTCTCATTCCCAAAACAATAGCAAGAAGACTGCTCCAACAAGTTTTTGGTCATCAAGCTAGCCAAAATGGTGGAAGGATTGCCAAGGAGGTACTTGCGCAGTGGTTGGTTATACCTTTGCCTCCCTTGTTTGCCAAGGATATTTATAGATCTGAAATTTAACAGTAACATTTTGATAACATATTCAAGAAGACCGATGACTGTCTATTCACTATGGACATTCTTTTCACTCAGGGCAGTCAGTCAGCTTTTGCTCTTTCAATGCATCCAAATTTTGTTTGGACTTTTATCTTCCATCCATTGCAAAGCACTGCTTTCTTTGTGCCCACAAAGCTAGGTGATGACTACTTCGAATTCCTTTTAATAGCTCTTTTCTGTGTATCATCCTAGAGAAAGAATTGCTTTCATTGTACTATGCTGCTGCTACTGTAGATGTCACAATAGACCGGAATCAGCTCTTGTGGGAGGAAAAAAAAAAGTGAAGCATCTGGTCAATAACTGGAAACTAAACTCTTTCATGTCTTTCTTTTCAGATGCTGCTTTATTGTTATTTGTTTGAAAATCTTGTTAAATGGCTTCCCATTTCATAACTGTTGGAAGGACCGTAGTATATTTCTCTAGACCTGACCTTCTGGCTAGCATGGTGACCACTAGCTGCATGTAGCAACTGAAATATAAACTTAAATTAATTAAAACTAAGTAAAACTACAAATCCAGTTCCTTCTTTGCACATTTTAATTGCTTAGGAGCCACATATGTCTAAAAATTACCAAATTGGGGGGTGCCTGTGTGGCTCAGTGGGTTAAACCTGTGTCTCTGGCTTAGGTCATGATCTCAGGGTCCTGGGATGGAGCCCTGCATTGGGCTCTCTGCTCGGCGGAGAGCCTGCTTCCCTGCCCCCCCGCCTGCCTCTCTGCCTACTTGTGATCTCTCTCTGTCTGTCAAGTAAATAAATAAAATCTTTTAAAAAATAAAAACTACTGAATTTCAAGCAGCACAGACATAGAACATAATTATGATAATCCTCTTATCACTATAAGTTTTAACAAATATGTCTCTATAGTACAACTTTCTACCCCTTATTCCTGGCCACACAACTAACCCTTCCTTCCTAGACAATGTAAGCATTCCCAGACAATGTAAGCATTGTCTGAGCTTCTGTCCTCTGCTATCTTCTCACTATAAATTTTCTTTTTTAATGAATTTATTGTTGTTTTCTTGGGCCTTTAACTGTCACTTCAGTGTAAATATTCACAGCTCTGGCTTTATTTTACATCCAGTTCAGTTTACTCAGTTGCTTGCTGGACAGCTTTGTATAAAATGTCCTATCTTTCAGCCACCTCTAATTTCACATGCCCAAAATATAATTATTTTATTTTCCCCCAGAGTCTCTCCTAACATTTCTACTCAGCCATCCATCCATTTGCTCAGGTTTGAACCCTGGAGTAATATTTAACTTTCCTCTCCCCATCATCCTCTGTGCCTGATGAATCAGTCACCCAGTTCTTATTCTTGGCTACATGTATGTCAGCCACCTCTCCTCAACTTGCTTTCCACCATCATAAACTCGGTTCAAGATTGGATTACATATTACAAGTTCTATTGAAAGAGCATACCAACTGATCTTGCTACCTCCAGTTTTTTTCCATTCCAAATCCACAATTTCTTCCCCATTGTTTTCATAAAACATATATTTGACCACATACTTCTGATGTTCAGACATCTCTGAGCACTTCCTTGAATCTGAGTAAAGTAAAGTACACACTTCTCCATCCTCCCCAGAGATGAAATGTCTACTTGGTATATTTAGAAAGATATACAGCTTTATAGAGATTCATTATCTGAAACATGACCTGTAAATTACTCTTGTAACTCAGGGAAAGTAAAACAAAAACAAAAACAAAACAAACAAACAAACAAAAAACCATGAGAAAAGGAACCAGAAGAAATGGCTATTAGAGTTGTTAGCTGGATCACAGAGTTTGGATTCTTCTTCTCCTCCCCTTGCCCGCAGCACACACACTCACCACTTTCATGTTGCTGTTTAACACCAGCCATGGCACTACTCTGACTTTAACCCCTTCCAAAATAAAGTCACAAGAAATTATCAGTTGACCAATTAAAGTGCTATCCTGGTTGAACAGGGCTTCAAAATAGATTGTCACGAAAAATAAAAATTGTATTCCCTTCAAAACAAAATTTCTCCAGCCTAGCATTGGTAGCTCTCTACAGTATGACTTCATGTTATTTTCTAGACTTTCTTTCCTGTTGCATTCATTCTACGTATCTTGTGCCCTAGCCTGGTGTGCTTACTTCTCATCATGCCTTCGTTCATTGTGTTTGCACAAGCTGAAATGTTTGTTCCCTGTGAACCCTCAATTTCCAGATTCAAAAGATAGTTAAGGTCAGTAAAGTACCTCCTCCAGAAAGTCATTCCAGATTAACAAGTTAGGATTTATCTCTTCTTTATGAGATCTTCTGTGAGCATTTGTCATGTACCTTATATTATTATTTGATCAATTTCTCCACTAAAGAATGATGGCCAAGGGCCAAGTTTAATTTATCTTTGATTACCTGATAGTGCCTGACATTGAATTGCACTTACAAGTTGCCCCAGAAACCATTTTTGGTGAATGGAATTGTGACTTGAGTGAATGAATGAGTGAATGAATAAAATAAACACTAACTCATATGAATTAATCACTTAAGCATTGGAGACATTTTGGTACCTTGACAATTGAGTATGTGAAATATTTGGTATGAAGGTGTCATTATTAAAGGTTTGCATAGTTGTATTATTTAAATATTACATGTAAGCAAAACAATATTTTTTAGGGGCACCTGGGTGGCTCAGTCAGTTAAGCATCCGACTCAGTTTTGGCTCAGGTCCTGATCTCAGGGTCAGGAGAGAGAGCCCTGTCTCAGGCTCTGAGCCTGGAGCCTGCTTGATATTCTTTCTCCCTCTTCCTCTGCCCTTCCCCTTTGCATGCGGGTATGCTGTCTTTCAAAAAAACAAAAACAAAAACAAAACAAAACAATAGTTTTATATTATATGTACATGTATACTGTAATATACCAAAAAATATATGAAAACTTAGAGCATTCATAGTTCCAGAGTTCCATGAAATATAATTGTATGCAGCATTAGAAACATAGACTATTTTTCTTTGCTCTCTTTATGTATTCAATGTTAATGAGCTATTCCTATGACTATAATACACAGTTGATGAGAGATAATTACGTTTACTGAACATCATGACCCCAGGATGCTTAAGATGTGTTGACAAAGTAGGGAACATCAGTGATAGCTCTCATAGGATAGAAGGGTTTCTATGTGTGCGGCTCCATATGGCAGTTGCATCACTGTTTCACAAGAACAATAACTGATTATGATCCTGTGTGGGCACATAACTCATCTGTGGAGGATGGTTTCTGTGCATACTTAGCCTTCTCAAAAAGAAAAAATTGATCAAAACTGAAGAAACACTCATTATCTTTATGAATATTGTCTTGTTAGGAATTTGATACATTTAAATGTGCATCACATAGTTTGTAGAAGCATTATATGGAAAGGAATAAAAAAGAAATTGCAAGTGTCATTTTCCATGCACAGTAAGAGACAGAGCATGAGCTACTGAAGAGAATTCCTAGGAGTATATAGCAGCATAGCTCTAAATCCACTTTTAAAAATCTAAATTTAATCCTAACCTAAAAATAAGTAGAACGTCAGAGGTGTACCTTTCTTAGCATGAATAGGTCCTTAAAAATGTGGATTTCTCCATATTCGGTGCTATTTTCTTTTTAAAACTTCGGATATGATTTTTAGGGGGGAAATATTTGGCCCTAAGTTTTAATAAAACCCACACTTGAGAAGCCAATATTTTAAATTCGTGTCTTGATGGAAATAAAATAACTTATTAATAAAAGGAATCCCCTAAGGTAACTATGGCTATTTAAATATTCAGCATAATAAAATGAACTCCTTAACATGATAGCTTAAGTAAATAGAACACAGTCATTTAATTTCTGTTCTTCTCCCTAACATTAAGTAGCAGGCTAATACATACTTTTTTGTATTGTTTTGGTTTGTTTGGCTTTTATTATGCTGTGTCCCAACCTTTGTGAAAGCCTTTGGCTTTCAATAATGAACAGGCCCATCTGGCTGAAAGAAGGCAGAGATAGAAACAAATAGAAGCAGTTATTCAAAGTGATGAGCAGTTGAAGAAAGAAATAAGTTTACTGGGTGGGAAAAAGGAAAAGTCAGTCAATAAATTGGAGAGAATGTGAAATAAAAGCAGATAGTTCCGAGGAGTTGAGAACTGTTTTGAGTGAGCCAGCAGATACTATTTTCAAATCAGTTTATGGTCTTTCAGGTTCTATATATTTGGTCATTTTTGGTTTGATTTGCTTTGGTGTTCTTCTATCACATCTTATCCTATAATATAGATTGTCTTTCAAAATACCATCTTCATCAAAATCATGATGGGGCCCCCCACTCCAGGTCTACCCTGTCCATTTATCTGGGGCTGAACCCAGAAATCTGCATTTTAACCCACTTTGCAAGTGATTCTTACATGTATACAGAGCTAAAATCTGAAAATTATTGCAGTAGCTTAGAAGTGTTTGAAGGTAGTTTTATTGCTTTTGCAGTAGTGCTGCCTATATTTTCTTTACCTAAAAACCTACTTTTTCCAAGACTCAATTAAAAGTCACCTTTCCTGGGGCACCTGGGTGGCTCAATAGATTAAGCCTCTGCCTTTGGCTCAGGTCATGATCCCTGGGTCCTGGAATCTAACCCCGCATCGGGCTCTCTGCTCAGTGGGAAGCCTGCTTCCTCCTCTCTCTCTGCCTGCCTCTCTGCCTACTTGTAATCTCTGTCAAATAAATAAATAAAATCTTTAAAAAAAAGTCACCTTTCCTGATTTTTTAAGGCAGAGTTAGTTGTTTCCTCCTCTGCTCCCCCAGCTGTATGACCCTGCCTTTATTATAGTAATTGCAAGTGTCCCAAATGTGTTTGTGCGTATTTAAGCTTTAATAAAGCCACATATGTGAATATGCTACAAACATAATGTAAACATCCTTTCAAAATTTAATTATTCCAATTTATTTTATAGTCATTTGGCTTTGTTTGTTTCAGTAATAAGTTTTTAATTTTGATATTTGTGATAGTTTTTTAGACTGGTGGAAAACCTTGTCCACTTCCGTCACCCGATGTATCTCTTTTAGACTTTGTCTTCACTGGCCATGTCAGAATTGTCAAGTATGCATCAGTACTTCATTCTTTGAATAATCTTAAAGCTCAGATTATAGATATAATCCTTCTGGTCACTGAGAATCAGGAGCTGATGAATGTGTTTACAAAGTTTGAAATTTGGCTTGAGCAAGTATATAGCACCATACAGTGGGCACTTAGCATTTTAATGAGAAATATATTGGGATTATAAAATTTTAAATAATTGGCATTTCACATATTGATTTCTATATTTTGTGGCCTTCATGCTTGTGAAGTTATTGAAACTTAAACTTTATGAAGACTTTGGCATTCTACATATTTTAACTTATTTGTGTGAATGCCTATCTCCCTAACTCGTGCTTTTTCTAAGTCAGGGGCCATGTTTAATATATGCAGTATTATATAACTGTTACTGAATATTTTTGGATGTATCTGGTATATATAAAATTAATCAACTGTATTAATATGTATAATAATTAATATGTACTTTACTGTTTCCATCCGTTGTAACTATTATTTTTTTTAGTTTCCTAAATTGCTCTATCTTTGGCCAGTAAGAGTCACTTAATGTTGACTTCAAAATCCTGCTGAATCCTTCCTAATCAAACCTTATAGAGTTTAATAGCTTCTTCTTATCTGTGTCACAGTACAATCCAAGCTCATCTTTTACATTTCCTGCCCCAGATTTGGAATCCACCATTTTCCTAGAAGACCCAGGAAATGATATTTGAAAATCACTAACTGAGGAATTTATTCATTATTCAGTTGATTGTATCTTTTCAGTGGGCTACACTAAGCAATACAGACATACGTGTACTACATGATACATCAAGAGACTCTAGGTTCTACTTACCTTCTTGTATATGTATCTACTTTGTCTCATGCTAAAATTACTTAGGATGCCAAAACCAATAGAAAGATAGTAGTATCGCATAACTGTTCAGTTGCTTCATTCTATAAAACACAGTAGTTTCAGCAAAACAGTAAAGATTGAAAACATTACTACCAACAAACAATATGATTACTGACAATAGTATAAGATTTTATTTACCAGTTCTTTTTGTTATGTTACACTAGAGATGTGCAAGTAAAGTATGATATTTTGAAGACCTTGAAATAGTTATTCTCTGTGTGATTATTGTACCACTCGCAGGATATCCATTTAGATCATATTTGCTTTTTTCCTTGAGGAGAATCCCTTTGAAGTTTGAACATTTAATCATATTCTCTGATTCGGGGAAGGTAGGTAAATAATCAAACTTGCATCCATTATAGCTGAAGCAAGTTGTACAGGCAGCTTGGGGAAACTGGGCAACTTTCCAACTTTTCCCAAATCATCTCTTACCAGTGTAATTGTGTTTGAAATTAATTCTGTAAAATTGGACTCTTCCAAATTCAGATGTAAGTACAGTGTACTTCCCCAGTATAAATACTTTATTTATACCTTGTCTCCCCTGTACACATAATTCATACTTAATTTATAGAGACACGAATATGGCTAAATTCGTAACTGACTTCTTCATCAGCACAGAAGGCCTTCAGTACGGCAAGGCCCAGTCCTTAAGTTTTTCTATTAATTTGTGAAATAAATCACCTAAATTTAACTCTAAAACTTTTGCCCCTGATAAGAATACATAATATTTTTGACAAGTTATTTTGGTGAAACAGCATTATCAAAATCTATGTTCAACAAGATCCATTTTTTTAAAAATTAAATTCAGGGGAAAAAATGAAATGGGCTGTCATTCTTTAAAATATACAGTGCTGTGAAACATGGTTATTCTTTCAAAATTAGATGGTCAAATAGTAATTAGTTAACTTTATATTTTAAAGTAAAGGTAATTAGTTTAAATTTTTAAAATAAAGACATAGAACAACAATAATTCATGGTTAAAATGTATTTATCACTTACTGTAGGCCAGATACTATGCTAAGCTATTTATCCATTTTCTCATTTATTCCTCACAATACCCTTATTGGGTTCCTACTAATATCATTCCCATTTTATAAATTTCATAAGAAAAATGAGACATAGAAACAAAGTTTCTAAGCAAAGGTCACTTTGCTGTATTTCTGCTCATTATAAATCTAGCAACTGCAGGTAAAAGACAATGGTGATTTTTAAAAATAATTATTTATAATTTCAAAGATTCAAATTTAAGTAAAAAACTATGAACTTGATATTTATTAGTAGTGTGTATCAATTTTAAATGCATAGTGTAAAGGATATTTGATAGCCTACAACAGTTGAAAATATAAAAGCATTTTTGGAACTAAGACTATTGAAATAAATGTTAATGTTTTTTGTAATGTTCCAATCTATAAAAAACTAGTATTTGAAATATTGGGAATACTTCAACAAAAAGTATCACACATAAAAATTTAGACAGAGAATGTTACAGTATTTTTTAATATTTGATTTTATTTCTGTTTAATGTAATTATTCTCTATGATATGTGTTTAAAATTAGAAAATATAGTTTAACAAAAATATCTCTGTAACTGACCATCAGAGCTAACTACTATGAATATTTTAATATATGGAATTCTGGATTTTTTTTATTCTTATTGTTGTTTTTGCTTGAATTATCAAGACTTTTTCAAATTGTAGTAAATTTCCTAAGAAAGTATTTTAAAAGGCATGTCTGATTTTTTTTAAACTAATGAATATGTTTCTTTTTATTTTGAAGGACTGTACTGTGTATGAAACAGAGAATAAAATTCTTCATGTGGTAAGTATGTTTGGATTTATTTTCATCTTCATTAGAAAATACTTCTTTAACTAGTAATTAAATAAAAAGGTATAGCCTGTAAAAATGAGCTCTGCTTATCTCTAGAAAAAGTACAAAAGAATATAAAAAGTATAAAAGAACAGGTTAAATTAGTCACAACCATTCTTTTGTATCTGAATAGGAAAATATGATAAAATGTGATACAAATTTTAAGATTGTAGTATGTAGCAAGGTTGGAATATAATGAAAAAAACTAAAAAAAGAGAATTTGAGATCAGAAATTTTTTGTGACAAAAAAAGAGAAAAGTATTTGGTTGTGGAATGGGGTAAACAACCTGTCGTTTGGATGAAATACTTAATAGAATAATCAATCTGCCTTTGATAAGATTCTATACTCAGCAAAGAACCTTCCAAAGTTTAATTTGTTAATATTTATTTAATCAATTAATGACTTCGCAGATGTTTTATTACTAGAAATGAAATGTGAGTACATTAAACTTTATAGAAAGGTATTTCCTTTCTTGTTAATGAACAATTTGCTACTTTTCTTTATAAATCTATAATTTGGCTGATGCTCGTATCAGTCCTGATAACTTCTTAACCTCTGTTAGAAATAAGTGACAGCATAAGTAACCCTGAAGAAGTTTAGAAGTGAATGCAATTTATTACTTTGGCAATTTCACATTCCAGCTAGTGAGAATTTAAAGATCCCGTCTGATGATGATTGAGACTGTGGGTGGCATTAACCAATCAGATCAGCTTGGAAAGCACTTGTATTTCCTTCTTCTTTTTTTTTTTTTTTAGAGTTCTCCTATTCTTTTATTTTATTAACATTTTTAAAGTTTTTATTTAAATTCCATTTAGTTACCATGCAGTGTGATACTAGTTCCAGGCGTACAATATAGTGATTCAACGCTCCCTGGTGCTCATCACAAGTGATCTCCTTAATCGCTATCACCTGTTTCACCCACCCTTCCACCCACCTCCCCTCTGGTAACCATCACATTGCTCTCTGTAGTTAAGAATCTGCCTCTCTCACCCCCCCCTTTGCTCGTTTGTTCAGTTTCTTAAATTCCACATATGGTGAAATCATGTGGTATTTGTCTATTTCCACTTCTCCCTTCCTGGCCTTTTAATGTGCTGGCTTTCAGTAGAAGGTTATATACTTGTGTGTTACTTCTCACAGTAAGACTCTTTTCAAAAAATAATAAAATAATATTGAGTTATTCCAACCACTTGGCATATGATGCTGGAATACTTTCTTTAAAACAAAATATTTAAAAAGTCTCTTTCCAAATTTTCTGTAGGGTAAAGGAAATCACATTAAGTCTAAAGTACTATCTGAACTCTAATTCTAACATTTTGTATATCCATGACCTTAGTCAAGTGTTTGAACTTTCTTTGAAATTTTTTAAGGTAAATTTTAACAATTAAAAAAAAAATTATTGCTATAATTGACACATAACATTATATTAGTTTCAGGTATATGACATAATGATTTGATATTTGTAGGAGACTTTGTTCTTAATATATAAAATGAGAATATTAGTATCTGCTAAGTACAATCATATGTAATCTCATGACCTTTCCAGTATTTATGTTTCTATTTTCCCTTTTTCTTTTTTATGTGCACCACAAAATAAAAACCTGAGTTTTCATATAACTTGTTTAGAATCAAATTGTGACTGAATTTGAATGTTCTCTTTGTTACTATAATAGTTGAGTAAGAGTACTCATATAAATGAGTAGAGACTACAGTAGCTTGAGATATGCACTAGAACATCATCTGTCTCAGCCCAAACCCAATCCCTATATCTTTATTTTGCCTGGAGGGTAGGGAAGGCAATTATGAAGAGGAAGGAGAACTTCTCACTTACGAAAACCTTCTATATCCTAGGAGTTCCATAGACAATATAAGCATCAGAGTACTCTTCAGCACCTGGACAAATTGACATAACTCAGAAAAGTTATGAGGTGTGTCTTTTCTTGAGACAGATTTTTATTTAAGGAGGAGTAAAGAAAAAGAATGGGAAAGAGAAGAAGTATCTTCTCATATATCAGAAGAAAATCCTTCCCCATGCAATAAGTTTATTAAGAACATCTATTTAATGATCTCAGTAAGAATCAGAAGAACATTGTTTGCATTAAGACAGAATACCATATTGTAAAGAAGACAAAACCACGATAAGCTGAGCACAAAATGAACTTTAAAAAAAACAGTCTTTAAAAATAAGAACATGGAAATAGAAATTAAACCATGCTGATAGCTATAAAAAACATGCTGGTTATTCCAGAAAATTGAAACAATGAGACACAAAATAAACCTTATTGACCCTCAGATTTTTAGTAAATTCATAAAAAGACAAAACATGAGAGAAGATAATGGCCATAGAAGATAGGTTATGGCTAATGCCCCCTCAACTAATTATTAGTTTCTAAAGAAGAAAACAATAGAAAATAATTAAGGATATAATAGAAAAATTTAGGAATAGAAACTGGGAAAATTGAAATTTTCAACAAAGTCAGAAAATGAATTGGAAAAATAACAGCTTCAAGATATTTTCTGGTAACATTTTACAGTTTTATGGCAAGAAGCAACTCTGTTCATTTAGCCACGGGAAGGGACACATGAGAGGTTTTGACTTCAAAGAAACAGAAAATATATTGCATTTGGATGTGTACTGTAAAACCATAACTGCCAGAAGACAATGAAACAAAATCCATAAATCTTTTAAGAAATGTTAATATCTAAATTATCATTAATGTGTGAAAGCAACAAAAAGATATTTTTGGATCAGCAAGATCACTAACATACCTTTTTGAAAAATATATTTGAGTAATTTTACCAAATAAATGAAGCTGAAGTTTCTAATTCCAGAGTAGGAAACTTGTAGTAGCAAAAAAGACTGGAGTGAACAACAAAATCAGATGCCATTCATGCTGCTGTAACAAAAATACCCTAGCCTGGGGGGCTTAACCAACAAACATTTCTTACACTTCTAGAGGCTGGGCAGTCCAACATAAGGACACCTGCAGATTCGGTGTCTAGTGAGGGCCTGTTCCCTGGTTCGTAGAGGGTCTTCACATAGTGGAAGGGGTGAGACCCTCTGGGGTCTCTCTTTTTTTTAAAGGAGAAGGATACATTTTATGGAATATGCAGTACATTAGAATGCAATGTGCATTACAGGCAATGAAATTGGACCATTCCCTTACACCACACACACACAAAGATAAACTCAAAATGGATGAAAGACCTCAATGTGAGACAGAATCCATCAGAATCCTAGAGGAGAACATAGGCAGTAACCTCTTGGGGTCTCTTTTATAAGGACACTAATCCAATCCAATTTAAGAGGGCTCAGCCCTTATGACCTAGTCACCTCTCAATAATTCCACTCCCCAAAACCATCATATTTGATCTCAACATAAGAATTTAGAGGGAGGCATAAACATTGAGTCTATAACACTGAGGAATTAAAAAAAATATATGTGAGTGCTATTTTTTAAATGAAGTTTATTAAATAAATCAAATAAGTATCATTGGATAAATCAGAAAGATAATGCAAATATCAATGGATTTATTTAGTTCTTAAAGAGACAAGCTCCACATCCCTAGATTAAATCACAAAGGCTCACATTACTTTCCAGTGGCGGTTTTCCTCAGTAAACATGGAATCCCTGTAAACAACAATGAAATACTCTTTTTAACGTATCAATTCATAAACACAAATACACACACAACAACAAACACTAAAAATATTCCAATGCTGGTGAAAATCTAATGAAATTAAAATGGACATACCTTACTGCTAGGCATGTACATTCATTAAGCCTTTTTTAAGTTGTAGGCAATTTTAAGGCTCAGAAACATTAATACTGATATTTATATAGTATTTACAGTATACCTCAGGCACTATTTCAAGTACTGTATATAAACTACCCATTTGGTCCTCATAACAGCCTTATGAGATAGGTTTTATTACTATCTTCTTTATGTTATAGATGAGGAAATGTGAAACACAGGATGGTTAGTTGACTTTCCTGAAGTGACACAGTTGGAAAGGATTTAAGACAGGTTTTAACACGGGCAGTTTGGCTCCAGAGTGTATTCCTAAACTGTCTTGGGAATCTTGTCTAAAAGCAAATTATAAAACACAGTAAGATTTTTTATAGCAAGAATTTAGAGCATTACTTATAATAGTAAAAAATAGGAAATAATAGGGCAATGCATCAGTAAATTATGGTGCAATTACAAGATGAAATATTTAGTATTCATAGTTACTATTTGAAATTATATCTGAATATATAATTTATGAATAAATTACATTTTTGAATATACCTAAAATATTTATGTTCAAGTGCTCAAGGAAAGATTCTAAATAATAATGTTAATTAAAGACCAGATTAAAAGCATTATAAACGCGTCATCATTGTTGAAAATTTTAAAAGAAAATATTCTATGTTAATATTTATTGTGTCTTCTTAGTAAGATAATAGCTAAATTTTAATGTTTTTAAATATTTTCCCAATTTTCGGTTAGTTTGCCTTGCTTTTTTTTATTTAAAAATTTTTTTAAATATTTTTATTCATTTGAGAGAGAGAGAGAGAAAGCACAAACAGGGGGAGGGACGAAGGGAGAAGGAGCAGGGAACACCATATGAGGCCCAATTCCGAGACCCTGGGATCATGACCTGAGCCGAAGGCAAATGTCTAACCGACTGAGCCACCCAGGTGACCCAGTTTGCATTGCTTTTATAATGAAAAGTCTTACAAGTATGTATTCTATTAGATTCATAATACTGATGGCTTTCAATGGATAATTTTATGGTACATGTGTTAGATTTCCTGATGCTCACTGTTCTTGTCTTTAAAACAGGCATTTTTTATGCTTAAAATTCTAAAGTAGTAAACTCTGAAGACCAAAAAGTTGAGTGGAAAAGGGGGTTGGTTGATTGGTTGGTTGGTTGCAGTGGTAGACAAAGATGTCTGTTAATATGAAACATGAGAAGAAATAAAAGGAAACCGGACAACTTGGGTTTCCTTGGAATTAGTCAGTAAGTAATGGAAGTGACCACACAGTGCAGCCATAAAGGACAAAAAGAAAATGCAGATGATTAGTGCACTATACATCTGAGTGATTGCTGACTGCTGGTAAGCAGTAAGGTATTTCCCCTCTATTGACTTGATATTTCCCTTTGGCCCTAATTACACTTCCCCTGATAGGTTGGAGCACATCTGTTTCTGCTCTGCACAGATGCTGGTTTTATACATAGTAAATCAGTTACAGGGAATCTGGAGTTTTCTTGTGTTTCATATTCTACTTTCTTCTCACTCCCACCTTTCAGTAAGTCTTTGAAGGTGAGGGGAGAAGCACTCCTGACAAGCCATTTGAGACCTTGTGCTTCAGCAGACTTCAACTGTGCTTATCACAGCCCTTCTGTTCTCGTTGGTGAGACTACGACACTGGTCAGGCATGATCATGAAAGTCACATTGTTTAAATCAGATTGTGCTGAGCTCAAATACTCCTTTTACATTGACCAACAGTGTGGTCTTCTCTATGGCACTTGCTTTGTACTGGCATTTTATCCCCATTGCTTTCATAAAAATAACAGGAGGACTAAAGACAATGAATGCCTATTATTTTAGTGTTAAGATTATCTATTTGTTATATAGTACTTTACAGTTTATAGAAAGGACATTCTCGTAAATGCTCTCTTACTTTTCTCTTCTCCCTCCAAGCTATTCTTTGCCTTCACTAATTTAGGTTTGATCATGAATTAGGCTGATTTTGATATGTTGACTATTTGTTTTATTTCAAAAACATTCGTGTAATTTTTCCTATCCTTAAATGTAGGAGTTCTTTACTCCTAAACTCCAGCTAGGCTGAGAGTATTGTGACTTCTCTGCTATCTAGACTAGAAATGGCTAAAACTACACAGAACCAACAGGCCTAATGGAAGAGGCCAGAGGAGAAAATAAAGAGTTCATTTGAGACTTTGCCCCACCATCTATCTATATCATTTATGTGAGCTTTTCTTTCTTCTGACTACCCCAAACCTTGAGGATAGAAGTACTAAAACAGCAGCATGTTCTATAATAAAATAATAATAATAATATAATAAATATATATAATAAATACAATATAATAAATAATATTTATATAATATGTAATACATTAATATATTATAAACAAATATTATATATTATATAATATATAAATATGATATACTAAATATAATAAAATATCATATTGATATTTTATCTTTAGAGATTTCCTGAGAATAGTGGCACTCTAATGACATCATCAAAATAATTTTACATTGGTCTTCCAAAGATCCCTAATGCTTTGAAAAGGCAGCTTTGGCAGTTATAGCTGGACCCTTCTCTTAAAGCTGTGGTTTGGGGCCATTGCAAATGGAGATTTTTTTCCTATGGCTGGCATTTTGGCTGCAACTGCAACATTTGGCCATGTACATCATAGGCCATCTCATTAAAATGAATTCTAATACTGAGTTTGTAGATGAAAAACATCAAGAGGCTTCTTTGCTTTCACAGTTAATGTGACCCTTCTGTCTTGGCCCCTTTCACTATCTTTGTGCTCCACCTGCAGAAGCATGCTAATAAGACTATTACTGAAATAGACATTGATTTCTTGAGTGTTGCATTAGACTATCTTCAGGTTTTGACATTTTGATAGTTAATTGCCTTATAAATTATTTTAACTCTAACTTAACTTCTCTGCAATCAGTGTCTTATAGAGGAAAGAAGAAATCAGAATATGTTCGAGGTGAAAAATGTTTATCTTTTCTATGACAGAGGAAAAATGTGTATATACTCAAGGGAATGTGGACATACATAATGAATTAAGATAATCTCTTTTTAATGTGTCTTGTGATTTGGATAGACATAATGAACATCAGTGTATTTATATGGATGTTCTTGCTAACATTACATTTGCTGATCACATTACACATTATAAAATGCTTACACAGACTAACTCTGAGTGCACAGTCCTTGTTCTCAAAGAATACTTGTTTTTGTTGGGGAGTCAAATGAGGCAGAGTAATGTAGTAGAAAAAGTACCAATTTGAAAGTTAAAGAGATTTGGTGTCCTGACCTCATTCTGGCACTTACTAGCTGTGAACAAACTAAATTAGCCTTTCTGATTAATTTGGAAGATTGGAGTATCTGTGTTTCCTAAGGCTTAAATGCCATAATTTTTCGGTGATAACTCACAAAGTCAGTGAAAAACAATATGGTCTCATGAAGTGATAAATTGGAGAGATGTCTTCATCTGAGACTGTTCTGTATGTGATCAAAGACACTATGGGTTTTGTTTTTTTTTTTTTTTGACACGTGAATTTTTTTTTTTAAACTACAGTTGCAGTCACTATAAATGTAAAGATTTCTTCATCAAGGTAATGGAATCAATCTGGAGAGAGAAATCAAATCATAACTTAAACAAGCTTGATCTAAATAATTATTACACAGGGGCACCTGGGTGGTTCAGTTGGTTAAGCATCTGACTGTTGATTTGGCTCAGGTCACGATCAGGGTCATGGGATCAAGATCCCTTTCGGGCTCCCCAGTCAGCATGGAGTCTCCCTCTGCTCTCTCTCTCAAATAAATAGTCTTTTTAGGTAGCTATATAGATAGATATTAAACTATGATAGAATAGTACCTATACAGATGTAAAGAGAATGTAAACCGTTCCCCCAGGACATGGTGGGGAGGATATGTACAAGGAAGGACAACTTACAAGCAGGCGCTCTCCCACCAGCCAAGGATTGTAGGTTGAGGGTCAGAACTCATTAGAGCCAGAGGGTTGCACTGGGTTGCCCAAGACAGAGCTAGTCCACTGTTACCAGGAAAATAGGAAACAACCTTCCAGGATATAAGCAAGTGATGCTGGTGGTAGGGCTCACTGAGAGAGTGGGGTGCTTTATGGGTATGAGGTTGAGAGGGCCCCAGAATGGTGGTCACAGAGCCCAGGCCGAGACTTCAAGGTCACTAAGGAACTGCATGGTCTGGGTACCACAGGATGTTCTCACACATCCATCACTGATGGGCCATGCAGCAGGAACAAGACAAAGCAAAATCCAACACTAGGGAACCTGAAAGAGAAGCCTTCTTGCCCTTGTGATGTTTCTTTAGCGCCCTCTATTGATAAGATCTTAACAGTATGCTTTCTGTAATTTTGATAATTTCATAATTGGCACAATACAATTAGCTCTTGACTCCCAAAAAACCACATATGGCAATTTTGAATTTCTCAACTGTAAGTGAAGACATTGCTCCCTGGTCTCAGCTATTTGTTCCTATTTGCCCATAAAATATATATATACACACACATACATATACATATACATATACATATACATATACATATACATATGGTGCCTGGATTTTCCTGAAGTCCATCTAATTATAATGAACTGCTTCAGTCTTGCTATTTGAGTCTAAAGTAAAATGATTCCTCTTCCTGATAACCTTCATCTTAGTTGAGCTATTGGTATGGCCAGACCCTTGTTAATTTGGAGACTGAAAAGTAGCACGCCCCCTAATGAGTGCTCTCTCGACTACCTGGGGACCCACTGCAAGCCTGCCTAGCTCTATTTCTTGCCAGAGAGAGCAGGCAAATAGAATGGAGATTTTCCCACATCAACTTCTCGTTTCCAGCTGATTGTTTCCCTACAGAAGCTAGAGGACAGTGGAGCCTCTTGTGTCAACTTTTAATTCAAACCAAGATGTCTTGGGGATGCCATTAGAAGTAGGTTGGAAGTGTTGTGGGTCCACTTCTTGCTCTTCAGAGCAAGTACACATTTGGGACTTATGTTCTCTCACTGTTTGGGACTGACCTCATCATTTACAGATGATAGTTATTTTCAAGTGTTATTACCTCTTTTCCATTATCAGGAACACAAGGGCAGCATGCTTAATGTCAGTGCTGATCAAACTGATCATGTGAAACACTTTCTCAGGTTGTGAAATCCTTGAACATAATAGTGGGCATTTGAATCATTAGCAGATACTCACCCTCAGCGATTGCTGAGTGAGTGAATAGCATTATGGAATGGTGGTGGTGGTTTCTTTTTCATTTTGTTAGTGGTTTTGTTGTATTTTTTTCCCCACCATCAGAATTTGAAACTTAAAGAAATTCCAGAGTTTTCTAGGACTTGTTGGAACAGACTTCATGTAATCTTCATTTATTTGCTCCTACAGTTGCATTCTAAAGCTATTTGAAACTCTTAATCTTCACTGTATACAGATATAATTTTTACATTAGGTTTAAATTGAAACTTTACTGTATTTTATTACTTTTTAAGTTTAAAAGAATTGACTCTCCTTCAGTTCTCTTTACTCATATGAGCAAGAATTCTTCCTGTGTTGGGGAATATTTATGTAGAATAATAGTTTTGAATACCAATTTAAATTCTTTTTGTGGATTTTACTCTTTCAAAGTTACCTGTGATTGTTTTACTCCTTGCATCTTGTCAGGGAACCATCAGAATTAGAAGTACAAAATTGTTAGCTCAACAGAGATCTGGCAAGTATTAAAATACTGCCACTATATTTCTGAATGAGGCTTATATAATTTAGAGTTCTAATATTAGAATAAATGTGAACTGTTTTATAAAAACAAAATCTCTTCTTGTTCACAAAATACATAGCAATTGTCATCTTAAATTGGCATAGAATCACATGATCTATAATACTGAATTACTAATATACAAACCAAACAAAAAAATAAAAACATGCTCTGTCTTCTAGACTATTTTAACTGAAATAACATTTATATTAATAATATGTATACACTATCAAAATAAAACTTTTGTTACTATTTTCCGTTTTATTGATAATAAAACTTGAGTCATTTAAGCTGTTCTTAAATTGTAGCTTTCACATCACTGTTTCCTTCTTAAAAGGTATATGCATCCACTTGTTGTTACCCCTGTTTTATCTTGGTTTTATATTCTTGTCCCTTGTATATACCTTAAAAAGAAGAAATGTCCTTTTGTAAAGTCCTTTTTTAAAATCTTTTGTTAAGCTTATGAGCCTGAAGTTCTTTTTTATGTCAAATGAATTCCTAATTTTTTAGTCTGAAGATAGTTCCATTCATTTTCTCCAGTACACTCAGAATAACTGACCCAGCACTTCACTTATTTAGAAAAACATAAATAAAAGTACTTTGAGTTCCATCCATGTTGTCGCAAATGGTGAGATTTCTTTTTTTTTTTTTTTTTTTTTTTTGACGTGGATGGAACTAGAGGGTATCATGCTTAGCAAAATAAGTCAATCAGAGAAAGTCAACTATCATATGATCTCCCTGATATGAGGAAGTGGAGAGGCAATGTGGGGAGTTTGGGGGGTAGGAAAAGAATAAATGAAACAAGATGGGATCGGGAGGGAGACAAACCATAAGAGACTCCTAATCTCACAAAACAAACTGAGGGTTGCTGGGGGGAGGGGATTTGGAAGAGGAGGGTGGGGTTATGGACACTGGGGAGGGTATGTGCTATGGTGAGTGCTGTGAAGTGTGTAAACCTGGCGATTCACAGACCTGTACCCCTGGGGCTAATAATACATTATATGTTTATTTAAAAATTTAAAAAATTTTTTAAAAAGAAAAAAAAATACTTTGAGTAGCTCAATCATGTCTCAGTATGCTCCGATGCTAACCAACATAGAAAAGACTTCTTTCCTATGCCTTAGCTTTTCAATATTATTTATACTTAGAGTACGTACAGTGTTTCCCTTTTAAACTACAATAGCTGAAACTTCACATATTAATAAGTACTTGATAAAGTCAGTGATAAATAATGGTATCTGTTATTATGAGTTAATATATTAATGTAAGGTTGCTGTTTCTTGAATCTCCACAGTGACTAAAATATTGCTTTTAAAAAAACTATTTTATTTATTTATTTGAGAGAGAGAGAGCACATGAGCAGGGGGAGAGAGCAGCAGACTCCCCTGCTGAGCAGGGAGCCCGATGTGGGGTTTGATCCCAGAGCCCTGCCGAAGGCAGATGCTTAACCAACTGAGATACCCAGGTGCCCCCTAAAATGTTGCTTTTACAACAGTTTTAAAGCCATTCCTTTTATACTAAACATGCTGTGTTCAGATCTTTTTTCCCTTTAGAACTCAGTTTTGGGTGAACCAGTCATACACATATATGAAAATATATATAAAATATGTATATACAACAGAATATGAAAACTTTCCATTTCATTCCAAGAAAATGTTCCATTATATTAATTCATAATTGACATTAATATGAACAACTGAAGGGGAGAAAAAGTCACAGTACCATTAATTCTAGTCCATGATCCTCTTTTGTTTTAAAAGGTTCTTGACTCAGCTAGCCTTGTTTGTCAACTGCTATTTAGTCACCATTTTTTTTTTTTTTGTCACCATCTTGGGTAGCTTGTAACAGAATCCACGGGATAGGTTATAAAACTCATTGCCATCCTGTGTTCCCTTTAGCTTTAATAAAGGCACGTTATTTACTAGACTTTAATTTTAGGTTTAAATTTTTCTTTCTGTTTTTAGAATTAGAGATAAATAGAATTTAAAATTCTTTGCTATGGATATTGCAAAAATAGCAGAAGGATACCCTTAATACAAGTGATTACCAAGTCATCTTCTAGCTAGAATAGAGCTGTTCTTTTGCTGCTAAAATGACTTTAAATTTTCCCGGAGAGCTGTGCCTTTCAGAATCTCAAATCTACTACTGTTTATCTAAATGACATTCTAAATTGCAAGAAGATTTGCAGGATTGCCTTATATTTCATTATACTATGTAGTTTTAATGTGCTATGTAACATCCACTTAATAAAGACCTAGGTTTTAAGCAATACAAAATGAAATTGAGCAAAAACAAGTTGAAACTTAAGGATTGAAATAAGATAGGGTAAGCATAATGATTAAGAATTCAAATCCTTCTTCTGCCAAGGCAATTGCCTTGATCTGTTTATTTTGACTTGCTTTCTTCTCTGCTGTGCTGGCTATGATAACATCTACTTCAGGAACTTGTTATAAGGATAAATGACATAATGAATGTGAAGCATGATTGACCCTTGAACAATGCACTGAACCACGACACAGCTGAAAACCCATGTATAACTTTTGACTCCACAAAACCTTTAACTATTAAATAGCCTACTATGGACCAGAAGCCTTACCTATGAGATAGTTGCTTATCACAAATTTTGTATTTATAGTGTGTTCTTATAATAAAGCCAGCTAGAGAAAAGAAAATATTAGTAAGGAAATCCTAAGGAAGAGAAAATACATTTACAGTACTGGACTCTCAAAATTCTGCATATAAGTGGACCCATTCAGTTCAAATCCATGCTGTTCAAAGGTCAACTGTTTAGCATTGTGCCAGACATGTGGTAGGTGCTCTGTAATATTGAGGTTCACTTATAATAATAAAGGATGTGTTTTTCTTACCGAAAATTTTCTTTTTCTAGACTATACTATTAAGTAGCAGTAGATAATACCATGCTTTAAAATGATAACATCATAATATCACACAATTTTACTAAATGAGCAAATTTACGTTTTACAAGAATATGTTAAATAACTTCCCTAGAACTTTGCCTAGTATTCTTAATGTGATTTCCTGCAGTGGCTTGATGTATGATACAGTAATGAGTACAGAATTAGCATAGAAAGCCAGGCCATTTTATACCCCTTCAAATTGACTTACTTAGTCAAGTGCCAAATACTACAATATAAAGATTCTAGCACATTATCTCTAAAACAGGCAGCAAGGTTCTAGTGGAGTTTCTTTTCTAAGTCTTTCTATTAATTTTTCAAGATCTTTAATCTGTTAAATCCTGATGGCTTTTCTGGTAAAGTCAATGTTTTACTCATCTTTTGTATTCCAGCAGACCTTGCACATAGCAAGTATTTGGCAAACAAAATTACTCAAGAAGAGGAATCTGAGAAAATGATTTGCAACTTAATACGGTGGATTTAATTGGTATTTTCTTTTTTGTAAACACATCTCCAGTCTAGTATTTCTGCCTTTCCTCCTTCTACCCCACTTCTAAGTGCTTCCAGTGCCTAAATACAAGAGCTACTCTTGTTCATTACCAGTGTGTTCTATGAGGCCCTGAATGTTATAATGTATAAATATTGAGCCATTTATATAAGTCCATTACTTTCTTATTTATTTATACTTTAGACTCTTGAAATATTTCAATTTGTAGAAACTATGAAGGTTTCTTTTTAGCTTACTGATATAGATACATATATCTGTATCAGTTTATATGTATATGTGTGTGTATATATATATTTATATATATTTATATGTATATAGCCTTTATGAGACTGACACGCTGCCTACTGCACTAAGGAGGCAGGTTGTATATAGCCTTTAGATTGTTAGATTTCTTTTCGCATACTGGTTTAGATTAATATATCCTTTAGATTATCATGCAATCCCTGTATCTTATTTAGAAACTCTTTAAGAATTAACTATATTATCTCCCTGCCTTGAGATAAAGAGAAAATAAGAATGAAAATGTACCCACACATGAGAGGAAAGGAATAGCTAAAAGATTTAAATATGCCCCAAAGTGTTCTCTTTACTTTGAAGCAGCAGTAATTTGAAATGCAGCCAGTTGTTGTATGTTAAGTGCTACCATTCTGTCCTTTGCCCCATGGCTGCTGGTGAATATTTTCAAGAGGATTTAAAACACACACACACACAAACACACATACACACACACAACTGGGATCTCAGGTTGTGTTTCATAATATGTGAGACCTAGTGCAAAATAAAAACACCAAGTCCCTCCTTTGTTCAAGAAAAATGGAAAATTCCAAGACCATAAGAGCAGAGCATAATACTAAGGGCAGACCCCTGTGCAGCTGCACAGGGCAGATACCCACATCTGGCCCTGTAGGATTCCCAAGTTCTGGGACGTGGTCTTCCTCTCAGTACGATGCTAAGCAATTCTTTGGGCTAAATACTTTCATTTCTGAGCATTGAGATTTGAACATCAGAGAGAATAAGGTGATGTGAACTCTCGCATCATGGCCATGCAGTGTGGTAGAGAAAGCAAAAGGGGAAAAATAAGCATTTATTTAGTATGTTCTTTGGATAGGAGCCATATTAGACTCTCTGTTTATACATTAACCTGACTTGCCATATAAATCATATAAAGCAATTTTTATTACCCCATTTTCTACTAGAGGAAATTGAGCCTCAAGGGTATAAAGTAAGCTGCTGACAGTTACACAGCAAGTAACTGGCAGTGTGGTGATTGCCCACATCTGTCTTCATACCAGAGGCATGTTCTTTCCAGGGGTATTGGTATTTTGACGGCTGATGCAGAAAGAAGTGCGATTACAAGGGAAATTTAGTTTCACAGTTTGTTTGGTGGGAGGAAGCTGAACCCAGCACAGACTGAGGGGCCATGGGCCATGTACAGAATGCAGCAACTAAAAAGAGAGTCCTTATTATCCTGACCAGGCAGAGAGAACTGTGTCCCTTAACAACAGAGCAATGCAGCGGTCACAGAACAAATGTGACATGTTAGAAATGGACAGAAGATGACATTTTGATTGCTGCAGAATGGCTCTTCCCACAATGAAGGTAAAATAATAACAACAATAATAAATAATAAACCCAATGATGGACACCAAATTTCAGAAAGTACAGCGAGAATCTGAAACATCTAAGGGCCAGCATATTTAAGGGAGTATACTCCAAGAATCATTCAGTTATGTTCCATGTTCTTCATGATTTTACCATGTCTGACTTTTAACCATATCATTATGGAGATGGCATTTTAAATCTATTCTATAAGCAGAATGAATGGATTTATCCTAGCCTAAAGTACTGGCTTTCTGTCCTCAGTCCAGCCACTGTGCTAAGTGTTAAAGCTCATTAGCTCTTCAGTTTATTTAGCTTGCATTTATTGAGTACCTTATATGTTGTAAGATCTCTCTACCTGCTATGGGTGATAGGGTGAAGGAGGGGGGAGGAGAAGTCATGGATGAATAGGACATGGTTCCTGCCTCCAGGGGGCTTTAGAATGAAATTAGACAATTTCAGACTTCAGAGAATGCTGAGAAACCAGTATTGAGGAAGTGGCGAACTTTGCCTGGAGGAGGTAGGGAACTTTATACGAAGGTAACCTTGAGCAGTAAAGTCCAGACAAATAAGTAGCAGGAGTTCACTGAGAAGATTTGGAAGATTCTTCTTCCTGGTCATTGACTGGATTTTTTTTTAAACTTTTCTTATCATGGTCATCAGTGTTTTAGAAATTACTGAGTTCAGTTCAATCCAATGGTTGGTATCAAGGATTTCTCAGATTATTAAGCTTATTTAGAAAAAGTCATTTGACTTTACATCTGATAAATCAAATAAGAGAAACAAAACAAAACCATAACTTTCTTGAGTACTTCAATGTTTAGTTCCTATATACATAATTTAAAATATAGGTGTGTGTGTGTGTGTGTGTGTGTATGTGTGTGTATTTTTTCACCTGAATACCTTTCTTATGCAGATTTTGTAGACTAAAATGTCAACTACTTCTACTATTGTTTTTATTTTTCCTTGTAAGAGAGTTAAAACAGAAAGTGATTCATATGTTGCATACAACATGTGTTTACCATAATTTTTTTCTTTCAGTGTAAAACTCTTTCTGGAGTCTGTGACCACATCATATCACTGTCATCGGATCCTCTGGTTTCACAGTCTGCACACCTGGAAGTGATTCAGCTGGCAAACATCAAACCAAGTGAAGGGCTGGTAAGAGCAACCATGTTTGTCAAAGCGACCATCCATCAGAGGCCAGCTAATGATGTGGGCAAAGCAGCCTCCAAATATGGGAATCCACAAATTCTAACAAACTTAGAATATTTTGGTATTTTTTTCTAGAGATAAATTAAAGTAGTGGGAGTTTGTTACTCTGAGAATTTTTATGAAAATAAATGAAAATGAAAGAGAATTTTAAATGGTGATTTATAAATTACCTTGTTTACTTTGGTGTTAAATTAGCATTATTATGTTCTTTTACCCCCTACCAAAATTCCTTAGGTTTATTAATTTAGGTCCTTTCTCTTTTCTTTTTGATAAGTCTGGCCAGGGGTTTATCAATCTTATTAATTCTTATTCTTTCAAAAAACCAGGTCTTAGTTTTGTTCATTTGTTCTACTGTTCTTTTGGTTTCTAGTTCATTGATTTCTACTCTGATCTTTATTATTTCTCCTCTCCTGCTGGGCTTAGACTTTATTTGCTGTTCTTTCTCCAGCTCCTTTAGGTATAGGGTTAGGTTGTGTACTTGAGACCTTTCTTATTTCTTGAGAGAGTCTTGTATTGCTATATACTTTCCTCTCAGGACTGCTTTTGCTGTGTCCGAAAGATTTTGAACGGTTGTGTTTTCATGTTCATTTGTTTCCATGAATTTTTTCAATTCTTCTTTAATTTCCTGGTTGACCCATTCATTCGTTAGTAGGATGCTCTTTAGCCTCCATGTATTTGAGTTCTTTCCAACTTTCCTCTTGTGGTTGAGTTTTAGCTTCAGAGCATTGTGGTCTGAAAATATGCAGGGAATGATCCCAATCTCTTAGTATTGGTTGAGACCTGATTTGTGACCGAGAATGTGATCTATTCTGGAGACTCTTCCATGTGTAGTAGAGAAGAATGTGTATTCTGTTGCTTTGGGAAGGAATGTTCAAAATATATCTGTGAAGTACATCTGGTCCATCGTGTAATTTAAAGCCTTTATTTGTTGATCTTTTGCTTAGATGATCTGTCCATTTCAGTGAGGGAGGTGTTAAAGTCCCCTACTATTATTGTATTATTGTCAATGTGTTTCTTTGATTTTGTTATTAATTGGTTTATTTAATTGGCAAAGTTCTTTAGGTTTAAAGGAAGTTTAGAGTTTTATAATAAGAACCAGTGTTATCTGCCCGTGCAAGTTGGTGTTTTGTTTGTTTTGCTTTCGTTTGTTGTGGTTTTGTTTTTTTTTTAATATAATTTTTTATTTTTTATAAACATATATTTTTATCCCCAGGGGTACAGGTCTGTGAATCACCAGGTTTACACACTTCACAGCACTCACCAAAACACATACCCTCCCCAATGTCCATAATACCACCCACTTCTCCCAAACCCCCTCCCCCCAGCAACCCTCAGTTTGTTTTGTGAGATTAAGAGTCACTTATGGTTTGTCTCCCTCCCAATCCCATCTTCTTTCATTTATTCTTCTTGTACCCACTTAAGCCCCCATGTTGCATCACCACTTCCTCATATCAGGGAGATCATATGATAGTTGTCTTTCTCTGCTTGACTTATTTCGCTAAGCATAATACGCTCTAGTTCCATCCTTGTTGTCGCAAATGGAAAGATTTCATTTCTTTTGATGGCTGCATAGTATTCCATTGTGTATATATACCACATCTTCTTGATCCATTCATCTGTTGATGGACATCTAGGTTCTTTCCATAGTTTGGCTATTGTGGACATTGCTGCTATAAACATTCGAGTACACGTGCCCCTTTGGATCACTACGTTTGTATCTTTAGGGTAAATACCCAATAGTGCAATTGCTGGGTCATAGGGCAGTTCTATTTTCAACATTTTGAGGAACCTCCATGCTGTTTTCCAGAGAGGTTGCACCAGCTTGCATTCCCACCAACAGTGTAGGAGGGTTCCCCTTTCTCCGCATCCTCGCCAGCATCTGTCATTTCCTGACTTGTTGATTTTAGCCATTCTGACTGGTGTGAGGTGATATCGCATCGTGGTTTTGATTTGTATTTCCCTGATGCCGAGTGATATGGAGCACTTTTTCATGTGTCTGTTGGCCATCTGGATGTCTTCTTTGCAGAAATGTCTGTTCATGTCCTCTGCCCATTGTTTGTTGTGGTTTTAACAGGACTCTTTTCCCTTAGGTTGTGTAAGCTAAACAAATGCAATATTGTTTAAAACTCGCATCCATTCTTTCTTACAAGGGTGAGTAAGCAGGTGGATTTTGCCAAAACTAGACCCACATCTAGATGTATTTTTTTATTCTGTAATAGTAAAGATAATCATCTTTTATATTTTGTTCAGTTGATTAAAAATTGTATTCGTTCTAAGTTTAACCCAAAGGAGAGTTTATTTAAGTAGTTCTCTAGAAAGAAAGCATATAAAATTAATATTAATGAGAGAAAGAGACAGAAAACCAGAAACTGGCTAGAGAACATCTTACCCACTACATAACTATTGCTTGTTAGTTTAGTGCTGCAGTGTTTCTGCTTTCTCCCTGTGGATGAATTTTCCTAGGATATAATTATTGATATTTTAGAAAATAGAAATCTTAGAAATAATATAATCCAGCTAATATAGTCTTAAAGATCTCTAAGTTTAACTTTTTATGTGGCTTTTCTTCAATTCATAACACTGAATTTTCAATATGAAGCCATCTATTCAATAGAGTGACTTTTCTGCTGACACTTGGCAAATTACTTTTTGGTGACTATAGTTTCTCATGCTTTTGTGGCTTTTATCAGTATTTTCCTGGGAAGATGGAATTCATGATATCAGGCATAGTCAGCAAGTATGTCACCATCACAGCGTTTAATTGTAATATCTAATTTTAATTTAAGAGCTTATTTTTTAGCATTTATAAACTTATTTGATTTTAAAATTTTTACTATTTTATGATAGTCCAATTTCATTTAAAGCATCTTTCAACCTGTAATATTGAAGAATTTTCCTATCTCTCCCTTCTCAGTAGTTATAAAGGAAAGGAGGCTCTCTCAGCATGATTTGTAGAGTGAGAAATTCGGAATTAATATATATTATATTAGACTAGGAGTTGGGACACCTGGATACAAATAATTTACACAAAATACAGCAATGAGTGTGATCCTGAGGAGGTAGGGGATTAAAGTTAACCTCCTTGGCCTTGCTATTTTCATGTGTATAATGTTGGGGGTGGGAAGGGAGGGTGGATTAAATCAACCTTAAGGCTTCCTCTAGTTCTTTGAGTCTGTGATACTAAGGACAGTATTTGGAGAAAAGAGCCTGATTTTTCCCCCACTAATTTCCACTGAAATCATGGGAAATAGTAACCATATAAAGTAAGTCAATCAGTGTTAATTAATGGATGTTATGAAATCTTGATTGTTTTTAATGAAATCTTGATTTGTTTGGACATATCTTTTATTTTTTGAATTTGAAAGAGGTAGATATGGGTCCGGTCTTTGAAACATTCATGAACTTAAAATGCTAACAACCAGATTCAGTTAGTCTGAGAAAGAGCTGGAAGAGAAAAGAAAATACTTGAGTGCTTATCATTTGCCAAGTATTTTCTCACAACTCTTTAGAGTACAGACATTCTTATTTTGCAAATGAGAGATCAGATCTTCACCAATTTCACCCTTTCTCAGAGGTGAACCAAGTGATCAGCTCTAATTCTGTGGACTCTTCACCAGTGTCACATAGGTAATATACAATAGAGTCAGGGTTTAAGTACTGGTAAATCTCCATAAAGTACACCTTAACAAAGCTTGTTCCATTATCCCGTATTTAAAGTTGGAATTGTCAAAGGGAAGTATGAGATGTTTAGGAGGGTAACATTAAAACTGTAACCACCTAGTGAAATCATTTTTAAAGGACATTTGGCAGCACTTCATTGGGAAAATTTTCCAAGGTAGGAAAAGAAAAACCCAAAATGTTGAGTATTAATAAAAAGTGAAATAAAAACTATTTCTTGTGATTCATGTTAAAGAGATGCCTAAATAGAAATTTTTTTATGATTTTATTCAAGAATTTATTTTAAAAATCAGATACCATTAAGCAAGTTTAGTCAGTCACATTTGAAATGAATAGATTTGAGGATTTTGGTAACATTTAGCATGTTCTTAGCCATAGGAAATGTCTATATGGTAAATGAAGGAAAGAATTAGAGATGGGAGAATACCAAGTTAAAGGAATTTTAATTAGTTTAAAACATCTGCAGAAGGTCTTCTGGCAGTTTCAAAACAACATTTATCATAGGCAAAAGGTAATTGCATGGTTCTTCCACTGATAAACTGGGTAGCTTGTTCATCAGCTTTCTACCTAATTAGTCAAATCCCCTAGGGTTTCTTAGCTTTGAGAGTTCTAAGCATTATAACAAATGATGGGAAATGTACTTATGATTAAAATATGCAGCTAGCTTCTAAAATGCTTTTAAACAACAGTGATTAGCAGAAAATTAAAGGAGGGAGAATGAGAGGTATTGGAACCTATCGAAACTATTATCAGAACCAAGAGATGAGTTGAATAGAGAGGAAGGGGCTTGAGGGGATATTCTTAGAGAAGAATCTTGGCCTCAGAGAGCTCTTTTGCTGTTAGACACTTGGATTATCCTCAGATGTCTTATTCTATTGACTTGACGTGAGGTTGCTTTGGCTCCCATTGGTTAACTGACATTTGGAGACCGAGTGAAGCAAATGTCATTTTGGCAAGCTAAGCAGGAGAGAGGGAGCTGTTCAAGTCAGCTCCAGAACCAATTAATTTTTTTTTAAATGAAGAGAGAAGGAAGAATAAAGGTTTTGATGAAATGGAAGACCAGATTTGTCTCAGTTCCAGAAAAAGAGCCCTTTGAATTACCTGTCCTCCCACTGTTTGACCCTTTCTCAGAGGTGAACCAAGTGATCAGCTCTAATTCTGTGGACTCTTCATTATTTGGAAGATGATTAATTTGAAACATCATCCAAGCAACTTGCTTCTTTTACTTTCTTTGGGTACCTGAGTTTTTTGGCCATTTTTCTCATTGATACTACCAGATGAAGATAAAAAGAATAAAGTCAGTTTTGATCATTAAAAGCATCTACAACAAATGGTTTATTAAGGTTAGAAGTGAAAATATTACATAAAACAATATCTTTGTTCTTTGTGGCAGTTTTAAAATTGCTTCTTTGAGGTTGCTAGAATTGAACTCTGTATATATAGTTAGATCCTCCTTTATTTAAGCATTTAAAAATATTTTTATCCATCTGAAAAATTTACTTTAAGTCATATAACATTTAATTACATTAAAATAATGATGAGATCATCTTCCTTTAAATAACAGATATAGGGAAGTGGGCTAAGCCTCTGCCTTCAGCTCAGGCCATGATCCCAGCCCACATCAGGCTCTCTGCTCGGCAGAGAGCCTACTTCCCCCTCTCTCTCTGCCTGCCTATCTGCCTACTTGTGATCTCTCTCTGTCAAGTAAATAAATAAAAAATCTTTTATAAATAAATAAGTAAATAATAAATAACAGATACCTGCTTTAGCTTACAGTTGCCACTTTTGGGGTTCCTGGTGTATGTAATAATCACACACAAATTTTATTTTCAGAGGCACAACTAGATTATGTCCATGGGTTTTTATTATCTCCATGACTATATGCCTTTTCTAAACATTTATCTTAGGATATTAGACTTTCTCTATAACCTAATCATTAATGAAATTATTGAGAGCTCTTGTCAAATACCTGAATTCATAATCAGTAATATTCAGTGTTGAAAGAAATGTAGAGAGAAACATAATCAACTTCTGCCTGCCATTTTCAGAGGAGACAGGTCAGTAAAATAAATTTGTAAAATATGAAACCCAGTTACTCTTTATAACCACATTGCACATAGAACATGTGTGCTAAAGAGTCTCAGTCTTTCAGAATAGATGTTAAACAGTGAATAGTTGGGTTTAGTACCCACAGTTGCCAAATATTATGTTATAATAAGAAAAGTGAAGGTACACAACTCTCCTGTTAATAAATAGATAAATCAGGAGCCTAGTGGTTGAGAGTGTGGTCTGGAGTCAGACTGCTTAGGCTTGAAACCTGGCCTCACCACCTTGGGCAGACTCCCTAGCTTCTCTGTGCCTCAGTTTCTTTATCTCTAAAACAGAAGTAATGAGGGCCCCTGGGTGGCTCAGTTGGTTAAGCGTCATCCCAGAGTCCCAGGATTCAGCCCTCCATCAGGCTCCCCACTCAGCGGGGAGTCCATTTCTCTCTCTGACCCTCCCACCTCTCAAGGTTCCACTCTCAAATAAATAAAAAAAAATCTTAAAAAAATATAAAACAGAAGTAGCGAAGTTTACACCACATTGGTTATTTTGAAATAAATATAAAACGCTTGAAACAGTCCCTGGCACATTGTAACCAGTAGATAGGTATCTGTGATGATGAGAGAATGATAAGTGAAGTCTGTTTTGTATGTCCAAGTAGTATGTCCTGTTTCTTTCCCTGTCTTTTCCCACTTATTCTTTCATGGTCCTTCTGTGTAAAAAACAAACAAAATTTAGTGTTTAGCTCTTACAAATATACTTTAAGATTCTTTATTAATCTGATGTAATTTTGCTAGTTTCTGGAGGAAAATGATGGCAAGGATCTTCTAAGTTCTATAATGGCACCATTATATTTACCCTCCCATAAATAATGGGATAAGTGTTAACTTAAAAAAAAAAAAGTAAGTATGCTGTACAGTTGTCACCAGTATAAGGTTGAATATTACCATATGGTCATAGGCAACAACAGCTAGCCAATTTCTTAATTAATTTCTCTATGTACTTCTGTTGAGGTTATTTATTTTATATGAAATAATGAAGTTGCATTTAAAATACTACAGTTCACAAGTAAATGAACACCTTTTAAATCACATTCATTTTGTTTCATGTTAGTGATCCAGGCTTAGCCATTTTTGGAACAGGTACTAACATTTTAGACATAATACATTATTGAAATGACTTCAGAATTCACATCTACCCAGCTTTTTAATAGTACAATCCCATGAACTTTACCACTTCTTGTTTTTATTTCTTTCTTATTTCAATGAAAATACAAGTCCATTCAGTTATATGAATATATAATTAACCTAAAGGTATGGGAAATTAACATTATAGTAATTGTCTATACAAGTGCTAAGATTAGTACTTTTCTGAAATATTGTTGGTTATTATTAAGTCCATTATATTTTAGGCTTTGAGTTCATTAAAATTCATATTTTTAATTTTTGAAAGCAATATTTTAAAATGCACGGAACTTGTATAAGTAAAACATAAGCAATTTTTTTCCAAAGAAAAAAATGGAATCTCACTCTTCTTATTAGGACAAGGACTTCCTACACCTTATCTCTTAATTATTGATATAGAAGTATTGGATATACTTATTGAAACTTTATCATTGAAAATAAAGGCAGGAAATACAGGATTTCACAAAAGATATGGAGAAAAAGTTTACATTAACAGTATTTTATCATTCTTCCATCTCTAGTTAGTTGTAGTTGAAGTAGCTCTGTAGAAACCTCCTTTTTATTGTGTAATATATATCAAGTATAATATGCTAATAATTAATATTTAAATTTCCCATTATAACTTTTATTTTGCCACAGAACAAATAGTAAGTACTGTCGAAGGAGTGAGGTGTGTTCTTTCTTCAGAATATTAAATTGCCATGCTACGTATTTTAAGTTTCATAGGCAATTTACTTATCAAGTAGTTATTTGATTAAGTTGAGTACAGGTTTAAGGCAAACTTTAAAAACCAGAACGTTCAGAAAGGAATTTTTTACTATTTAAAGTTGGCATTATTGAATATGGATTCATGGAACATGTGACAATTTTGATAGGATAATTTTTTAAATGATTTTAAAATATATTGAAAACATTCCAATTCTATTTTTTTCTGATGCTCTCGTTTTCTAGGGTATGTATATTAAATCAACATATGATGGCCTCCATGTAATTACTGGAACTACAGAAAATGTAAGTATTATAACATTTCAGATTATAGCGTTGTTTTCTTTTTATTGTTAAATAATTTATCTATCTCACATAATTGAGGCTGACTTCTGAAGACATGAACAGATTAGGAGAAAAAAACTAAAAGAACACATTGAGTTAGTAACTGCTGGTTTGGGGAGAATTTCAATCATTTTATTTAGTTTAGAGTACCTATTTACTTGGACTAAATCAGATGTTTTCTGTTCACAGCCAGAGATTTGTCTTTGTTAAGTATTTTCTGGCTTATGACAAGTTGCTTTGACATCTAAAAGAATCCACTTCCATCTGTCAAATAGTTTAGCTATATTAAGAAACTTACATAAGAAAGAAACATCAGATAATTCGGGCTTTCTGAATATGCATTGTCATCGAGCTTAAGTCAATGAAGAGAGAGTATGGTATAGCTCACTGGTTTTCACCGTGAGTTCCCTCCTTGGATCAGCAGCATCAGCTTCCCTTGGAGACTTGTTAGAGATACAAATTCTTAGGCCCCACCCCAGAACTACTGAATAAGAAATTCTGGAGATCAGCCTGTTTCTTAAGAGATTTTGTTGTTTGTTTTTAAAGATTTTATTTATTTATTTGAGAGAGAAATCGTGTGCTTAAGAGAGAGCATGAAAGGCATGGGGAGGGCAGAGGGAGAAGCAGGCTCTCACTGAGTAGGGCACCTAATGCTGGACTTGGTATCAGGACCCCCGGATCACTATCTGAGCCAAAGGCAGACGCCCAACCACCTGAGCTACCCAGGGGCCCCAAGAGATTTTAACAGGTGATTCTAAAATATGCTCAAATTTGAGAACCAAGACAAGCGGTGGGTCAAGAGTCCCTAGGCCTAGGTCCTACAATTGGTTCTGCACCTTAATGGCAGTGTAATTTTTGGCAAGTCGCTCACCCTGTCATTGCTTTCCTTTCCTCAACTATAAATTGGAAATATTATCTGTATGACATACCTCACTAAGTTGATGTGAAAATAAGCTAATAAATGTGAAAGCCTATGCAATAAAGAGCTACAGAAATGTGAAATGATTGTGTTGAGCCTGAACATGATCACTAAAATAGATTTGAATAGTATAATACATCATTATTCCTTCATTTGGTTGTCCCAGACTTCCATCTTACTCTTAAGCAAGTGCTGAGTTTGAATTTATTTTTCTTTTAGAAATTCTGACAAGTTACATGTTTATACTATGTCCCTTCAAAGAAGACTAGGGCGGAGTTAATCTCAAGTTGTTATAGATCTCAATATTTTACTAGAATTTTCTTTTTTTTTTAAATCAACATTCTTTTCATCTAGTTCACTTACTACTTTCATCATTTATTGCCTTTTTGCCCACTCACTTCTCTTGGTTTCTTGAGAATAGTGAAACACATAATGTACTTACAGTTGGATTACTGTACTAGCTTCACATTTGGTATAAAATATGAGGTCAGAAATATCTGTTATATGCATATTGTCAATCAGTTAAAATTTTTAAATGCAGTAAGGTACTGTGAACAATACTCCTATCATTGATTGATCATTTTTGTTTATTTGTACATTTCTCCGATCATTCATTTATTCATTTGTTCTTATAACAAACTTTTGTTTCATGTCTGCTATGTTCCAGGCATGAGGCTAGGTTTTGAAAGCATTTTTATTTTTTTAAAGATTTGTTTATTTTTTTTATTTGACATAGAGAGAGAGACAGTGAAAGAGGGAACACCAGCATGGGGAGTGGGAGAGGGAGAAGCAGGTTTCCTGCTGAGCAGGGAGGTGGATGCGGGGGTCAATCCCAGGACCCTTTGATTTGAGCCAAAGGCAGATGCTTAATGACTGAGCCAGCCACCCAGGTACTCCAAAGAATTTTTAAACTAAACTAGCTTGCTTTTCCTAAGGAATGCAACTAGGGGATTATGTGTGTAAACAGGTACTGAAATTTGTGTAGTCAGACAAAGGAAAGAATCATAAATGCTGCAAATGAAACCAGAGAAGTAATCACGGAAATGATTTTGAACTATATCTTGAAGAGTTGATAGGAATGCATCTCTGTATTGTCTGGGGTCTATAAAAAAGTTGAGTACTATGTACTGCTCATATTAATTACTCAGAAATATTTGATAAATGGTTAGTGGCCAAAGAAAGATTAATTCTATGAGTAGTTCAGATATGAACCTTATATTAATGGCTTATCATTTAATTCTTTTTTCTTGAAAACATTTTACTATTATTGGTACCCTCAATCATATATCATGAGTAGATCTGTGTTGAGTCTTAGTAAAGCTGCTGACTAAAGTGGTTAAGCTATTTTGCTTTGCTCTGTCCTAGTATCGTCGTTTTCTTTTAGGTAAAATGAGAAGTTTGGACAACATGATATCTAGGGTCCCATCTGACACTGAAAGTCTATGATTTATATGACTTATTCTCTTTTTTACTTATCTGTGAAAGAGGTTGTTTCAGTTTCTTTCAATTTTATATACCAACTATCATTTTCTCTTACACCATGGTTAGAACCATTGGCTTGATATTTTTCTTCTATACTCTCCTTTAAAAAGATCAGTTGTGGACCAGATAGCACAGGGACTGAGTATAGCTACAGCCCTATTATAGTAATGATTTACACACTTTTCACAATTGTTGCATGGTACTTGTATGATTTGATAATATGCCTACCTCCTAAAGGTGCTGTGAAAAAAATACATTTTTTTCCTGTTATAGTACCATTTTGAGGGTTGAGTTCATATCCTAGATGAACTACCCTCTCAAGAGGGTATATTTTTGTTATTACTTGAGTAACTGGAATTCTCTGGGCTATTATCTTATCTTGAATTCTGACCTATGACATCATTCTTTTGTGAATTTCAAATTTTGTTGAATTGAGGTTAATATTGTTTCAAGACTTCCCTGTTTTGAAATAATTAGAAATTGAGAATGAATAAAAAATAAACCGGAAATCACTTTTAAAGTAAATCCTACTTTCTATTATTAGTTATCTATAGAGTGCAAATAATATATTAAACATTAATAGTAATTTTGTTTAGGCTTTTAAAGATTAATTAATTTCTTGATCTAATTTAAAGAGGTGAACTTATTGTAGTATTTTCAGGGAAAGGAAATGAGTGATAAAATTTATGTTCTTTATCATTCTATTATTTAAATTTAGTCACCTGCAGATCGGTGCAAGAAAATCCATGCTGGAGATGAAGTGATTCAAGTTAATCATCAGACTGTGGTATGTATAATTACTTTATGAGTCAGTGGGAGGAAATAATATAAAGATTTGCTAAAGCTTTAAAAGGATATCAACGAGATGAAATGCCTGTTTTTGTACAAAAAGATTGAATAGCCTTTTTTCAGATAGCTGAATGAATATTCTTAATTATTTGACAAGATGAGACATAGTTTTTAAAAAACCGTAGAGTTAATACAAGTCTTAGAAATACTGGTGTTGGCTGAGGTTATATATACACATTTCTATATAGACAGGTATGAGATAATGTTATATGCCCCATGAACTGAGATAATAATTATGGGCTAAAAATTAAAGTGATGATGCACACAAATTCAGCCTTTTCTGGATAAAACTTTTAAGTTTTACTTTACAAACTACAGAATTACCTAGTAGATATCTTTTGTAAGGGCATAAATTCATTCATCTACTTTAACATTGATTTGTTCACCGAAGTGTCTGGTAGATTGGTTTATTTGAAATGTTTATTTTTTTAAACAAATTTAAGAATTAATAGCCAAATTGGCTCTTCCGTTCCCAAAAGAGGACTACAGTTTTTGTTTAGAACTGTTGCATGTAACTAAATAAGTTCATAAAATTTTCTTGCTCTGTGAACCTCACAAATCCCTTGCTAGCCTAAGATCTTGAAACAGTGGCTTTTTTCTGTCTATGGTAGACTTTCAAGAGCTATTTTTCTTTTTGTTAGTTTCAGAAAATGAGTATCATACGATTTTCACTTTGGGCCATTTTCTGTCTCAGTTGATTTACTTTCTTCTTCTGTATCTGCCAAAATAAACTATACTCTCTAAAACAAATGAAGTTAAAATAATCTGATTATTAATATAATAAACTTCATTTGAGAAAAATGTGTTTTTTTCTGGTAAATATTCTACTTACAGCTCACCATCCTTTGGAGTGAATAATTATTTCTTATTGTGCCTTTTAACTAAATTTGTTTTTGCCTGTTCTAGTCATAGAAGAAACTATTAAAAGGAAAGTCTATATTTTGGGGGTAAGGAGACTGGTGTGAAAAACTCCAGTCTTTCTCACTGATTCTGATGTGAAGGCAGAAGTCATTTCATTTTTGGCTCTGAGTAAACTGAGAACTTTATGATATTAGGGAGGGGCTGCTGAACACTGATAATTAAAGTTACACTGTTTCTTCAATGAGTTCATTAACTTAAGTGAATAAAAATTAATGACTTTAAAAATTAAATGTATAGGTGTTTAATAATAATTAATACAGAATTCTGGTCATCAGCAAAGCCTTTTCACACTATGACAGTTCTCATAATGAGAAAGTTGTCATTACTAGAAACCATACAAAGTGGTTGTCCTAACTAAAGTCTCTTGTCCCCTAGGATGAGGATTTGGGCAGTGGGTTAAAGGAGCTGCTTCTAGATGGGCAGCTTCTCCCTCTTGCAGTGTTTGTGCTACATCGTTTTTGCAATGTGACCTGAACAAATATGACATCTGTTCAATAGCTGGACCAGTTTCCAGTTGGTCAATTCTAAGTGGGTGGAATTAGTCTCTAATGAAAAATAAAATTGTTTAAAGGATACTGTTTGTGGGACAAAGATTCTGATGTTGATCAAATGAATATGAAAGTTTTCAAAGGACTACATGGGAACTAATAAAATCTGTATAGACTGGTGACACTTAAATACTGTGAGAATGTGTAAATACATCTTTGCATCACAGTAATATTCCAAAATATTGAAAGCAACACAGAATGATAGTTGGGGAAACTTGCTTCCAATGTTTGCTCTGAAATTGACTTTTGGCTTTAATTGAATCATAGTAACTATTTAAGTATCAGTTTACCTTTTTATAATAATAATAACCATAGCCAATGTTTACTGAGTTCTTACAGTGTGCCAAGCATCGTATTACATACTTTACATATTTTATCTCATTTACTACTTAAAATAATTATACAAAAAGTGTATGTGGAAATTGAGACTCAAAATGATTAACTCACCTGCAACTCAAAGCTCTTTGACTCTGGGACGCCTGGGTGGCTCAGTTGGTTAAGCAGCTGCCTTCGGCTCAGGTCATGATCCCGGCGTCCTGGGATCGAGTCCCACATTGGGCTCCTTGCTTGGCAGGGAGCCTGCTTCTCCCTCTGCCTCTGCCTGCCATTCTGTCTGTCTGTGCTTGCTCTCCCCCGCGCCCTCTGATAAATAAATAAAATCTTAAAAAAAAAAAAAAGCTCTCTGACTCTAAGGCCTTCGGTTTTAGTATATTCTCTCCCCAAACTCAAATTACAAAATTATCAAGCAAAAGGGGAAGAAGTCTAATGATCATGTAAGTGAAACTCAGGTTCAGTGAAAGATTGGCTGGCAAAGGTAAGAGAAGAGGAAAGGGAGTGAGAATTTACATAACTAGGGCAGTGAATCAGTTGGAATAAAATAAGAAATGGCTTAGAAATTTAACTTTATAGCTACTTCGTCACTCCTTTCCTTCAGGTCTATATGTAAAACACCTATTACGATGCCAGGCACACATTAAGAGCTCAATAAAAATTAACCTTCCAACCCACCTTCCCCCCTTTTACCTGCAACAACTCTTGGGCCAGTTGGAATCTGGCATCTCCACAGACTGCTACTAGAACCTAAACATTCATTTTGGATGATAATAGAGACATCCTCTGACAAGAGAATGTGTTCGATTCCTTAAAAGTAACTTTCCTTAATAATATGATCAATTACCAGATTATCTTCTTTGTGTTCAAATGAGAGACCTATTTGTGTAAGAATGGCTCATTTTATTAAATGTAGCCTAGTCTGCTCTCTCTTTTTTTCTGTTGCCTCCTTCGTGGTCTGTACAGTGCTTTTAACTTCTTACTAGACAATATACAGAGGTGATGAAATGGGAATTATCTTGGTTTTGTTACTATAAAAGGTTTGGTAGGTAGATAAATGAGTTGAAACAAGTATAAATTATGTGTAGTCTACAGTTGCCCCTTCTGTCCCTTCATTAATTACCAGAGACATTAAGGGTTAGTTATGATATAATAACTACATTAAGGGGTAGACTAATACATTTGAAACACTTATTTAACATTATTTTTTAATCCAATAATTAATTGATCAGAATAGTGGGATAATTGCCAATATTGTTCTATACCAACTAGATTCAATAATGAAGAGTATTGTTCAGTCTTACATTTTGAATGTTATTAGCCCTGTTAGTATTTTTTTGTAATGCTAAAAGTCATTACTGCTAAAGGTAGTAATATTCAATATAAAATCTGATAACTTTTCTTATTTTAAAATACATAGAAAAGCATCTTGAAATTTTTCCCTAAGGTCTAAGAAAGTTGAATAACTCACAGATGAATTCAAATACTATTTTTAAAAAATTGTTAGTATGGTATATCTTCAAGATGTCCAATTAGATGTATGTATTTTCTAGTTTGCTCTCTTTTTAAAACGTATATTTTCTTATTTGAAGTGAAACTGGAAGTCTTATGTCCTTTTTCATACTGCTATATTCTTTATTATAAATGGCTTTTAAGCTTTTCAAATCAACCTACTTCTGTGGCTGAGAAACTGTGGCTGCCAGGTAGGAAGAAGAAAAAATCATGAACATCCAAGCAAAGCAGACTGAGTCCTATTGCATGTCTTCCCCGCCAGTGAAGATCCAACTCCTCAAAGCTGCTGGAATCTCCCAAGATTTTTTCCACTTCATCTGCCACTACATCCCTCTCTCTGGGAGATACCTCGGCCTAGTTTGAACCAGCAACTCTGCCCTCACGATGCACTTTTAACACGTTTTTTTAGCTGATGACATTATTTATAGTTATTAAATCTATCGGGGCATATTCCTAATGAATCTGTTAAATTTTATGTTAATACTGTTTTTGGTGTGTAAGTGTTTTAAAGATTCTATCCATACTAAAAACAGATATTTTCTTCTTAGGAATATCAGTTAAAAGGAGTGGGGTATATGGTGGTTGAATCCAGCATTTGGAAAATTTCCTTTCATTTTGTGTAAATATTAAAACTTATTCACTATTATTTTGAAAGGTCTTCTGGAACCTGGTGACTAGATTCTGGCACAAAATGGTTTAATACATGTGGCTACAGAGGCTACTGGAGTGGAAAATAACTAGGTTGGGATAGTCAAAAAGATAGATTAGTGCAAATAGTTGGGATGTTGGACATTGATTAGTGAGAAATGGAAGATGAGTACTGTAAGCTAGTGTTCTTTATTATACACCAAATGGTAAATATTGCTCAAAAAGACTTACAGGTTGTGGCAGTGGGGGCTGGAAGGGGAACATATTAAAGGACTATTGAGTCATCTGGAAAGTTCATTCTAGCTTCATTTATATAATTCTCAAAAGTATCTCCCTTATTCTCTCTTACTCTCACATCTAGTCTCTCCTTTTTGACTTTGTCTTCACCCTCTTGCTCCTTTAACCCCAGAACAGGAGATTATCGTTTACAAGGGAAACCAGCATCATCAGAATGGATACAGAATGTGGTGACCCTTTAAAGTCCAGCTCTCCCCTCCCCGCCCGCTCACCCTACCGCCCAGTCCCTGAACTTCAGCAGGAAGTTGGATGGCTTATTGAATGGAATCAATACCATGATATTGACTAACACCAGATGTTCTTTCGTTCTCTCTCTGTTTTTAAGTTTACTAAATTGTTGTCTTTATTTTTTAAGGTTTTATTTCTTAACTCCATTTCCTTCTTCTTTCCCTTACCATCCTCATCACTTCTCACTTGACTGTTTCTCCTCCATTCTTCACCTTGCTCACTCTTTTTTATTTTTGCCTATTTCTTTCTGTGCTTCCTTCTCAAATGAGGAAATATTTATCTTATAATTCCTTATGCCCAATATATTGAAAACTGACACCTCAAATGGCAGTATTTCTGGTGTACCTCACGTCTTATTCCTGTAAACCCAAGGTGTTGCTAGAGTACAGAGGCTGAATACATTAACATGGCATTTAACCTATTGCTTAACCAGTGACTATGAAAATACCATAATATAACTCTATTAGGGTTCTGAGAAATTGGTATTCTAAAACAAAGTTAATTGTTCTCTTTTGAAAGGGAAAAAAACCATGAAGAGTCATTTATCAAAAATTAAAGGAAACAATGCATGATAGTTTTCAGTTATTCATAGTAGTATTTTATTTCAGGTTCTGCCTTACATAGTAGGTAGTTTATGAGATTATCACAAGTTTTTTCTTTTATTTTGCATTAAACATTGTAGATTTGATGAGAATGTGTGGAAACTGGTTTCGAAGTGCCACATATTGATATAAACTATATATTATATTTTGCCTTGAAAAATCAACTCATTACCTTATTATCAATACAGTATTTTGTGAGTTTTCTGTTACCAACTGAAATATTATATTAAGTCTTTATATGAAGGAGATAAATTTTATGATGCGTTAATGATGGTAACTTGCTATTAACCAATTTATTTTTTCTGCAGATTTCTACATCCTGACTTATTTCTTTCTTAATTCTATACTTCTTACTAGCTTCACCAGGAAAAATGTAATTGCCTTTCAAAATGGTTACTCCCAATTTATTTTTATTAATAATATGTATACATCCTTTGGTATCAACAGACAGTTAATATAATCCAGTTATTTTACATGGAATTTTAAGGTTTTTTTTTAATATATAAATGATTATTTTGTATGTTTCTGATGTACCTATTGGCTGATGTTCTTACCTGCTTTGGCTTATTAAGAGTGCAACTCAACTTGCAAATCAGTATCCATAGGTGCGGCCCTTTTCCTTCCCGTATGGAAAAGGCAAAAATCAGCCAGTCACAATTGCCTAATTTACTTTCTGTCCGTAATAGGGGTGGGCAATTAGTGGATAATATTTAACTGTCTGAAAAATATAAAAATTATTGCATGAAAGGGAAACACATTAGAGCACCATAACACAGGAAATTCAAGAGATAATGATAATAATCTCAAATTCTTTTTAGGTTATTTAGCCCTAGGATTCAAATATAGGCTTCATCCACAAAATTAATATTCTAATCAGCCTGGTGGCTGAAATTTTAGGTAATGTAACCACTAATTACTTTTACATTTCTCTCATCATACTACCCTAATACTGGGTAATAGAGAATTTTTTTGAACTAGAACAAATGGCTGAGAGAGTTCAGTATGGGCCCACTTGGAGCTGACACTGAATTACCTTTTTTGTCTGAGTTGTTGGATTTCTGATAAAATGATTTCTAAAGATAACTGTTACAGTGAAAGTATTTTTGAGCCATTATGGAAGTTCTTAAATTTTTTATTGATAAAGATTTCCAATGATGTTTATTTAGCTATATATATGCATATATATACATGCTTTGGTTTTGTTTTCATATATATAGACATCTATTGTAGTATTTGCTTATATTTTCAAGTAAACATGTCTTTGTTAAATGTCTGACAATAACTGATATCATAAACATTATTCACAGCAAAAGCACATTTTTAAGCATGTCACTTTTTGAATAACAGGGTTTGGGTTACTTTTAACTAATTTTTTCATTTGGATTCCCAAATTAAAATTAAACATGGCTTTTCACTCATATAGAAATTTTCTTTATTCTTTCTCAGAATTCTTTTAAGTAGGAGCTATAGATTTTTAGATAACAGTGCTTTGTTTCATCCTTTAGTTTTGTTGACTAAGACTCTATTTTAAGATGTGTATTTGCAGTATCTTTGCAAGAACAGAAATGAAATATAGGAAGGAATGGCTGAAATGTAATAATTTCCTAATGTGTAAACTCAAAATTGTTTTAAAATTTAACTCGTGTAAATATCTTTAAAACTTTTAGCTAAAAACCTGTGTTATGGTTCTTTTAAAATATATTCTTGATTTTTGGGAGATGAGGCTCGGTAGTATGATCAAAGATACTCCCCAAATGCCTTTCACTGTAATGTGATTGTCTTCTTCTTCCACCTTTCCCTGGGTAAGGCTTCCAAATTCATTCAATTATATGTTTTGGAATGAAATAAAAATAGCATTGGCTTTGATTCAGTTTGCTATGGCATGTACAAAGGTAAACCATTAAGCCTCCAAAATAAACCTTTGGCCTTCAGAGACCACAGCATTACCAAATACCATATGGAAATGGAAGAAGGGAAAGAGAGCTGTATGCTCAAAATGCTAAATTGTACCCACAGTTCTTGAATCAGCCAGCCACAGAAGCAGAGACACCAGTGATAGAAAGGCTGCAGTTAGGGTATGTGATAGGTAACAGGAGATGAAGCAAGTAACAGGATAAGTAAATGTGTCAATTCGGTGAAAACTATGTGGGTGAGTCGTAAAACGTAAAGGAAAAAAAAATGATGACTGTTTTCTTCTTCCTACAAGCTTCCGCATGAGCCAATCAAAAAATTCGGACGTAGCTTTAGGGAACTTGTTGGTTATGGAGGAAAAAACTTCAGGAAGGTGGTGTGCAATAGGTAAAAGTACTAGTTTATTGTAGTCCCAAGTTGACTTTCTGCCTTGGACTACTTCTTCATTCTATAGCAGTTATAAATGTGCTTTCTCTTTAAATATAGTAAAAACACTGTATATATGACTCTCTGAAATTCACATGAAAATATTAAGTACAAAAACATACATGTAAGCCAAATTATGAGCAACTCAACATGGTCCAAATTTCAGAGTAAAATTAAGCCATATAAAAAACAAATGCCTTAGAAAACAAATGCCTTGATGTCCTCTTATTTCACTGGGTAAGTGCCTTTTAAAGTTAAGGAGGATGTGAGATGAAGGGTTCAAGGAATAAAGATGTAAGATTGTGGGGGTTTTCCCCTAATGAAAATAAAACTTTTAATTCCCATATTCCTTCTTTTCAAATGATTGTTCCTTTTCTCTTCTCCCAGGATTACCTTTACTAAACTAATGTTTATGAAAATATCAACACTAAGGTTTTATATAAAGTAGTTACACCTTAAGGCATTTCTGCATACTGTGAATTACCTATTTAAATTACTTCATGGCTAGAATTTAAAATCTTTTTGTGTGTGTAGTTACTTAGCCAAATGCATACCTTCTGGCTTATATTCACTTATATTTGAACCATGGGCAAATCTCTGTTTCTACTCAGTAAATGAATGGAAGATCAGAATTAGGATATTCTCCAATCATACTATAATTTAATATTGTAAGAACTTCTCATTAATATTTTGTGGGAAAAGATGAATTTAGGTGAAGGTGAAGTTTCTAGATTGGTACTCAAGTTTTATAGTTCTAGGGTCTTTGTAAGATACTGTATATCAAAATTCATTATTTCCGAAATGTTTATAACTATGACATTTCTTCCACATAGGTTGTTTTGCTAAAGAAAGGGGAAGTCACAGATATAAAATGTTGATTTTATTAAGCATATCAATATCTTCTTAATAATGTGAAGAAATAGAACATTATAATAAATATCTCAGCAACAGAAGATTTGGTAAAGACAGAGTGTCACTAGTCACAGCATGGTGGGGTCTGTATTAAATTAAGTCTCTAAAGTGCTTTTAAAAGAGTAGAAGGACATTTGGGTATATCATGGCTCATGTCATCAGACATTCATATAGGCACACCTCAAGTCTCTTTGAAATATCCTTTGTGAAGAGGTATAATTTATACATTACAACTTGTGAGTAAAAGTGTATATACACAGGAGCATGTATAAATGTTAATGAATCTGTTACTTTGTCTTATGAAGGATAATAGCTTTAAAAATAGCTTAAGAAATGTTCTATCTTCCTGTCTAGGTATAGAAATGCTTTCTTATAACTCCAAATACAACTGTGCTAAAGGTAAAGAAGTTCTGGGTTGATAGGCTTCAGTTCTTACCTTTATGCTTATTTAACTTTGGCTTCTTGGGACCATAGTGTAGAGCTTCTTTTTGTACGCTGATCAAATACTTCACCAAATGTTTGGGAATCAGATAGGCTAGGGTATGACCTAAAGGGATCAGAGACTACTTCCCTCTTTGTACCAAGAGGAAAAGAAGCCACTCATCTCTTTAGCACCAACCCCAAAGCCTCTTGTACACCTAATCTGGGCAACTCATTGTCCAGGGACCTGCCACTTATGTTGGCTGTCACCCCAGGAATTACAAGGCCCACATACAAGAAAGCAGAACCTCTGGTTTTTAACATTTGGGTTACCTTAAAGACTTTCTTGGGAAATTTAATCTGGTTTGTGTTGTATGTAAAATACATTTCAGTGTGCAAGTTGGCGATTATATCTAAATTTAGTAAGTAATACGGCTTGCCATTGTTTAAGAGACACTGGCTTGTGCTACCTTGGACAATCATGAAAATAATATTAGTAGTCAGCATATGTGAAAAACATATTATCTATAACTAATACGTAATTTGTATAAGATGCATATGGTGATTTTTAAAATACTCATTCCAACCCATGAACTTAATATGAATGAAATATTCTAAAAAATGTTGAGAAGAAAATTGGACTACTTACAACCACTTTAAAACAGTTTTCTGGTATAAAAAAAATTAAAAATGCTTATATAATGTGTATGACAAAGCAGAGTCTTTCTATGACAAATAAGAACTTTATCCACTGTTAACATTCCTTTTCATAATGACATCACTGTGACTTTAGATCTGGAGTATCCAAGATGCAAATACTACTTTTTTCAAATGTTCACTTATAAGAAAGTTTATTTGATAATTTTGGGTAAAGAATGTCTATTATAGCTTTAATATCTTCAAGTATATACATTTAGAGGAAAATTTAATACATCTTGGTTTTGCATACTAAATTCCTGTTGGAGTTTCAAGGCACTTTATTGTCTCTGAAACACTTTCATTCTCATTTCACCATATGATGTCACTAGTTATCAGATATTAAGTATCTACCATTTGTAAAGCACCTTATTGATTGCAAGTATATCCAGACGGATAGGACTCTGGTTTTATTCTCAAAAAAAAAAAAAAAAAAAAAAAACCTGGAAATCCAGTTTTAGGAGGGTAGCTGGGGGAGGGGGAGGGAAAATACATAACTTTAATAAGAGGCTGTATGTGAAAAAATGCCACTAGAGAGATACAGTGTGCTATGAGATTCACATGAGGAAAATAGAGTTCTAGATGTTGAGAAGCTTTATGATAGATATTACGCTCACAGTGAGCCATTATGGATACATAAGATATTGTAGGTGGGGGGACAGTTACAATCTGAAGGAAGGGTGCTTTTGCAGAGACATGGCTAAGGAAGAAAGCAGTGTTGAGGAGAGTGTGTATTTCAATCTACCACCTCTTCCACCCATAGAGAACTGGAAGCTGCCCAAAACAGTGGTACTTTTTCTTATGCTTTTCTTCTTTCCCTCAAACTCCACATCCCCTTCACCTGTTGACCTCCTAAGAAATTGAGCTTATGCCAATAGAAAGCCTCTCCTCCATCTGAAAGGACGGGTTGGATGCCCCTTTGGGGGGCTCCCCTTGCACCTCCATTCACCCTATATTGAGGTTCTTCTCTTTATTGTAAATGTTTCCTGCTGCTCAGTATGCTCTTTAACGAAGCTCAGGCTGATGTATGCACCATTACATGCATACTACATGGAAGGTATATGATAAATAAACTGACTGTAAATTATTATAGTTAATCTTAAAAACATTAAGCACTTAAAATATTCTGGACATGGGCGAGTCACTGCCTTCAAGAGGTTCATTGTATAGTACAGCAGTTCTCAAAATGTGGTTCCCAGACCAGTAGCCTGAGCACCACTTGAGAATGTGTTTTAAAATGCAGATGCCACCTCAGACCTACTGGATCAAAAACTGAGTGTTAAAACACAGCATTCTGTTTTAACAAGCTTTCCAGGTGATTCTAACACATGCTAAAGTTTGAGAGGCCCATTAAAGAGAAATCAAGACAAGACAGCTGTGGCCATATTGATGAAGGAGCTATTTGAGGAAGTAATTCTTTATTTGGGCTTTCAGAGAGCTTTTCAAAGGTTTTTAAGGGAAGAACACTTTCTCACTGTAGCAGCATTTTGGAGGTACAAAAGACTAGAGGCAGAAAGACCCGTTAGGACTCTACTTTAAATCTAGCAATCAGGTTAAGCGAGCCAGAACTAAGGCAGGAAGAAGGGACATTAGTTGCTAGGATCTATTCTTTAGGACAAGTGGATTAAAAAGGAAGGGAAGTGGTCGTAGGTGACCCCATGCTCCAAATTTGAGACGATAGAGAACTTTTTTACTGATGTTGAATGAGAGCAAGGAGATAATGGGTTTGATTTTCAAAACGTTGCATTTGTTTGAATTAACATTGGGTTATTTAGAGGGTGGGGCATGCTTGCTGTCGTAATGCTTTGTGCTTTAGAATTAAACAGACTTGAATATAAATTCTGGCTTTGCCACTTAACCAAATTTGGCTGAGAAAACTTAGTAACTCTTTTTGCTTCAGTTTCTTCACATGTGAAACGGGTTTAATAGTTTAATAGTTTCCCTCATACAGATGTTAAGACTGAAAAAATTCAAAGAAAAGAAACATAGTTATGAAGAATATAGCATAGTGAATTATTGTTGCTTGATTATTCAGTAGCTATTAGTAAGGATGAACTGAACTGTTGGAAGTATGTCACTAGAGTTCTAGGAGGCAGGGATGATGAGATGTGAGAGGCATATACACAAAGTTGGCACTGGAAGCTCTGGAAAGAGAGGAGACCTTTGTAGGAAGATGGGATGCAGTTTTAGAAAGGAGCCTAACAGCGTAGGGTAAACACCTGCATTTATTTGTTGTGAGGAGGAAGAAAAGACAGAGAACAAGCAATCAGAGATGTACCAGGACCTAATCTGTTGTTATATCACCTATTTGCATTTTCCTACCCATTCTGCATATTACAGTTGGAATGAGTCATGACTTTGAAAATCTATTGTAATCATGTAGGTGCTCGCTTCGGCAGCACATATATTGTAATCATTTAGTCTCTGCAAGAATATTGAAACATCTCTTTTGGTATTGAGCTCACTATTTTACAAGTCAGCTGATTCCTTTTTGGATGTCTTTGATTATTAGTATATTTTTCTTCACATGTATCCTTAACCCACTGTCTTGTGAAATTTTTTACCTTATTTAATTCCTTTCCGTATTAGTGGATTAGCCTCTTACGTTAGCCACCACTAGGATCCCTTCTTCCCTCTTTCAAATCTCCCTCAATCTTCCACTACAGAAAAGCTTTGATTGCAGCAAATGTAAAGAATACATGACAATCATTTTTTTAAAATTACTTTTATATCCTTACATGGCTTCTAATTCGGGTTTGTCACACAATATTTTAAAACTATAGCCAGAAAGAAAGGGGAAAGTGGAGAGGTAATCTTGGAAAATGATTATTTTGCTTATTTTCACATGAAGTTCTAACTCATATATTGCCTCTTTATATCATGCCAACTACCCATGCCCCCCTATAATCTTCAACCATAAGTATCTCAATAGCAGTTAAAGGAGAAATAAATTAATTTCAAGAATTCACTATGCTTTATTATATGGCTGAAAATGTGTTAGGATATCACAGGACCAAAGCTGAGAATCATTTTTCCCAGAATTTTAATACCATGTCATATATTAAGCCCTTGAACAGAACATGGTACAACCCAATAAATGGTTACAATTGTTACAAATTATATATAGTAGACAACATAGAAACTAATGAAGAAATGAACCAAATTAGAGAGTTTGAGATAGCTCCTAGGAAAAGGACTATTTGAATGAGAGACTTGAGGTCCGGTTGCTGTTTAGGAGTGTACAAGCCCTGGGTGGGACTGGTACAGCTGAAACCTACATCTGTTATTGAGGAAAATGTCACACATAGGCTGTGAATTGCTCAGCCACCTTCATTCCCATTCAGTAATTAATATGTGAACCTGATTTAACAGTTAAATATCTACTGAAATAATTCACTGAACCAAAAATCAACAGATAATACAGTTCTTATTAAACACAGCTGGGCAATATTTTTTTTTTTTGCTAATCCCCTGAAAGTATAATTAGCCAAGAAGATGTGGTTCCTCCATCACTAACTTTTACTCTTTTAAATATTGTTGTCTTTCTGGTTCTATACTTTTTGTGGAAATTGTCCCTATATAACAAACAGTCCTCATTAAGTAACTCATAAAATTCTTGATTTTCTAAACGGAATATTACTATTCATGGACTAAGTCCATTTATTTTGTTCATTTTGTTGTTTACAAGAATAATGTGTTTATCACTAAAGTTCAGCAAATAGAAGTATAAAGAGGAAAATATAGACTATAGACCTTATTCCCCTTTAACACAAGCACTGCTCATGATGTTGCTTATCTCTATGTTTTCTATATTTATATAATTTTTTTTTACAAAGGTAGGGTTGAGTTACATTTGCTATTTTGGAACTTCCTTTTTTTCTACACAACAATTTTTATATCCCTTACTAATGGGCATTTACATAATGTACAGTTCAGGGTTGGTTTAAACAGTACTGTGGCACATGTGTTGCACATTTATCTCTGCTTTTATCCAAATCATTTCCTTATGGGAGTGGAAGTAGAATTGGGGAATCAAAGGTACATACTTTATATGGGTCTTCATGGATATTTGCTTACCTTTGTTTAAAATATTCCTGATGCTATGTCAGTCAGAGGGGGAAGGCTGATTGATAAATAGTAAAACTTGTGTTGAATTTAAGTATTGGGGCACTAAATTCTACACCTGAAACTAATATTACACTGTATGGTAACTAATCGGAACTTAAATAAAAACTTGGAAAAAAATAAAGAAAGAAAACTGAAAGAAATAGTGAAAGTATATACTTTTTTGCCATTAGATAACATTCAGCTATAAAATTAAAATCTAAACAAATTGCTGGCTTTCTCATCAAAAAACAATTCTACCTTTTCATGGAAAAACAATTCTATTTTTGGGGATTGTATATTCAAAAAGAGCACAAAGTATGAAAGAACAAGATGAATCAAATTGCAGCAAACATCATGCAGGAAAACACCATCTAGCCTTCGAAATTCTCAACTAGACACAGTGATCATAACAGAAAAAAATGGAAAGAAATTGATGGATAGAAATGTGTATTGCTGAGAATACATATGCTAAAAGAAAAAGATGACCATCATATTGACTATTTTAGTATAGTTAGTAATTATTTGAATAAATAAAAGTAATGATAAAATGTGGTTATCCTTAATAAGTTGCTCATAAACTCTTCATATAAACAGCATGTTTTCTCCTCTAAACTTTGAACTCAAAAATCTGCTCACTTATTTTTTTGGCAAGCAAAATGAACACTTGGATTTGAATTCACTTTGCTTTGACTCTTGGCTTGAAGAAATGACCGCAGAGATACTTTTTAGCTATCAGAGGATTCATACTCAATGTAGTACACCTTTGGGCACATAATAATCCTCACCAATATGTAATGGGAGACATTTGACCAGTTTCATTACTTTAGTTATCTGCATTAATGTGATTTAAAAAAAAAACTGGCAGCCTCTTATTTGTGTTAGGCAAGTATCACAATGATCATTTTGATTCATATCTGGGACCCCTCCCTGAGTTTTTTTTTTTTTTAAGATTTTATTTATTTGACAGACAGAGATCACAAGTAGGCAGAGAAAGAGGGGGAAGCAGGCTCCCTGCTGAGCAGAGAGCCCATGCGGGGCTCTATCCCAGGATCCTGAGATCATGACCTGAACCGAAGGCAGAGGCTTTAACCCACTGAGCCACCCAGGCACCCCCTGCCCCGAGTTTTTAAGCATTGTGCCATCTCACTTCTTTTCTGTCCTGACTTTTTCTCTTCACCATCACTCCTTTCAGCTGCAGTAGAGGTTGGGATTTAAACAAATGCTCATGCATTATGTAAGCCACTGTGTCCCATTATCCCACAGTGGCTGTAGTCCAGAGCACCTCTTCATTGTAGTCTCACGGTCTGTGATTCTTTCAGTGGAAGTGCTTATTCTTTTCAGCTTGATCATTATCTTCCTGGCAAAAACGTGGCGAATAACAGACAAGGTTATCCATTCCCTTGCACTTGGGTGCCTAGGAAGAAACTAGATTACTGTTCAGACCGCTTGTCAAATCCTGCTTGTAATCCAGGATAAATTTTGATCCAACGTATTTGTATGACATCCTGGAAAATTCTAATCCATTAGAGTCAAGGTTCCTCTCTCTTTTAAATGTGAAGTGTGTGTGTGTGTGTGTGTGTGTGTGTGTGTGTGTGCATGCGCGTGTGTGTGTGTTTTAAGTCTTAGAGTAATATCTATTTTTAATGTGCTTCAAAGCATAGAGGATTTCAGTTACCTGATTAACTGCATAACTAGTCCATCTTCAAGCAAACTAACAAATTATTCTATGTTTAAAATCTTAAAAGGATGACAAGTGAAGTAATTTAACATGGAAAACAGTTAAGTCAAGTTTCAGGACATTTATTAAGTACTTGGATTTAATTATACATTATGTTTTGAGGTGATACTCAAAGAGAATGGCTTCATTAAATTCAGCACATTATATTTTAAGTTTATAGGGTCGTTTGGGACACATTTCCAATAGCATCTGCAGGGAGTAGTGTTACGTTGTCGTTTTTCTTCTATTCTTATAGCGTGGTGAAAGGTTAATTTTATTGATGCTATCTTCCATGCATCAGAATGTTGTCTTGCTTTGTCAGTACCAGCTATCAGTAGTTTAAAGTCAGTCTAATTTAGAGAGACTTATACCACATATCTCTAAAAGATGGTGATGAGAAAGCATGTGGTATAGCTTGTAAGCTCAGGACATTGCAAAATCCTTGTCTTCAAGCATGTGGATTTTTGAATTGTACTTGTGAACAGAGCTCGGATCTAGACCTTGCACAGCATTAATGATGACATAATTTCCTTAAACTCTAAATTACTCCATTGGCAGGATACAGTTTTAGTCTCTGCTTTGACATGGTAAATGTCCATTATGTTTATCTCATAATAATATGGACTCTAATGCAATAACATGGTTAATCAATTCAGAGATAAAATTTCTTTTTTGAGTATTTATCTCCTGAAAATTGATAGGATGGTACACCAATTATGTGATTTTCTTTTTTTTTTCTTTAACTAATCTTATTAAAGGGGGAGAACATTAAATCTTTGAATACTGTACCTCAATTTTATTGTAATGATTTTGCTGGTTACCAGGTGGGGTGGCAGTTGAAAAATTTGGTGAATGCACTACGAGAGGACCCGAGTGGTGTTATCTTAACTTTGAAAAAGCGACCTCAGAGCATGCTTACCTCAGCACCAGCTTTACTGAAAAATATGAGATGGAAGCCCCTTGCTCTGCAGGTAATGAAGCTTAATCATAAGTCATACACCATCATTTTAGCCATAGATTATCTCAGTAATGCTTCTTTATTGTGCCTCATCTCAGCAGCATATGGATTAATCTTGTATGCTTTTGAAAATTGGTTTGTGAAATTATCTCTTCACAGCTTATCCTAATAGGCTTAATTGTGATGAAATCTGTAAGTTACTATAACTAAAACCCAAATGATAAAGAACTCTGCCTTAATTTGTAAACATTTAAAGCATAATTTCAAAAAAAAAACATAAGCAATTTCAAGCCAAAATATGGATAAAGATGAAAATGAGAGGTTTCATCTTGAGATGTAATCTTCTATTTAAAAGTTACACTCTCATACTTGGAGAAACTGGATGACAGTTTATAGACTTCTTTTAAATCAGTTCCTAAGATAGTTATTTATAAACAGTAGGTAAAGAAAGTTTTATATAGTAATTAAAATATACCTACTGCATTCCCTCTGATCATTTTTTCTTTTCCACCCTGTCGGGTAGCAAAATAGGGAAATTATTGCATTAGAATTTCTGCATTTTTCTTCAGCATGAAACTACTCCAAAAAATTACTCTATGGATGTTGATAAATTATATTCATTAAGAAGCATAGTTATCTTGGAAGTAATAAGAATATGATTCTGATCAATGAATGACAAGGAAGTAATACATTTCTTTCCATTTCTGTCAATGTAATCTTCAAACGCATCATAAAAGAAATTTTTGTCTTTCCCAAAACCTGCATTTTTAAAATAGGAGAATATTACCTTTCTTAGAAGTGTAATTTTTTTTAAATTGCAATTTCTCACCGAACTAGAACATTGCCCTTTGTTCAGATTAAAAAGAAAAGCAATATATGTGAATGCCATTGTTGTCACTGCTATAAAAATTGTTATTTCTATATTAACACCTTATACCATTCTCAGATGTTTTTCCCCCTAAAATCTTAAATTCTCCATTACACATAAATGCCCTTATGGATTATAATGATTTGTCATTGTTTAAAACTTTACTACTTATTGACCTCAACGTTTCATTATATTTAAATAACATAAAAACATATAAAATGTTCTAACATTAAGGTCTTTAAATTTTTAATGTTAATCTTTCATTTTTCAAATGAATATATGTAAACTGTATGAATATGTCCAAAAACATTTGAATTGCAGTATATGTCTATTATCAAATATTTTTAATGTCATTAAATTTTTAACTCAATGTTTTTTAACTCATTAAATCATAAATTAGCAGATCAGACTTTCCCATCACATCATTTTACTTTCGTGCTGTATTATAAGTTGCTTTGTTGTTCCACTCTGTAGTTTTCCTATTGACATGTCTTCCTCAAAGATCCTGAGAGGTGCAAACACTGAAGAAGAGTCCCACAGTTATAGCCATTAGGGTTTTTTTCTCTATATATGTGTACTTAAATTTAACAACTTCTCTCTAATCCCTTCTATTTCACCTCAAACACCAAAAAGACACTATTTTCATACTGATTCATGAACTGTGCTTGAGGAAATATCTCTAGGAAATAAATTGATAATTTGGTCCCTTTTTAGATTCTTTTCCACAAGCACAAACTGGAGATTAAGTTAATGACACTATCCAGTTAATCACTTTTATATAAAATGCTGAAATAATTGAAAGACCAACACTTCTTTTTTGCCACACATTTGGTGTATATATTCAAAGCTGGAGAACAAAGACTTTGATTTTTTAAAATTATTTCACATCATGGTTTAATTATAATTATAATATGTTATTAGGATACTATTTTTAGGTCCATTGCTAACTGCCAAGAAATATGCCTCACCAGATCACTAATTATATTTATTCCTCATTGCCTGTACAGTTACTCTGGATATATTTATAAATTTACTTTTTCAGATTGCTGAAATCAGAAAAAAGGAAATCAGCATTTCCATAAGTGCTTATATGTATCAACATTTTTGTAGATTTGTTATTTCAACTGAATTTAGTTCCACTGAAATGTATTGTCCAAGCTCGACTCCTTATAGATAAACAGTACTGTTGGGAAGGTGGGGAACTTGCTTTGAACTTCTTTAAAAACTGCTCCAGTGACTGACTTTTTACAGAGCAGAAGGAAGAGTATTGGTTTTAATTAAATACTTCCTAATGGTGTTAAAACAAGCTCTTGGTGGTAAGAACAATGGATAAGTTCTCCAACCTACTATACTACCATCACCAAATATCCCTGAAATTTTGAAGACCTGAAATCGTACCATGACAGAGTTGTTTCTTGACTTTGCAGCTTTGGGCTACTCTAAAATACAGAGACACCAAAAGTGTAATGGGAACTCTGGTCAGAATTTTTATAGAGTGTAAATTAACCAAAGATGAACAAAACCTGATGGTACCAGAATCTGTAGACTAAAGGTAGACTGCCTCCCAGGCGGGGGTGGGAAGCAAAAGAAATAATGAGATAAGAAGGTCTTACAGGCAGTTTTGGATTCCTTTGTGACTTTGCCAGAGGCCACACATTTTTCCTAGTGTCTAAGAAAGAACCTCAGATGTAAAATGCAATGCTTAATGCAGGAATAATCCTCTGTGTAGACCGAAGTACCAGTCTTACTGTATTCTTGCTTCTGGTATGTGTACAAACACATTGGAGCTAAAATATCCATTAACTCAGTTAAATATAAATATTCAGTGTTCGCACCTGGAGAATTGGACCTTAGGTCATATTTTTGTCCAAACAGTCTACTAAGAAAGATTTAGATAGAGGTTACAAAAAGAAATAATTTATGGCGTTTATTTAATTCAATATGTCTCTTTCAACTTCTTCTTCTCCACCAGGCTTAATTTACCTACTAACATTTTCAAATAAAATATGGCCAGGTTTGTGTATTTTGGAAGCCAGACACTAATACACACATCTTAAAAAAAGAAAAACTTTATTCTAACATGAGGAATAATTATTTTTTTAAACTAACAAGGAAATAATTTGTACCTACACAAATAAAATTCAACCTTGTCTACCCTAAGGTAGAAGACTGTGAAAGAATACCATATTTTCATGAAACAAGTTTTATTTCTCAAAATATTTTGTAAGGGTAGCAACTTCTATTATTATTCAACTGCAATAATAAATTTGGATTTGGATTTTCTTGTGAAAATCATTCGTGAAATTATAGCCAAATAAACAAAAGCATACAATTCAGCTTCATGCTCACAGAGCAATTTCATTAGTACATTTCATGAAATCTGGCAGTACTTTTTTTAAAATTTCTGATTTCTCAAACATTTTGCAATAGAACTAAAAGACTTAGAGATACCTTAGTCAAATATTACAAACAAGATTTAATCTGAATTGAATTCTGTTGTCATCTGCACCATTTTTATAAATAGTAGAGTTGTTTTACATGAGATAGAATCTTTCATTCTGTGTGAGCAAACCAGGGATTTCCTGCTTTCCAAGAACTGTTTTAAAAAACATGTTCTTAGTAGCATGTCTACTAATGCCCTGGATTTTGGTGACCTTAGTGATTACTTAGGTCAAGTTCTTCCAATTTAATGAAGAAAATCCCAGGGAATTCTGGATAAACTTCAAGGTGTATTTTTGGTGTTTGTGGTTTTAAGTTACTGTGAGTAGGTCACAAGCATGCGTGGGTGGTGTCATTTTTTCTTCTTAGAAGAGATGCATGGGACAATTAGCTGGACAATAGCAAGAATCTTGATTGAAATCATCACTGGGAATCAGCATTTTTTAAAAAAACATCAAAGAACCCAGCTTTTTTGGTGAGAATGCCTCTCAAATCATCACTATAATCAATGTTGGAATTCAACATACTGATATAGGTTTCATTAAACACATTCTTATATGAAATAACATCAAGCTGTATCATTAAAATTTTGTTCCTAAACTGCATTCTAATCCATAAATTTCTTATATCTGTGTGAGAGTTTCTTGCTTTTGTGGTTTTGTGCTTTTCATTTAAAATCTTACTGCTTAGCATTATCTTGATGCCATTTTTACAGGAGATTTAACTTTGAGCAGAAAACGAAATGGAAAGCAAATAGTCATAACAGTCGATTTTGTCTGTCAACTGGTATAACAACAGAACACTAACTGGTTACATCACATTTCAAATACACACAAATGTGAATGGTTAAAGTATTCTGTGAAAACCAAAACGTAAGAAATAATAAAATTTGTTTTAATATCGAAGTTATGGATCAGGGTGACCGAAAAAACCATTACTAACAAAAGTTATATTTCTGAGAGTTTTATTTTAAAAGCATGTTTTGAAGAGGAAGATAACCAATATTAAGTATGACACTAGAGAAGAAAGGAAATCTTAACTAAAAATGTAATTGTGCTGACTGAAAGGCAGAAACAATTATATGTTTTACATGCTCAAATTAGTAAATAGCTGCAAGCAGTTGTCACATCAAATTTTTGTTCAGCAGTGTTTAAGCAGATTAATTAAAGTATCTAAATCACAATTGTGTTTTTCAGCCAAATGCTTTCAAATGTTACACTGACTACAGATAATCACCTAAAATGCAAAAATTATTTTTCAGTTTCTTTATTATTTAGTTTCTCATTCTTTAATTAATATTCTAAAAAATGATGTTTACTGTAACTTGAAAAAAATGGAAGTCCAGTTTTAATGTTGCAGTACTAACTATGCCAGTAAGACTGGACAACACAAGAATAAATATGCTCGTTTTAGTACAGTGTGCAAAATTTGATGACTCAGTGGATAAAGCCATTTTGTAGTGTGACTCTGATCTATATTTCTTGTATATCATGTAACTACATATTTTTATGCACATATATCTGTATTTTAAAACCTATACAGATATGGTTTCCTGATCAAATTACTGGTCAGAAAAACAATGTTTCTTTTCTTGGTGGTCTAATAGGAAAGGAAAGATTATATGCTTATAAAAGAAAACTCAAGTCTTTTGTACCTATGAATTTAGATTCTAGAAAAAGCTGTGAAAACATTGAGAGTGGGAGAATTTTGAATACATGATTTCCTTTGCCTAGGTTCTTTTCAAATAATTTAATACTCAAGAAAAGCTTTCCCAGGGAAAAGTATGCCCAATAATTTTCCAGATTAGATCTAACATTCTTGATATGGTCAAGAAACTTAAAAAATTGTATACAATGTCTTGCCTCCCAAAATCCAGCATACATTTTCTCTGGAGTATTTGTTTAGATGATTAAGAACAGAGTTGCTAACATAAAACAACATTCTGGTACTTGTGTTGGGAATTATAATAAAAATGTGTTTGAATCGAGTAAGGACTTTGTGTTAATGTTCTATGCTAGAATAATGGGGTATTGTGATCCATCCGAGTCTGTGCTTATTCCCCAGAGCGACTAAAATAAATGGCCAGGTTTTATACTTTATGTAATCATTCGTATTTCAGTGGGTGTTTTCCCCCTGTAAGGCAAAGCAAGCTCTTTGTGATCTTTGCATTCGTGAATTTTAGGACCACATAATGTATAACACACTGTTTTAATCTTTAATTTTGGGGTTGTCTTTTTGTCACTGGTGTCATTCAAGACTTTCTATAGCCCTATGAAAGCCAGCTCACTTACCAGACAGAGCGACAACTACATTTAAGATAAGCTTGCCAAGAGTTCTTAAAATGTAAAATGTTTCAAATAAAACCTCAATGTCAAATGTAGTTTCTTAAGTATGGAAGCTCTTTTCTCATAATCTTTAAGACCATTGAGGTTTCAGAGGTATGCCTTCCAGATGTGCTCAGTTACCTTAAAAACGTTAGAAGTGGGAACATAAGGAAAAGACCTGAGCCATCAGAGGATTCAAAGTGAGATTTCAGTGATTCCTTACAAATGCTGAAAATCTTATTTTATAACAATAACAATCTTCCAATGCTGTTTAAACTGGAGGAGTAGGATATTATTACTGAAGTAATCACGCATGATTCAGAGGAAGATCTGTGTAGTACCATATTGTAGGATACGATTCGAAAGTATGTAGCTCAAACTGACAATATGGAAAAAATGTATGTGTATGTTTAACCTAGTAGGTTTCTAGTAATAGTCCTATTGACTGTAGTAAGTTATCATTAACTGACTTAAGGTTACCAATGTATATTTGAAGAGATGCATATGATCATTTTATTTAGAATCTGGATATTTTCAAAGATGCATTCCAGTGCCTGAGAAATCTATCAGAGTTGTTTTAGCAGAGCTTTCTGTCAGTAGGACCATTTACATATGAAAACCAAATGTTATGATAAGGTCCTTCCAGGAAATAAACCTGTTTGCATAGAATCCAAAATGGATCCATATCGTACTTGATTGCATACTGTAGCATATTAAGTTACACAGAAGCTTCATGCTTATTTGAGTAACAAGAAGCAGTCTTAAAATAACCTTGTATTTAAATGATGATAATTCTTAATTCTCTTTCCATATTTTGCCGATATAAGAGAAAGTATCAAGGTGGCAAGAAGAAAATCAAAAAGTATTACCCTTATTTCTACATTTTTCTTTAAATTGGGACTTCTTCATAGTGCTGTAGTAACTACTTTCTATGTTATGAACAGATGATGGAAAGTAAATGTTGCCAAGATAGGAGCAGCTATCTTTCTGCATTATTATGCTAACTTATTTAGATATTTTTCTGAAACTAAGAAATATGCCTATTAAAATGTGAATTGGATGCTGAGAGAATTCCTTTTTTGATTCGAGAGAAGCCGTATGTGTCACTTTTTGTGTATTTTCACACACTTAAATGGTTATTGGTGGTGTTTGTAATTTTAATGCCACTTGTTACAACTAAGAATTTCTTGCTGGTGATTTCGGCTAATAATATCATTTATTCTGTGCTTGATTTAATCAAATTTTGCCTATCTTTCTAATGTTCTTTAACATCTTTTTCATTCTTTTTAATTTTGTATTCAGTTCTTGTTCAAAGGTAGAAAAGTTTTTAAAAGATTATAATTTTAAATTATCACAAAAACTTCTTTTGGGGTTAAGCAGCTATTTCTATCTTCCCATGAAGTTTCTATTTTATCATATTTTATTTTTTCATTGCTTAATGTATAATTTTTTAAATAGGATTCTCAAGAAGAATGTTTACTTTTTAGTGTGAATTAGTTTAAGAAAAGTAATAGAATTAGTAGACAAAGTATAATGAATATATTTAATATTTACTGTGCGTTTTATTTGGTACAAAGCATACTGATTAGCCAGATGATCAGCTGAAATGTTTCCTGTGATTTATCAGATAATACAATAACTAGCCAGTTGTTGTTGTTAAGCAATAGGGTTGACTAATTTCTGTTTTCTCAAAAGAATAAGTTGTTTTTTTTCAGTCACTTCAATTCATTGAACCAGCTGGCACAGTCAAACCTGTTATTCATTTAAACATATTTAAGAGTCTTTTTCATCTACGTATTTACTAATTTAGCGCATCATGCTAACTGATACATTAATAGCAACTTCTTTCTGAAAATAGAAACTTAGAGAAAATAGCAATTTGAAGAACGCTGACATGGCTAATATTTAAGCTTACTGGAAGTGGAAAGACACATGCACCCTAAGGAATCCAAGTAATAATCCATGTAGAATGTTAGTAATGGTCCAGGCAGAATAAAAATTCTGTTGGTCCTTACCTCACACTTCATGGCTATTTAAAATATACCTGTAAGCACTGACTATTGTTTCTCTTTTTTCCTTCCATCCCTCCTTTCTTCCTTTTGGTTTAGGAAAGGAAGAGGTGGGCACTAACCAAAAAAGATTCTCTTTACTTCTATAAGTGGTAAAATAAAAGGATAGGTCTTCAGAATAGAGTGACCCTAAAACAAAAGAAAGAGAATAAAAATTTTTTAGATTATTTTTAATTGCTTATTTTTTTTAGAACTTGTTCTTTAGTTCACATGCAGTATTAGAATAATTTAAAATAAGAGATACTGGAGCATTTAAAAAGCATACTGAATATAAGTTTTTCTCTCACACTGTATGTTACAAAGTTTTGGAAAGTAATGTACTGCATAATGGATTTTTTAAATATTTCAATAATGATGAAAATTACTTATTTTTATGTCATCTGTATCTAGTACCAAGATGTCCTAACAAAGAGGAAAGCGATTATACAGTCACATCACAGTGATTATATATAGTATGTCTAAAGACTTGATCTAAAGAACCTATCATTCAGAGATGTGTTGTAGAGGCATGTAACATATCACTAGAAACAATACGCTTCATTTCCTCAGACTTCATGGTGTTCATCCATACAGATGGCTCTTGATTACCTACATAATCTCTTGATTTCCCATCGCCAAGATTTTTGTTACTAAAAGACACTTAATTTAACTGGACACTCTTTCAAAATCGGCATAAACAAAAGTTTACTGCACACTCATAATACTTCAAAATTTCTTAACATGTAAAGTTTTTGACTTCCTTTACATCATATGAGATAGAATATTGTAGAGTCCCAAAATAAATTATCAATTATTTCCCTTCTCTCTCTCTTTCTTTAATTTCTATTTCACATAGATTAAAACTTAGCCATCATTTTGGCAGGATGTGTGATTTCAAGCTATTAAGGTGAGCTGTGTAATAAGGAAGGTCAAAACCCATGAATTTAGTCATAAACTATGTAGCCTACCCTAGTGGCCTACATTGTGCATTGTATTTATGTTTGGTTTTTTGAATATTTTGTTTCTCTGTAAAAAAGCTTTGTCACAATATAAAATAGCTGTAATATGCCATTTTTTTTTTTTTTTTGTCCAGCAATACATGTGAAAGTAATAGAACTGTGGGTCTATATAGATTGGCTAAAAGTGTTTTCATATTGGCTAAAATGGCAACATCTTATCATGTGAAGTTACAGTTCATTTTGTGATCATTACTTTTGTGTTTGCAATTGCACTAAAATCCTTATTTTTAATATGTTATTGTATACATAGCTAATCCATAAGATCTGTAAGATAAACATGAACATTTGTGAATTTTAGTCTCATTTTAGGATAATTTTTCAAAGCAAAAGGTCATTCCAAATGCTTTGAAGCTTAGAATTGGGAGAGCTCTTAAGTTAATGCATTCTGGTGTATCGCTTTATTCAGTATATATGCTTTTTTAATTTTTAAAAAAGCATTTCATACTTAAATAGGCATGAAAATGTGACCTATAGAGGTGTATCTAAACGTTATTTTAAACCAATGCTAAATGTGCGTGCCTATGAAGGGTGGAATGATTGTGTTACATTAATCACCATACTTTTGAAGATGTACCATAAGATGACCTTGAGAAGACAGTTAGTTGTGTTTATCTTTATGAAAAAAGAAAGTATTCTCTCATATTGGCCTTTCATCCTCTATTCTTGTAAACCTTTCTGAGAATCTGTGACATTCTGCTAACTTAGGAGTATAGTATATCTTTTGGGGGAAAAGATAAGAAGTATCTTTCTTGTGTATCAGTCAGGATGTGAGGAACTAATTCTTTTGAAAGTTACTCTTTATTGTCTTCCCTTCAAAGGTGGGATTCCAACAAAGCAAATTTAATTTAAATAAGTTTCTGACTGTGAAATAAATCTTACCATTATGAAACACTGCATGGTGCTTTTACTTTATAAATGGTTTTTACATGGTTATGCCATAGAGTAAGGTGAGTTGAGAACTAAGTGGGAACCTCTAAAGTAATAAATTAATTTGGTTTTGGAGATTGAAAGGAAAATCTGTGCGCTAAATAAACTGCTTCTTGATTTCAGCCAAGTTCAAAAACTGCAAAAATAGATAATTTTAAAATGATAACTATGTGTCGTTGTTGTTGTTGTTGTTTTGTGTGTTGTTTGTGTATGTATTTTCTTTTTCATTTTAACCAGCCTCTTATACCTAGAAGTCCCACAAGCAGCGTTGCCACGCCTTCCAGCACCATCAGTACACCAACCAAAAGAGACAGTTCTGCTCTCCAGGATCTCTACATCCCCCCTCCTCCTGCAGAACCATATATTCCCAGGTAAAAACCAGCTTCTATCCAAAGACTAGCCTAACTATGTAAATTGTATTGTAAATTCTCAAGGAGCACCTTGAATGTTTTCTTAGATAGGAACTCTAAGCATATTCTGGAAAACTACTGCATTGTAGAGAAGGCACTTTGCTTAATAATAGCAGTAATGGGCGCCTGGGTGGCTCAGTCGGTTAAGCGGCAGGGAGCCGCCTTCTCCCTCTCGCTCTGCCTGTTGCTTACCCTACTTGTGTGCCCTTTCTCTCTGTCAAATAAATAAATAAAACCTTTAAAATAATAATAGTAGTAGTAGTAACAATAGCTAATCTGTATTAAACACTATGCATTAAGTATCTTGTAAACATTTTCTCATATAATAGGAAAGAGTAGGAAAGTAACAACAAATAACAATTGGGATTCTTTTAATAAGTAAGGAATAAGTGAGGGTTCTTGGCTAAGAAGACCCAGAAAATCTCAAGTTACTTTGAAGCATTCTATACTTTTTTTTCTAAAAGAGAAGTTTATAGATAACTTCTATGCCTTCTAATATGTGTGCAATGAGGGAGCTTTTTGGGGAGGGGGTAAATGATGAGAAGAGAGAGTATAGTATCCCCCCAATATTTCTGTATCTACAGCTTCTCCTTGATTAGTTCAATAATGTTTCTGTCAGAAAGTGGAAAGAATTTGCAAGAGAATGAGTTGCCTTTAGAGCCTATTTTCTAGATTTCTTGAGGCTATATCTCTGTTTCATTTCCAGATTCTATTTGAAATTCCTGGCAGGTGTGAAAGATTACAACTTTGTGCCATAATGCATTCTGTCCAAAGCATTCTGATATCCAGCCTTGTGGAATATAAAAATTATGGAAAGGGGCCAGCACTAAATGGGGATAATTAATACCAATCACAAAGAATTTGGTTCCATTTTTAAATTAGGTTTGCAGTCACTCTAAAACAGTAATTTAAGGTCTCTTATTTTCAAGCCACACTTCATATTAAATTTCTTCAGTATATAAAAGAACTGAAATACCTTTTTTAATTAATTTTCATTATTCTTTGGTGCACCTAATGTTTCAATTCTCTCAGATATGAGGGTACTGACATTTTACTATCTAAATGTTACATGACAGCATAGTGTGTCCGCAAATACTGTATTGTTGTCTAGTAATAAAACTGTAGTCCATTTTATAAACATTTTAGTTCTTAATTTTGAGAATTAAATGTAGCTGTGGGAACATGGTTTATAAGAAGACATAATTTACTAAGCTGGCTTTTCACAGATCTTTCTAATATGTAATTTACAGTCTTATGTTAAAGTTACAATCAGATGCACAGCTCCGTCTGATATCCTAGCCAAACGCAAGTGACATTTTAATTCTATTAAGATGGTGTCAGGCTTTGAATACTCTTGCATGAGGAACAATAAAAATGTGTGCTTCAAATAGTGAGTCTTTAGTTTGTTTTCATTTTAATTGGAAAGACTTTTATTTCAATGCAAATGATTATTTAAGAAACCTTACCCCAACAGCTACATGTACAGATAAACATCAGAAGATTATTTTTATCAAATATCTGCAGTTTTTTAATCTTCTTTCCTTTTCTTTTGTGTAGGTAGGAACTTATTATAAAGAAAGTATTTCCTAGATAGAAACTGTTTAAAATATACTTCAGGAGACAAAAGAATAAAATGATTGAGTTCTGTCCTCTGAGTGTGGTGGAGATAGGATTATGGCAATGTGTGGAAGCCAATAAAAAGCTTGAACATACTATTTAAAAATACTAAAGATATTAGAAGTTGAAGTATCAACATGTTGATACTTGTTTTGTCAGTATTGTTTGAAAGCGTCATACTTTTCAGTAAACTTCATAATCACTTTAATTATCCTACATATATTTTATTTAATGTAATCACTATTTCAGAATATGACAATATTCTAGATATATTTTTAGTTAAATTATTAATTATCCAAGACACACAATCAATTGATATAACACAGTCAGAACAATCCATGCATTTGAGTTCCTTGTATATATAAATTATCTGCATTTTCAGGTTTGACTTGAAGTTACGGCATAAATACAGCCTTGACACTTTTTTCCCATTTTGCTGTTTTGATATTAAATGGGGCTTGCCTAATTTAACTCATCTGAATGTTTCTTTTTTCCTATATTAAAAAATTTTGTTTATGTAGGGGAGGCATATTAGTGTTAATTTGAATTGTAAATAATAAAAGCTTCCTCACCTTAAAACCAAAGGAACCCTTAAAAATGGCAGGGCTAATAGAGGGCACGGATTGCATGGAGCACTGGGTGTGGTGAAAAAATAATGAATACTGTTTTTCTGAAAATAAATAAATTGAAAAATTTTTTTAAAAATGGCAGGGCTAGTTGTCAGGTGGAAACATTTTCATGGGCTTACAATTCTTTGAACACATTTATTCCAGAAGAAAATGTGGTTTAAAAAAAGTGCCTTTTCTCTAAAAGAGAAGACACTCATGTACGTGGAATGAGTAAAATTTGGTCAGTTTTTTATTATATGTCTTATGACTATATGTAGCTTCATTAAGCATTTACATAATTAACCAAATCTCTTTTTCCATGACAAAAATCAAGAATTTGTAGGTCTTTGCACAACTCTGAAGTTCAAGCACTAACTTCTCTCAGTTTTACTCTGAACCATTAAATATAAAGAAAATCCACTAAAGCAATATTCTAACTTTACATCTATTTCCTTAAATCCTTTTCAGAGTAAAAGTGTAGGTTTATTATATACATAACATTAAGAAATTTTTTTAAAAATCTGTACAGCAGGACCAACTAATATGTTGAGTTGTTCAGAGACTCGTGATGTGAGTACATACATACACACATGCACACATAAAGAGATACGCACACAACTGCACACACACTTATACACAGAACACATATATCGGTTCATTCTACTGCAAAGATTGTGTTTCGTTTGTACATTTCTTAATTCAACTTTATTTGTATGCATTTCATATGGACATGTTTAATAAATCTTACTTGTTGGTATGAGGTGAGACCTCCTTTACTGTATCATTACAGAGTAAGTAATATCAGCCCTTGAAATTTTCTGCCATGGGGATGTCCGTATAAATAGAGCGTGGTGAATTAACTAGGGCTGAGTCACCCTCTGATCTTAGCTGCATTAACATTCATGTCACAGGCCTGATAGAAATGTTTTCCCATTTACAGATAGGCAAAACCCTACTCCAGTGCCATGAGTTCGTTAGGGCTGTTTTAAAGCTAATTGCAGTGTCAATTTCTTTTTGGTAGAGGACTAACAGTAACAAAAAGCACCAGGCAATTTGTTCAGGAAAAGTTTTTAGCTTGCTGAAAATGAAATTCTGCCTGGATTTTATATTTGTTTTCTTCATGTTGCCTGAGAACTAGCTGTCCAGTTGCAATCTAGCAATAGGCAATATTTTTAATTTAAACAATAAAAGAGTGAATAGCAATGTAAATGGCAGTCTTCACTTGTGATGTGTTAAATACATGAGACAGCTTGCTGATTCAATCAGTCTTGAGAATATTATTTACTACTTTCAATATATTTCAAATACTAGGAATGTAGCTCTCTTCATTTGGACAGACCTAATCTAGACATTTGCATACACCTACAAAAGCATAGTATGCCCTCGTATGGAAGTATAGAAGTATAATATTCTTGCTGAACTGTAATTCATATCTTAGAATTGATTTATAAGCTCATCACCATTTTATAAGACATAGTGTCAATTAAAATTGTGTTCTTTTTATCTGTCTCGTTATAATTTAGCTAAGCTGTTGATTTAAGTTTTCAGTCTTAGCACTTAACATAAAATTAAATTTTTCTCTGGTTTGATAGCATTCATGACACTGAGGGTAGAACTAGAAGCAATTAAGAACTAGGAGGAAATAAAATTAATGATCTGCAAGGGAAGAAACATTGCATTTACAATCATAGTCGTGTTCTAGAAGACAGGCTTTTCTAACAAAGACTTCATAGCTGTCATAGTGAAACACATCATAAAATAAACAAGGTTCAATTTAACCCATCCTAAGTGGAGTATTTCTACCAAAATTCCACTCATTAGGGGCCCAATTGCCTGGGCTGTGTAAATTAATACTCTATGTGAGTAACAATTTTAGGGATCCCATAAATGATTAGACTTTTCTTTTTTAGAATCCTATAGAAAATCAATTTGCCATCATCTTAAATTCCATATTTTGTCAGGTTTCTCTGTGTTCTCTCCACAAGAAGTGTTGCTGATTTGCAATGAAATTTTGAATTTTCCATTTAGAATTAGTTCTATGAATGTGTATTTTTGATATTAAATAAGATACATAGATTTTAGATGTTGAAAGTCATTCTATTCAATTAGGTTTATTTTAAATTAATAACAAGCTGTTTGAAATTCTTATGATGCCAGTTCACAGAATGCTAATTTGGTTCTTAAGGCTGCAAATGTCCTTACAAAGGTGGTAGTTCTTAAACACATCCTTGTTTTTAAACAGTGCAAATACTACTGTACATCAGTTAGTTAAACTGGCACAAGAAAGCTATATTGGTAGCATTGTTAAACTTATACCTACTATCTTGAGCACCAAAAGTAATTTATGTGCTGACATGATTTCTTTTGTATGACATAGCACAGTGAAAATGAACTAGAGCAGGAGTTAAAAGATCCAGGATTCATGTCCAGCATTGTCATTTATTAGCTGTGTGACCTTTAGGCAAGTTATTTAACCTCTCTGATCCTCAGCATTTATTTTCCTGCAGTATAGGGATAGTTAAAAATGACACTTTAAGCCTCAAAGAAAGTTTTAAAAAATCAGAAGATATATTGTATGAGAAGGATATTATAAACTGTTTTAGACCCTCTCTGCCATTTTACCACCCTAACACTTTCCTACATCCTTCTCCTTTACTTTTCTTTAGGGATGAAAAAGGAAACCTTCCTTGTGAAGACCTTAGAGGACATATGGTTGGCAAGCCAGTGCATAAGGGATCTGAATCACCGAATTCATTTCTGGATCAGGAATATAGAAAGAGGTTTAATATTGTTGAGGAAGATACTGTCTTATATTGCTATGAATATGAAAAAGGAAGATCAAGTAGTCAAGGAAGACGAGAAAGCACCCCGACTTATGGTAAGCGTTCTTTTCTTACATTGCCAGGAGAACATGTCTCACATGAGAACCTCTGTTTCTTTTCATAGACTTTTGGGTTATGAAATTTCTTGATTTACTTGATAGCTTTTGAATCTTTATAATTGATCTGTGTCTGTCATGTGCTTCTAAGTGGAATCTCAACAGTGTAAGTGTGATATTAAAAATTATTCAAAATTTTCCAAAGATAGGTAAGAACAGTAGGTAGCATTTTAACTCATTAATGACTTAAGGACACCTTGAACACATGTAATTTTTGTTATGTCAGATATCGCCAAATTGGAATAATTGAATTTTCCTTTTTTTAAAAGACGAATGCTCCTATTAACTTGACTTATATAAAATTGACTCCTTATTCCTCAGGGATTAAAAAAAATCTTTAGATAAACTTTCTGGGGAAAAATCTCACCACAGTTTTTGTGTTTTTTTAAGAAGTTGGAAAATTTGAGTGGAAGTAGATTCTAAATAGGAAACACACACTGTATTTAAGTCAGAGATGACCTTAGAGTTACCAAATCCCTAGGATTTTTCATCTTTGACTTCTGTTTTTCTGTGCATGACCCAAGACCAAGAGACCAAGAAAGTAATGCAGTCACATGTACTTTAAATTGATACATTGTATGTGAAAGATTTGCCTATGAATTTGCCTAAAGTTAAAGTAGTAAAGCTATTATCCTACCACAAGAGTGAAAGGATTTAATTGAAACTCTGTGCTCCTCCTTTTCCAGTTTTCAAACTGATCATTTTTAGTGAGGAGCATAGAAAATGGGAAAGACAGTATTCTTGCTGATTAGTACAGATGATCAGCTGGAGCTGAGTAGGACAGTTGTGTTTAGGGGTTTTTTCCTCTTGCCCTCCTTACTTGTCCACTATGACCATATGTCTCCCTCCTGTGGTTCCAAATGATTGGTCATCATTTACCTTACTTACTACATGTGCCTGATTTCCTTACAGCTCTTCAGTAATAATTATGTATGAGAAGTTTTGCCCCAAATGGTCCTAAACAATAGGAACCATACTTACCTTGTATTATTCTCTGTCCATGTGCTTTTTTAAATCATAATAAGTTATGATTTTCTGAACATAGCTCCTCATACTATTCTGTGGGTACTTTTCTTAAACTGTCATAATTGGAAGGTATTTGCACCCTCACTTTTCTCCCCTATTATATTGTAAACTTCTGCAGTACAGAGCAGTATAGAAGCCTATTATCTGTGTTATCCTTACCCTTGCTTTATCACATAAGATCTTTATTTTTATTCATTCATTCCACAAGTACTTATTGACTACCTGTTATTGGATAGGCAAAAATGTATATCAAGTCTTTTTTTTTCTCTTAGAATTATTTTGGCTCTCTTCTACTTATTTTGAAGTAGATAAGAATGTTTAAGGGAAAATTCTAGTCACCAGATGAAGTTGATTGCTGATAGCTTTATAAAAAAATGTTACTAATTCTCACTTGAATGGCTTTGATTGTTAGTCTCTTCAGACTGCAGTTTTAAATCACCTAGTGTCATCATGTTCCACAGATCCTCTCTCTCCCAATAAAACAAAATGCTGTTTAAGTTTTAGAAAATTAAGATATCCTATAGATATATATTTTGTAAAGATTGATTTATTTTAGATAGAGGGAGAGAGAGCACAGAGGGGAGGGGAAGAGGGAGAGGAAGGAAGAGTCTCAAGTAGACTCTGCTCCAAGCAGGGAGCCTGACATAGGGCAGGGCTCAATCTCCTGACCCTGAAATCATGACCTAAGCTGAAACCAATAGTCAGTCACTTTATCCACTGTGCCATCCAGGTCCCCAATATGATAGATTTTTATAAACAACTTGGAAGAAAAGAAATATATATGTATGTGTGCTTAAAAAGGGGGTAGGAGGCTTTTTAAAAATAAAGTTATTTTACTTTTGATCCCGGAAGTTCTTTTTTTTTTTTTAACTTTTGAACATGGAATATAATCTGAACCTTCAGTGGAAATACTTACAGATGCTTCAGTGAAGATTTTCTAGAAGTTTAATGTATTAAAACCTTTTTAAAATCAGATCATAAGTAATCAATTCTGCCTGTCTCACACACGAATTTGTGTCCTTAATTTTCTCAAAGATTAATTCATTTCTAAATTCATTCAGCAAATATTTGTTGTGTACATAAAATCACCCAGTCACTGGGGGTTCAAAGGTGAATAAAACATAAATTTTCCCTGGAAGGCAGTCATAACCTAGAGGGAAGAAACAAATAAGGAGATGCATTGTAATAACTTTAGGTAAGTAGGAATATGTGAACAAAGTAGTACACTAGCCTAGTTGCTGAAGCCCCAGAGTCTTCCCAGGAAGTCACATACCTAAAAGTCGCATTTGTGCTGAGTTTTAAGTAAGTAGTCATCTTCTAGGGTTTCTAAATGTTAGTTATCCCACCAAATACCTGATAATTTCTCAAACCTCAGTCTGAGATCTGAGGATTTGTATAAATCTTTCATCCCAGAACCTAACGGTCCCAATATAAATTATTTCAAAACTTGATAAGCAATTATCGATTACTTCTTTATTTAATCTATAAAGCATTCCCATTTCATACTCCCAAGTGTGACATTATTTCTCTATATTTAAAAAATAATGATAATAGGGGTGAGTGGGTGCCTTAGGCATTTAAGCGTCTGACTCTTGGTTTCAGCGCAGGTCATGATCTCGGGATCCTGGGATCAAGCCCTGAATCAGGCTTCACGCTCAGCGGGGAGTCTGTTTCTCCCTTTCTCTCTGTCCCATCCCCTCCTCTTGCTTGCTCACTCTCCCTCTCTCTCTCTCTCTCTCTCTCAAATAAATAAATCTCTAAATAAATAAAGAGAAAAAATATATAATTCTGTTGAAATATATTACAAAAAACCTGAAGTACAAAAATGTTCATGTTTCATATTTTCTGGAAATGACAATAATTTAACATTTTAATCCTTGTGTGATGCCTTGAAATGTAATGAGGAAGTTATTTGGGCTTACAGTAGTCAACTTACTTCTTAGTCACAAATACCCTTATCTTATATAGGAGCTTAGCCGTCATTCTCTCCTATTAACTCCCCAGATTACATGTTTGTTCCAAGAGGTTTAGAGTTAAGATTATAAGAGTATAGATAGGATTTTGAAAAGCAAAGGAGAAACATGATTCAGTACTTTTTATGTGTTTTTGGTTAAATGTGTATATTCTTGTCATATTACCTTAGTACATTCATATTTTAAAGTTAGATATATAAAACAAGAATATTTAGGGAAGCTCTGCTTTTGGACACAGTGACAAAGAAACACACATGTAAAGAAAAATACCTGAAAATATCCTAACTGTGGACTTTAAAATATATATTTTTAGGCAAGTTTATCATTTTATATCATAGACCAACTAGTTGTTGCTAAGAGTAAGTTAAAAGAACTATCATTTACCCTAAACTATCAGACAAGTATAATATTGATAGACAACAGATGGCCCTTCTAGAAATGTCAGTAATGCCTGTGAGCTTTTATATATGCCAGGCACTGTGCTAAGCATTTCAAAGGCATTGACCCATTTAATCCTCACAACCCAATGAAGCAGTTGCTACTAGAATCCTACTGATAGATTAAATAATTTACCCAACTTACCCAACTAGTAAGTAGTAGAGCTGAGATTAAGTACCCAAGAGCTGAGATTAAGTACCCATGCATATTTGGGACTCTACCAGTGGTACTAGCTAGCTAGATGTGATTAAAGTAATTTGCTAAATTGTAGAGAAATAATTTCCAGACATTGAATTTCCTTCCAAATTCAAGCATTTGATTTCAAGTAAGCAGAAATAGGTCTGATTCTGTATGGTCTCATATGTGTTGTTTTATATTTATAGGCGTTAGAGTAAATATGTTTTTACATAAACATGGCCCTGACAGACCTTAGGAAAAGGTAGCTGAATTGAAGGGTAAAATTAGCAACAATGTGTTGTCCTTTTTAAATCCGAGAACATAAAATGGGTTCTACTTTCTTAAAAAGATAGATGAGAATAATTTCTGGAAACACGAAGTTGGGGAAGCAGCCTATATCAGTGGTTACTAGCACTGTGGCATCAGCCCTACTTGGTAATCCTGTCTTTTATCTAATTACTCTAGTGTGAGCTCAGGGATGTTGGTCTCAATTTTCTCCTTTGTTAAATGAAGATGATAGTACCTGTCTCATAGACTTTTTGTGAGAATTTCATGACAATGCATTGTAAGTTGCCTGGAAAGTGTCCAGCATATTTAGTCTCATTGTTGCCACTGTTGCATAGAAACTTCAGTGCCGCTAAGAGAACACATGTTAAGTATTCTCACCTCACAGAAAAAAAGATAACTCCGTGAGGTGATGAATGTGTTAAAATAGATTGATTGTAGTCATAGTTTCATAATTCTCCGTATATCAAATGATCACGTTGTACAAGTTAAATAAACAATTTTTATTTATACCTCAATACAGCCTGGGGGGGGGACCAAAAGAACTTAAAGATCTCAATACATAAATAATAATAATAGTATCAACCACTTTAAACTCTTAGAAGAATTAGATGGGGTGAATAAACAGTGCAGTTTTTAAGTAAGTAACTTTAATGTAAACGTTAGAACGGAGAAAAGAGGACAGCATTAAATCCCTTAAACTATCTGGTCTCATCAGCTCATGCTTCAAAGGTAAAGGTTTGAATTTGATGAGATCAGTTGCTTGGCAACTTTTCAGAATGATAATGTGCCCCATCAGCTTTCCTTTTTGCTGTTCACAGACTCTTTGCTCTTGCCTTTCCATCATACCACATTTCCATGCATAGAAACCGGCTAAAAGGTAGATACAGATAACTGAGTCCCTTTATGGCTGTGGAGTGGTCATATTTTATAAGAATAGGAAGAACACATATTTTCTTATAATAATATCACATAATAGTAGTGGTTTGAAGGAATCTAGACTTTTCTGATTTATTGAGAATCCAGGACCTCACAAAAAACACAGGAATGAGTGCAGAGCTGTTATTTTAGAAACGTTCCTCATCAATGTTATTTTCACACATTGTGCACTGAGGAAAATTAATTTCTATAACATTATAACTGAATATTTTCCACTCGAATAGTTGGGACAAGAGAAAACTACCATGTGCCATTTATCCACATGAACAGCTAATGGCTTGAAATGACTTAAACCAACATGGTGAAGAACCTATGGGCAGTGACACTATGAACTGTTCTGTTGGTGTGAGGAGAGGAAATGATCCATGGGGTTCCAGAGTCTCTTATCATACTTCAACATTGTCTTTGTCTTACAACGTCATTCTACCTTTTAGTCAGCTAAATTATAATTAATAGCACTGTTTAAAACTTTTCTTTTTTTTTAAAGATTTTATTTATTTATTCGACAGAGAGATATCACAAGTAGGGAGAGAGGCAGGCAGAGAGAGAGAGGAGGAAGCAGGCTCCCTGCCGAGCAGAGAGCCCGATGTGGGGCTTGATCCCAGGACTCTGGGATCATGACCTGAGCTGAAGGCAGAGGCTTTAACCCTCTGAGCCACCCAGGCGCCCCTGTTTAAAACTTTTCTTAAAGGATTACATACACACAATACATTCATACTTCTTTATTTCTGAATATAAGCCTTCTCTCTTTCCTGTGATTTTTAAAATATAAATTGTCTAACTAATCAGGTTAAAGTTCAGCTGTCACTCATCACCTATGCTAGAAAAAAAAAAGAAATTGTGATTCTAACCACAGAAAATATCTTTGTTCAAGTAAAATGTACCACTTCTAAAGAACTAACCATAGAAATAGAAATGAGTGAATCAAAAATGTAGAAATATGAGATGTATACTATACCCACAGGAATTGTTATTCCTTTGGACTTTCTTAATACAGTTCATAAAGACTGCATGTTGATTAGCTTCACAAAATAATTTTGAACATCAGGCTGATGGTGATAAGGGACCAAGTAATGGATAGAAAAGTAGTTCAGCAATTGTTTTGAGAGAAATGGAAACGTGTCTGCTCCTAATGTAAGGATCAGAATAACCAGTGAGAGAAGGTACTTTTTCCTAATTTGTGCAATTTTACTGATAGAAATAGCAGAGCATGAATTTAAAGTCAGATAGATCAGAACTTGGTATCACAGGTTGGCCTTTAATAACTGATTGACCTTGAACTTGAGCCTTACATCAATATGTGTTTGCTTCCTTATCTGTAAAATGAGATGGCAGGATTACTTGTGGTGTTTTTATGAGGGTTAAATGAGATAATGTATGTCTAGTACTTGGTACTATTCTTGCTGCATGGAAAATGCTCAAGAAATAGTGCCTAAATGGCATAATGAATTGTTCCTTCTCATAAATGAAAATGTTCCAAAGATTGTCAAGTGCCTATAGATCAAATTAACAATCCATCCTCTCCCTGTGGAGGGATTTAATAAAGGACAAAAGGGCTGGAAATATTCCCTTTGTTTGTTCTCTTTCCCTACCCACTAACCAGCCATTTAAATCATAACAATTAAAAGAAATATGAACAGATTCATTATGTTTGTTTTGGTTTGGTTTTGAAAAGCAGAAGGAAGAACATTCAAATTGGTAGTAATACTAAAAACTGCCCTGATCCAAATCTTCTTTTAAGTTCCGTTATGGAAACCAGTAGCTCATACTCTGGGCAGAAAGGTCTAAATAAAACCTCACAGCATCAGAATTCTCAGAATGGTTCAGACCCCACACCTTTTTAAAGTTTAATTGCTAGGGAGGAAAAGGAGAGCAAAAATAATATATAAAATAAATAAAATAGTTGGAGACTTCCAAAAAATGAAACCAGGCAAGAAAACAATCAGCTTGAACAAATTAAAGTGCTAGATAATGAATAAAATAGTAAGATGAAGAAAAAGGAACTCTTTTTTTTTTTAGTTTTTATTTATTTATTTATTATCTTAATTTTATTTTATTTTTTTTAATGTTCCAAGATTCATTGTTTATGCACCACACCCAGGGCTCCATGCAATCCGTGCCCTCCTTAATACCCACCACCAGCCTCACCCATTCCCTCACCCCCTCTCCTCTAAATTCCAGAGTATCAATATGTGGGTAGAATAGAAAAATCAGCAAACCAAGTGAACAAAACTGATACAACTGCCTGAGGGAAAAAAGTAACTCTTAAAATGAATTCATCAACAGAAAAATATGAACTAGGTGAAATAGTGCTTCCCTTTTTTTTTTTTTAAAGATTTTATTTATTTATTCGACAGAGAGAGATTACAAGTAGGCAGAGAGGCAGACAGAGAGAGAGGATGGGAAGCAGGCTCTCTGCAGAGCAGAGAGCCCAACGTGGGGCTCGATCCCAGGACCCTGAGATCACGACCTGAGCCGAAGGCAGAGGCTTTAACCCACTGAGCCACCCAGGCGCCCCGAAATAGTGCTTCCCTTAAAGACAGAATGGGAAGCCAAGAATAGAAAGAGCCTGCCTAACTCAGGGATTCTCAGCTGGGGTCAGTATTGCCCTCCAGGGTACATTTGTAATTTTGCGGGGTGGGGGGGTGGTGTTTGTAGTTGTTGTAACTGCGGGTGGAAAGGTACTGGCATGTAGTGGGTAGAGGCCCAGAATACTAGTACACATCCTACAAAGAGCAGGACAGATCTCAGCAATAAAGAATGATCCAGTCCACAATGTCAAGAATGCTGCTTTTGAGAAACCCTTAGCTAACTTAAGAAGAATCAGCTACAGACAGATTTAGTACAGAAGCAGATATGTATGACTAGAAAATCAAAGAGCCCTTGTATGATGCAGGGCCAATTGCTTTTTTTAAAAAAATTCAAAGAATCTCTGAAATTATTGCCCTGAGAAGAGACTTACATCTACTCACCATTAACATAGTCTGTGGGCAAAAGTAATATAATGTTGTGAGTGTCTGGGATGACCTATCCTACTCTACAATAGAAAACCCAATTGTGACATTCCCTGGAGCAGGAGGGGACCCATATTCCCTCGTTGAAATCAAAACGCATTTTATCCTATGGGGGGAAAAAAACTGTAGTAAATGGTAGCTAGGTAAAATTTAAGAGTGGTTAGTGTTAGCTTTCACATCACAGTGTGGAGTAAGGATCCATCATTTCCCCAAATATGTCCTTCAGATCTCTAGTTCTGAAAGAGGATGTTTGCAAAACAGTGAAGTTTTCTGGTTAAATATGACTGGAGACCTCTGAGTATTTTATCCCTTTCTTGGCAATTAATAAGTGCGTGTAAGCATACTTAAAGGCTTTGAAGGTCTTCTTGAATTTAGGTTGCTTATTGTTTCCCTAATGTATTTGTACATTGAATCTTTTTTTGTTTTGGTCACAAAATACTTACTAACCTCCCAATGGAAGGTTTGATGGAATACATTTTGGGCAATGCTAAAATAATGGACTTTGGTAGCTCCTCTTAAAGACCAATGATAAAAATTCCTTTATGTTTTAACTTACAAACATCTGACTTAATAGGTAAGGATTTGGAAAGACCTCTATTCTTTTTGGGGGTTGGGGATGGGGAATCTGAAGCAGGCTCCATGCCCAGCACAGAGCCCTACATGAGGCTCAATCTCACAACCCTGAGATCTTGACTGGAGCCGAAATCAAGAGCCCGGTGGGTGTTTAACTGATTGAGTCACCCAAGTGCCCCTGGAAAAGCCTCTGCTCTTAAGTCAAAGTCTACCCCAGCAAACGGTGTATTGAATGTCATCTTCAGTTTTATCTTGCAGAAGAGCCATTTTCTACAGTAAATTTTATATGTCCAAACTCAAATAATAAATTATTACTTGTCCAAACTCAAGTAGTAAATACTAACTGGAAAGATCAGTGCATGGTGTTCTGTACTCCAGGTTCCTTGTAGAATTACTGGTATCGCTGCAAAACAGTTTGCCAGAAATCATGGAGGATATAGATCCTTTGGGCAGGAGAGAGGGGAGGAGGTAGAAAATGTCAAGTGTTATGTCTGATCTTGTTAAATAAGAGATAACTAAAAATTGTACGTTGGTTACCTTAAAGACTGGAGACATTAGAGCAAATAATTAAGGCAATACAGAGCATTTAAAAGTATACATATGAAAACCCAACATTCTTTTGTAAGTCTCTCAGCTTACAAGTTGACACATCATGCCAAAGCAATGTATTTTCCATCTTTGTTAAGGTGACGGACAGCAAATACAAAGCTACATCCACAGTTTATGTTCTAATCCTCCATTAGTTCTTCACATAGCTTTTAAGAACTTTTTGCAAGAGTTGCATACTGGGTGGAAGGACACGTAAACAAAAGCAGTCATCATACATGTCATTGAATTATTTCTGAAGACAGAAGAATTGGATTTTTGTGTAATGCAGTGGTCTTGAATTCATACCAAGGCAATGTGATGTAGCAAGGAGAGCACTGGGAGAGGAAGTTGGAAGTGTATTTGTGGACTGACTCCAAAACTAACTACTGGTGAAATCCTGACAAATTAACTTTGGTGTGTCTTAAGTTTTTCATCCCTCCCTTTCTTGCCAGTTGTACTGACTGATGTAATCCCAAATGGGAAATTATGTGAAAGGAATTATAAAGTTATTACAAGCTATCATTCTGTTTATTTCAAAAGAGAGTCTTCAATTGGTGGTCTTAATCATTGTCTTTTTTACTCTTCATGAGAAAAGGGGACTCTTTCCCTGATGTTGATAAGATTTTCAAGACACTGCTTTATTAAGATTTTTTTTTTTGTAAAATAGAGTGACTAACATTACACTGTATGTTAACTAACCAGAATTTTTATTTTAAAGATTTTATTTATTTATTCGACAGAGAGAGATCACAAGTAGACAGAGAGGCAGGCAGAGAGAGAGAGGGAAGCAGGCTCCCTGCTGAGCAGAGAGCCCGATGTGGGACTCGATCCCAGGACCCTGAGATCATGACCCGAGCGGCTTAAGCCACTGAGCCACCCAGGCGCCCCAACTAACCAGAATTTAAACAAAAACTTGAAACTATGAAAAAAATAAAATAAAAGAGGGCTTTAATTTGTGGTTAACTTGAAAATTGGATGTTTCTAACCAAGTAACATTTCCATACTCATGTCATCTTTCTTGTCCACAACTGTATTAATGCTGAGCACAGCATGGGACAATGGTATTTTAGCATAGCTCATTTTTTCTTACCCACCAGAGCCATCAGAGGAGGACCCAGAAGTCTTCTGCCACTTAAACAGTATTTAAACCATCTGAATCTTTCCTAGTCCTCACACCCCTCTAATGTAGAAGTGACTCTATGCACAGTGGTAAAGGTTTCAACTTGGGAAAACCTGTCTTTCCAGACTCCAATGTGTACTGCGCAGTTGTTCTCTTGGTAGAATTGTTACAAAAGGTAATCTTATTCAAAATATAATTAGCCTTGAAATCAAGTGTTAGAAGTCTCATAATTTTTGATACAGTTCAAAATTTTCTCCTTCAGTAACTTTTATATTACTCCCCATTTAAAATCTAGATCACTTTCAGAAAGCAATAGGAAAATTTAAAAACAAGTTGTAGTTTATTCTTTGAAATGAGATTTTAATTGTTTTTGTTCTCCATTAATGAAGCTGAAAAGATTTCAAGTTAATAGTAATTAGATTTGTATTTGATTTAGATTATTACGAGGTTTTAAAGCCAGTACTTAAATAATCATCACATTGCAATGTTTACAACCCAACTTTTTCCCAAGCTCTTATATCCAAAAATGAAATTCAAAAAATATGTCCCTAAAAATCAAAGTGCCTGTTTTTACTTATTTTATTAGATCCAGATATGTTGCTTTTATTCTTAAAAAATTACTGACTTTCCATTCAGTTCCATGTTATTCCTCTTTAAATGTGTTATTGTCTACCTTAAATTACCTCGGGATGTTTTCCTAGAAATGCAGTCAACCATCTGAAAGTAATTTTTCTGTCTGGTATGTGGGGAGTTTGATGGGTATATGTGGCATGCTTGTAGCTTAACATTCCTTACTACACTCATTTTCATGAAAATATTGGTTAAAATATTCAGAACAGATGTGTATATGTATGTGTATATGTATATATCTTTTCTCCTTAGACTCTAGAGAAAGCTTTTTTGTGTGTGAGCATTAAAGGGCATGTCAGATTTCTCTGCAGTCTTTTTTTCAACTGTAAGAGATAATATTGCTTCTCAGGTGCTGTTTATCACCTTGAAATTTAATGATTTAAGCATGTCTGAGAAAAGAATTAAAAAGGGGGGATAAATACAATTGAAAACGGCAGCCATTCAGTAGTATTTCAACAGATATCACGGGTAGCCTAATACAGGAATGTTTCCACATATCAGGAGGCAGGACCCCTAGTTTGTTGGTTTAGTTTTTTTGTTTTGTTTTGTTTTTTAGATTTTATTTATTTATTTGAGAGAGAGAGCATATGCATGAGTTGGGGGAGGGCCAGGCAAGTAGGAGGAGCAGACTTCCTGCTAAGCAGGGAGCCCAACATGGGGCTTGATCTCAGGACCCCGAGATCATGACCTGAGCTGAAGTCAGATGCTCAACGAACTAAGCCACCCAGGTGCCCCTGGACTCCTATTCTGATGTATTACCAAACCGCTCTCTAAGGCTTGATTTGTTAGAAATGAAGGCAGTCGGTCAGGTTGACACACTACATTGGAAGGAAGGGAGGGAAGGTAGGAGGGAAAAGGAAGGAAAAATGAGGGGGAGGGGACTGGAAAGTTGACAGGAAGGAAGGAGAAGGAAACTATGAAAATAAAAATTAATGGCATAGCTTGGACAGTTTTCAGTCCAGGGTGTGAGGAAGGACCCCTGTTTACTTGCTTAATAAGTAATCAGTCACTAAATATTGAATAGTTACTGTGTTTAAGGCCATGTGCTATGTGCTGGAGATACCACAGTAAACAACAGAGAAATTTCTCTTGTGAGATTTACATTCTAGAAGAGGGCCAGAATTCAAGCAACTAATTTAATAAATACTTATTTGACTATAAATGGCATGCTATGAAGAAAAACTACAACAGAAAATGAGAACAAATACAGAGAAACCCAGCCTAGAATAAGAGGTCAAGGAGAGCATCCACGAAGAAATGACATTTTCACTTAGCTTTCAAGGGTGTTTGTGAATTTAGCAGAAGAGGAGAGGAAAACCAGAGGAGGACAGAGTCCTGTGTCAGATGAAGAAAATGTTACAAAGAAGGGAATAATCCTGTGCATCAAATGCTACAGATAGGTCAAAAAAGTCAAAGGTTCTAAGATTTGTCTTTTGGATTTAGCAACATGAAGGTGCTAGTGAACTTGACAGTAATGGTTTTGGTATAGTTTTGGGGGCAAGAGCCTAATCTGAGAAGGTCCAAGAAAGAGAAAGGAGGAGATTCCATATAAAGTGGGATGCTACATTATGTCTTTCTATGTCTGGCTTATTTCATTTAGCATGATGTCCTTTAGATTCATCCATGTTATCACAAATTTAGGATTTCCATCTTTTGTGGCTGAATAATACTCTGTTGTATACATATACCACATTTTCTTTAGCCACTCATCCATTAATGGGCACTTAGATTGTTTCCATGTCTTAGCTATTATGACTAATGTTACAGTGAATATGGGAGTGCGTAGATCTCTTTGAGATACTGATTTTATTTTCTTTGGATATATACCCAAAAGTAGGGTTGGGAAATCATATGGTAGCTCTGTGTTTTGTTTTGCTTTGTTTTGTTTTGAGGAACCTCAATACTGTTTTCCATTTTTATACTTGAAATTTGAGAGTAGATCTCAAGTGTTCTTACCACACATACACACACATACAAATGGTAACCAGGTGAGGGGAAGGATGTGTTAACTGGATTGTGGCCATCACTTCACAATGTATATGTACATTAAAACATCATGTTGCACACCTTAAAAATCATGTTGTAAGCCTTAATATTTAACATTCTTATTTGTCAGTCAGACCTCAGTAAAGCTAGAAAAAAGGGAGAGGAATTGGAGAATGAGAATGTAAATGAGTTTTATATTCTAGGAGTTTTTCTGTAAAGGAGAGCAGAGAAATGAGGTGGTAGTTGAGTGGTAGTTTGCTAGTGAAGGGAGGAGCTGTTTTTGTTTTTTTGAAGATTGGAGAAATTACAGCATGTTTATTTGCTAATTGGAACCATTTGGTAAAAAGGGAAAAATTGATGCTCCAGGAGAAAGAAGCAAACATTGCACAAGAGATAGTTTTGAGTAAGTAAGAGGAACTAGGATCCAGTGAAGGGCTCAGTAATTTGGGTTATTCCTAATGTTAGTATCCTTCCATTCAAGCATTCAAAAAATTTTAATCATTACCTGCTGTGGGTCAGTATCTTTGCCAGGAGCACTCATAACAAAGATATCTAAGACCCAGTTTCTCCCAAAAGGTAGAAAAACCTTTAACAGAAAGATACAATACAATATCATAATATATATACCAAAAACACTATGAAAGAGCCCAGAAGAGTGAGCACTTAGCTCTGCCAAAGGCCAGTGTAACATTTGCAATAGCACCAAATATGCTTTCTTATCTAAGGGAAATATCAGTTTATTTTCAAGCAAGTCTATGCAGTAATACTAAAATGTAGCAATTTCATTTAAAAACAAGTACTTAAGATCATTACAAAGTACTCTTTCATCAGTATTCTTTTTTAAAAAGATTTTATTTATTTATTTTTATGTATTTTAGAGAGAGAGGGCACAAGTTGGGGAAGGAGTAGAAGGGGAAAGAAATCTCAAGCAGACGTCCTGCTGAGCATGGAGCCTGGTGCAAGTTACGATCCTGAGACCATGACCTGAGCTGAAACAAAGAGTTAGACACTAAAATGACTGAGCCACCCAGGCAGCCCTCATTGTCAGTATTCTTAAAATTATATTTAGTGTTCTATTTGTGTTTAGTTACAGCTAAATATAGTTCAGAATAAAAAACTACTTGCCATTAATTTCAAAATAAATTTCAAATAAAATCCAAAAATAATTATCTTTCAACTCTACATTTATTAGAATACAGTAAGAAATACAGTGCACAATTCCTGCCTCTATGGAAATCCAAGTTAGAAATCTCCAATTGTGCAACAGATATGACAAGCAAGTAACAAAATAGTGTAAACTGTGAGACTGTAGCACAGAGATATCACAAGGCTTATGGTAGGGTGTCAAATATACTGTACAATTAATAAATATTTTATGCTTGGAAGGATAAAAAATTTTAAGAGAAAGTAGTCAGCAAAATTTATAATAGGGCTCTTAACTTTATTTTTTTACTGTATTCTTGACTACTATTATTAATTTTCATCATGAATTAGTAAATACAAGTGTCACTACCTAAAGAGATGTCTTAAAATGTTTCAGATTATTTTTCAGAGATTTATTATTGGTGTATGTACATTTCCATAAGGAGTGAGTCAAATGTACTTAATAAGGGGTTTGAAGGGGCGGGGGGTGGGAGGTTGGGGTACCAGGTGGTGGGTATTATAGAGGGCACGGATTGCATGGAGCACTGGGTGTGGTGAAAAAATAATGAATACTGTTTTTCTGAAAATAAATCAATTTAATAAAAAAAGTAATTACAAACATAAAAATACTTTGCATATATTAATAATAGTATACATTTGACTTAAAACTAAAATAATGCTTATACTACTCTTCTTTCTTTTGACCAGTGGTACTGCAGCAACAAACCATAAATTCCTTTTTCCATTTATACGTTACTATTTTGTGTAATTACAATTACTTGCACTGGCAAACACTTCCATGCTGTAATCAAAGATCTCTGTATTTGGAATTAGGAATAATTTCAGCCATTCTTTATTTTTTCATTTTGCAAAGCACTGCTGTTTATATGAGCATCTCCTCATTCTTTTTTATTAAGTCTGTTTCAGTATTTCAGCACTATAAAAAAACCATAAGTGACTCTTAATCTCACAAAACAAACTGAGGGTTGCCGGGGGGAGGGGGTTTGGGAGAAGGGGGTGGGATTATGGACATTGGGGAGGGTATGTGATTTGGTGAGTGCTGTGAAGTGTGTAAACCTGGTGATTCACAGACCTGTACCCCTGGGGATAAAAATATATGTTTATAAAAATAAAAAATTAAAAAAAAAATTTATAAAAGCAGTAATACTTATAAGCAACATTATTTCTTATAACCAAACAAATAATACTTTTAAAAATGATTATTTTTACTTGGCATTGCTAAATTCAGAGCTTTATAACTAATAAAAAGCAAAAGACTGATGTCCTCCAAAAGTGAATTTTATTTTATTTTATTTTATTTTAAAGTTTTTATTCATTTATTGCATGAGAGAGAGTGAGAGAGGGAATATAAGCAGGGGGAGTGGGACAGGAAGAAGCAGGCTTCTGGCCTAGCAGGGAGCCCGATGCAGAGCTCAATCCTAGGACCCTGGGATCATGACCTGAGCGGAAGGCAGATGCTTAATGACTGAGCCACCCAGGCACCCCCAAAAGTGAATTTTAATTAAGGTTTTGATCTCAGTTTTTTGTTTGATTCAATACCTTTTTCTCAATTTTGTGTTGGCAATATACAGTATACTCTACTAAAAAATCACCAGAAAATCAGTGTTTACTCTTTTGAAAAATTTTTTTCCTATGGTTAATAATATAACCAGGCATATCAAGGGCTTAATTATATGCCTCAATGACTTAGCTCCTTGAGACTCTCAGAAAAGATGACTTGAAATACAACAGATACAGTTATTTCTTTCATATTCTATGCATGAAGCATGTTTCTTCTTGGTTTTGTGCATATACATTTGACTACAAACAACCAATCAATTCTTTGAAAAATATTAAAATACTTTATATATGCATATAATAACATATAGACTTATTTATTGGGTTGTTCACTTTCCAAAGGATTTTCTTGGTGACAGGTAGAAACAGTGTTAGGGCTGTTAATTCAGTACACATATGCTGAAATGGACTTTACTTTAAAAACCAGATTCTAAAAAAATAAGTTGTAGGAATTTTGGAAAATCAGAATTCAAAACATTGAAAATATGGAGGATTGATTCTGCCAAGCAGTTGAATAGACATGAAAGAACTGAACCTTTCTCAAAAGTTTTACCTAACTCTGGGAGGGCAGGATAAATGCACCTGTATCAGCTCTCCCAAAGCTCTCCCTTTATAAAAATGCAGAGATGTGCTCTATGAGAATTTTGGAATCTTAGGTGATTGTTTTTAAAGTTGTTTACACACCTTGAAAGGAAACCACTTTTAAATAAACACTACATTTTTTGGCTCATTAATAATTTTATCATATCCAGTTCATCCTCAGACTTTCAAAGAGCTTAGCAAAATATACTATGTAAACTCTATCATTGTACATAGTATAAAACCATAAGGTGGGCGCCTGGGTGGCTCAGTGGGTTAAGCCGCTGCCTTCGGCTCAGGTCATGATCTCAGGGTCCTGGGATCGAGTCCCGAATCGGGCTCTCTGCTCAGCAGGGAGCCTGCTTCCTA
>NC_081575.1:107173044-107182305 GCF_022355385.1 Mustela nigripes | reverse complement strand
TGGGTTAAGCCGCTGCCTTCGGCTCAGGTCATGATCTCAGGGTCCTGGGATCGAGTCCCGAATCGGGCTCTCTGCTCAGCAGGGAGCCTGCTTCCTCCTCTCTCTCTCTCTACCTGCGTCTCTGCCTACTTGTGATCTCTCTCTGTCAAATAAATAAATAAAATCTTTAAAAAAAAAATAAGGTTACATCTTCCTTAGGAACAGAATTAAAAGTCTCCTAATGGAATTTTTTAAATACATGGACTGATCATAGTAATTGATCATGAAATTTACCTGGGCAAGGAAGGAGATGAAGAGGTATATAGTGACTGAGAGGTCTTAGAAGGTGGGAGGGTCAGTAGATTAAGAAGGAGGATATTTGGACTTAGGGTTCTGCAGGGATTGCACTAAAAATACAGAAGACTGTAGTTGACTATGGACTCTGAAAAACAATCTGAGGGTTTTGAAGGGGTGGGGGGTGGGAGGTCAGGGTACCAGGTGGTGGGTATTATAGAGGGCACGGATTGCATGGAGCACTGGGTGTGGTGCAAAAATAATGAATACTGTTATGCTGAAAATAAAAAATAAATTTAAAAAAAGAAGACTGTAGTTGAAAAATGGAATGCTAGAAAGGATTACAACCTTTGCAGTTAACAGGTTAAGCATATAACCACAAGGGTGGGTAGAGGAGAGAACCTCAAGAAACTGATAAACCAAAATATTGGAGGATAAATATTGAAGTCACCACGAATTACGGCAGAAGTAGTGTTTAAATGCCTGGGTTTCAACCCTGGTACTACACACTTCCCAACTGTGTGTCCTTGGGCCAGTTACATTACCTGTCTCAGTTTCTTCATCAGTAAAACAAGGGTAATGATAGTCTATTTCTCATAACTATGAGGATTGAACAATTTAATACTTATAAAACCCTTAGACAGTTTTTGGCATATGGTAAATTTTATATATATATATATATATATATATATATATATATATATATATGTTTAGTACTATTATCACGTGCATCATAATCATCATTATTATGATTATGATCCAGTCCTGTGTGAGTCTTGGCTTTTCATTCATTTAAAATTTATTGAGCAGTTATTGTATGCGAGGCATTGTGCTAGGTATGCTTTTTAAACATCTTTATGATATTCTTAGGCTCTTTTATGCTTCAGGAATTTCAAGTTGATCAAAAATAATAAACTGAAGCCTCACCAAAAAGTTATGCTTGAAGTCTATATCATGAGTTCTGCTTGCTAAAGTAAAATGTTATTTAGTAAGACTACAGACAGAGGGAAACAGGACAGGCCAGCCAATGCAGTGATTACTTGGATCTGGAATCTAGAATTATTTACAATAGCAAAATAGATGCTTGAGGGTGGGGTAGGCCAAGCTATAGACCATAAATGGGAATCCAGCCATATTGCTGAAGCATGGTGATAAATCCAAAATATATTGTGACTGGAGTTAGGAGGCAGTGGAGATGGGAAGTCAGCATTGTAGCATTCCAACAGCCACAGCAGGTTAATATCCTTGCAGGCGCGTTAAACACAAGGGGCTACTATCTTGGAGACCAGCTATCAAGATATAGACACTTGGGCATTGGAGAATAAGGCAGAGAACCAGTGACTGAAGAGAAAGTGAAATCCCTAAAATAGTGATACTCTTTGTAAAGGACTATACCCTTAAAGTCTGGGGCTCCTAAGAGAGCAAACCTAGGCTGTTCTTTATTATTTATAAAAGGATGCCTTAAGATTGCATTATCACCTGGCCCGTTGCCACAGGCAGTTTCACCTTCTGGCTCAAAACACACATTTTTCATCTACACAAATGCCAACCATAATGTTGCATATGAGTGAGTGTGTTTTGCAGACTATAGCTAAAAATCAGTGTTAAGTATGAGCGGACATGGGGAAGAAAAACAATGTGATGTGAATTTTGTTCTCTGTGTTTAGGCAAGCTACGACCTATATCTATGCCAGTGGAATATAATTGGGTGGGGGACTATGAAGATCCAAATAAGATGAAGAGAGATAGTAGAAGAGGTAAGTGTTCTAGAATTTCAGTGTAGGCTGGGGTGTTGGAACAAAAAGCAAATTTAAATGTTCTTTAAATAGGTTGTTATGGCTTCAGGGGAAAACTTCATTCTCTCGTTGATTTGATGATACACCCAAACCAACTCAGACCAACGTTTGACTATCTTAATATGTTATTAAATAGATATCTTCTCTGAATATCTCTTATTAAGGGATTCAGGGCAGATAAGTACAGTGTAAAAAAAAAATAAAAATCTGATTGTTATGTCAAAGTCACTATTTGGAAAACAAGGTCAGAAGTGTGAAACTGCATAAAAGAATTAAGTTCAAAGAATAGGAAGAGTTTGTGATCAGTCCCCATTGGTCCGCAATGCAACCTCACTACTTTTGAATTAGTACAATCTTAAAATGGGTATTGACATACATGAATAAAGCTAATGGAAACTGGGCCAGTGACTAATGAAAACCATATAGAAACGGAAAAAAAAAAAACACTTTGCTTTTTTTTCTCTTCTGTTTGTTGTTCAGGGTTATCTTCTTACTTGGGGGTGGGCTACACATGAAGTATCTACAAAAGTAAGTTTTTATGTTCACTTATCCTGCTGTTGATGTGAGCAGTAAAGAGAGCCACTGGAAGTCTCACTACTAAATGGGACTCGACCAGCTGTGGATATGGTGAACTACTTCTGCTTTCTGAAACAGAGAGCCATAAAGTTATAGATAAAAAATAAAACAAAGCAAAAAACTATTCATAGGGCCTCAGCTCATAAGCTTCCTTCATAATATATTTAACCCATTTGCCTGTTACTTCTAGCTGATATGCTGAATTTACCACACAGGGATAAGCAAGCATGAATATCTGCTTCATTAGTCTAGTTAACAGTTATTTCATGGAGTGAACATTTCAGAAAATGTTGGTAAATACAGGAATATTGACAGTTTCCTTTACATCTAAGTATTCATTCCATTTTCCAAATTTTAGTTTCTGACTTCATTTGTGTTATAGAATTAATCAAGAAAAAAGTAAAAAGAGAAATATATATGCTATTACTGAGTCATTGTTTTGAGACTTCATATGATGATGATATCTTGGGGGAAAATGCTTTATGAAGTTCTAAGTGATGGCTGTCAGTTTAAGCATAGATTCTATGAATTAAGTTTGCTGATTCTGGTTCAGAATATGGGTTTTAAGTTCTCCAAGGATGCTAGTCTGTTATAGGTCACTGTTTGTCATCGATTTTTGGCAGGATCTCCCTGGGGAACTTGTTAAAAATTTTATGAGCTGCACACCCAGAATTTCTGATTCAAGTTTTACAGTGATTGTCATATAGTTGGTCCAGAGATAAAACTTGGATAAATAATCTGTAGGCTATTTCTTATTGCCCTATGATCCCAAATGATTATGATGCTCTATGTTTTTACTATATAGGTATTTTATAAATTAAATCAAGTTACATTTCAGAAATGAAATCTAATAGCACAATCAGGGAAGAGTGATATATTTGGTATATTTGCATATTTATATTGGTGTATTTCTTTTTTTATATAGAAAACTCTCTACTTCGATACATGAGCAATGAAAAAATTGCTCAAGAAGAGTACATGTTTCAGAGAAACAGCAAAAAAGACACAGGGAAGAAGTCTAAAAAGAAGAGCGATAAGAGTAATAGTCCGACTCACTATTCATTGCTACCTAGTTTGCAAATGGACGCTCTGAGACAGGACATCATGGGCACGCCTGTGCCAGAGACCACACTATACCATGTAAGTAAAATTTCAAAGACTCTGTGCGATAGCTTCTAGTAGAAACCTGGGCCAAATGACTCTTTTGGGCAAAGTCCAGATAGCTTATCTTTATCCTATTGCCAGATTTTCATAAAAGATCCTAAGTGTAGAAATGTTTTTAAAAACCTTGATGGCTGATTGATTTGTTCTTCAGGTTATATATTCAGTGAGTTCATATGTTATAGCAGGTTCGATTTTTTAATGAAATAATGTGCTCAGAATTGATGGAGAATAATAATTAATTAGGTAATTAATCACCTGTAATTATAAATAGTAAGTAGATAGCTATAAAATTCAACATTAAAGATAGGATTTTTAATGTATTCATGAGCATCTTTTTTGTGCTAGACTTGGAGCCTGGTGCCTGAAGTAAACATGAGAATACCTAAATAGCACATTATTATATGGAGAGAAAGACACACCAAGGATTCCAATGGAAATTGATTGTTGTAATGGGTAGGTGTAAGAAGAATAGGAGGAACATGGGAGAAGGAGGAACTTAGCTTTCTGGGAAAGTGAGAAAAGGCTTAGAATAGGGAGTATTTGGGTGAAGAGGGAAAGATGAGTAGCGTGGGAAGATATATGGAAGTACGCCCCAAATGTATAAGAATTTGGTATGTTCCAGAAGCTTCCTGTTGCTCAGAGTGACCAGTTCATTAAAAATTGAGGGAAAGCATGTGGGGAAGGGGTAGTAGATGGACCTAGAGAGGTAGGCTGCAGTTAGATCAGGAGTTTTATAATCAAATACTTGGGCTCTTTCTAGCAGTGATTTTAAAAAAAGAAGAAAAAGAAGCACTATTGAAGAATTTTGAGCCGGGAACTCAAATGATGAGACTGGCCTATTGGATCTCTATGTTGAGGAGTACTGAGCAAGAGGTCTGAGATCAAAGTTGGAGCCATTACGCCCAGGCCAGGCAGATGATGAGAAACTAGGATAGTGACAGTATGGAAGTTGAGAATGTTGTTAGCCAGAACATTCAACTGACAAAATCAACCCATTGTACACCATTTTGGTTAAAAGGGAATTTTTTGTGCCAGTGGAATGATAGCATCTTACTAGGAGCCCTTGAAAAACATGGATTGCAAGTTTTAAAGCAATTTGGATCACAGTATCAAAATGCTTAATCTGTCAATGCAGTAGAAGGTGTACCATCTAGGTATACAAGGTATGAAAGATAAATAGCTCCTATTTGAGTTACTTTTCTGTGCCAATATTTTAAACCTTCTTCTTGGCTATTCTAAAGCTCTCTCATAAAACTAGAGTGTAGAAAAATATTTCCATTTATTTGGGTGGAAGTAGGAGAGCAATGAGCTCTTCTAGGTCCTCATTCTCTATTCCCCCCAAGCCCCTTCTCTCTAAGAGGTAGTGCCCATATCAAAACCTGCTCCCCTAAGTGACTAACAAATCAAATGATTGTATTTGCCACAGTCATTTTGTAGTCAGTTTGAAATCAGTACTCTTAGCTGTATGAAGGGGGCCAATTTTGCTGTCACTAGTCAGAAATTCTGTCTGAATACTGAGCTCCCTCTAGAATCTGGTGCTCCAGTCATAAGTAATGTTGTGCAAACAAAGACCTAAACATAAGGGACAGGTGGTCTGTTTGAGAGGGAGGTTGGTAGTGCGAAATGAGGCTGCAGAAGGAGGAAGAAACCACTTCACCCAGAACATATAAACTATTAAAGGGTTTGGATTTATCCTAAGAGGAGAAGTAAGCCATTGAAGGCACATTTAAACACTCAGCCTTTGCCATCTTGTCAAGCACATCAGGACAGGAGTAGACTGTAGGAGGAAGGAAAATAGATGAATCTTGTGGATTTGAGTTATTAATTTATGGAAGATAGTAAATGGTGAATCAAACTGGTAATGAGGAATATCTTGAGAATTGAGTATTGTAGAGGAGTATAAATTGTTACCACTTTCCTGAAGGTTATTATTTCATTACATGTATCAAGAACCAAGTCCAGTAGCTTCACTTCTAGATTATTCTAAGAAAGAAACCAGTCTGCTTTTGCTCCCTATTTGTATTATGTGACCTAAGTCTGTAAGAAGGCATTTCCCAGATAGATGATATTTATCTCAGCTTTTGACAGAGGAACTGCATACAGTAAGGAATATCATTAGTTGTCGGGGCTGGGGAGAGTCCTCCCATGTAACACTGATCTGCTAATCCTAGAGTAGAAGGCTTGACACTTTCTAACTCTATTCTCCGGTTTAAAGGAAGCTAAATGGGAGCACCTGGGTGGCTCAGTGGGTTGCGCCTCTGCCTTCGGCTCAGGTCATGATCTCAGGGTCCTGGGATCGAATCCTGCGTTGGGCTCTCTGCTCAGCAGGGAGCCTGCTTCCTTCATTCTCTCTCTCAGCCTGCCTCTCTGCCTACTTGTGATCTCTGTCTGTCAAATAAATAAATAAAATCTTTTTTAAAAAAATAAAGGAAGCTAAATAATTGTTAGCCCTAAAGTACATGCCTAACCAATGTTCAAATGCCTATAGCCAATATTCACAAAGAGAAAACGGGGTTTCACTTGGCTCTAAGATCCTTGAGGACCTTTTAAGCCTTGCACTTACTTAACATCTTCACAGGTATCAAGGGAGCTTCCGCACTGATTGTCCTTCACACCTCACAACAACCATCTTGGCAAATGACAAAACTCAAATTCAGAAAGGTGAAGTGATTTATGCAGAGCTGTGTTGCAAAAAAGTGTGAGAGTAAGGACTAGAACCCAGATCACCTACTTGAGTGGTCTTTGCACTCTACCCTGCTTCTCTATGCATGGTAGGCATTCCTTACACAAATGAATTCATGCTTTAATGACTAACTGCATGAATTTTGAAAAAACTTGACTTTAAGAAGCATGTGCCTTCATATGTTGATATTTTTTTAATTTTTTATTTTTTATAAACATATATTTTTATCCCCAGGGGTACAGGTCTGTGAATCACCAGGTTTACACACTTCACAGCACTCACCAAAGCACATACCCTCCCCAATGTCCATAATCCCACCCCCTTCTCCCCATATGTTGATTTTAAGAACATTTTCGGTATCTAGATTAACTTGCACCCAGATTTCTCTTTTGCTCTGTTACTATTTTTCATTAAGTTCAGAAAAACATATAGATCTGCTGCTGTTATAAAGCACAAGTAGTTCTTTGGCATAATATATTGTTCAGACTATGAGTATTATAGTTAAAATTGTCTGGACCTTGGAGACCAAACAACATATGCTTAAATGATTGTTTCTTATATTTCACAGGAATTCTTCGCTTTTTAATCTGTTTATGCACACCTAGTTTAAAAATTAAAGGATTTTTCCTTATATTAAATTGTTCCAAAACACAAGATCAATATCAATATTTAATCACCTTCATGATGAACCACTAAACATTCTTACCAATTATTCCTTTGGATCACACAGCTAATTTTAATGGACTAAGACTTCAGTGGAAGAAAACTCTGAAGATTGAGTCCTGAGTTTCATAGGCTTTTCATAGCTTCTCCTGTTTAAGTCTGTTAGCACCCTCTATATTTTCTTCAAAACTTTTTTTATGGTTTGTAATTATAGACTTATTTATGTGATTATCTGTTTAATGTCTTTCTCCCTTATACATAGTAGGGAGGACATGTCCATGTTCATGACAAGAAAGGAAAGTTTTTCCATTTTGTTCAGCACTCTATTTCAACACCTAATATAGGTATAGTATCTTATAAATGTTCAGTAAATATAAGACAAAGAAATGAATAAGTGAGTGAATGTGACACGAACTCACTGTCATTCCCACCATCTCTCAGTTGATGTCCTCAGCCTGCAAACAGCTACCTCCATGCTGTGCCCAACCCGAACAGGCCTTCAGTTGGAATGTAATCATAGTGGAAATCGCCAGGAACTTATTACAATAGGCTCAGTGTCCCATGTGCCTGGGGAGAGCCCTCAGACTCTGAATATCTTCTGTCATGTTTATCTAGTCAATATAACTAAATTCTTCCTTGGTTTATCGATTAACATTCCATTTCACTCCAATAATCGGAACCCTGCCCATACTGGCAGTTCTGCCAAGGAGCATCTGGCTTGGTTTACTGCTACAGAAGACAGACCATGTGCAACCTACCACTGGCTACCCACCCATTTAAAAGGGTATTGGAAGTACCTGGTAACTTACACTTACCATGTTGGGCTTCCTATCATAGCAGGTCCCAGTTTGCACCTTTAATCAGGGTGATTTACAAGACTTCTCTGCTTTACAGATGCGACTAGGGCAAGAGGATTAGCTCCCCGTCAGTCCCCACCTCGCCTCCTCTACTGCAGCTCAGTTTCAGTTCCAGCTCATACTTGCTTTCTTTCTATCACTGCCATCTCACTAAGGAGGTCACGATATACCTGTCAGCCAAGCATGTTAGGGTATTTTTCAAAAGACAATAATTTTATTTTACCTACTCACTGTTTCTCCATCTGAAAATGCAGGAGTTGTTAGCTGCCAAAGCCCTCATCTGACCTTGAGAGCATAGGAAGAAAAGGCAGGCAGCAGGTGTGTGTGTGTGTGTGTGTGTGTGTGTGTGTGTGTGTGAGAGAGAGAGAGAGAGAGAGAGAGAGAGAAGGAGGGAGGGAGCGTTGCAGGGAGAGAAAGGGAGACAGAAATTCAAATGTAGTGATGAAAGTTTTTAGGTAAAGAATGTTTGGATTCAGGTCTTCTTTTTTCTTAATAAGATACACATATGACAACTTGTTCTCACATTAAAGCTGTTAAGCTAAATTCATAAACAGAATTATATGCTATATATGCTGAGATGCCGAAACAAGCAAAATTTGATTATGAATCCAGGCAACATGCAGGTATACTTTCATAAACTGATTAATGTAATTTTAGATGGCTTATTCAAAACAGATTTAGAGTAGGTGTTCAAAAATCTGGATACTCTTTTCATAACATTCTAACACTTATGTGGTTTGTCTTAGTTATTTAGGATATAAAGGCAAACATTCAGTTGTTGTTCTACTTCTTATAAATACTTTTAGCCATCCCCATCAACTTGTGAAGGTATTTTTGGTGAAACCCCTGGAAGAAGGAGGTGGGGAGCCGTTAAAAGACATTTTTAAAATTTTACAAGTAGACGAACATTATGAAACAGATACTCTTTTAAGTAATTTACAAATCTTAACTCATTTCATCCTCATAACAGCCCTATGAAGAAGGTGCTAGTGTTAACCCCATTTTATAGATTAGGAAGCTGAGGCATATGGATTAAATAAATAGTAAGTGATAGAGCTGGGTTTTTTTTTTAAGTTTTTATTTGTTTATTTGACAGAGAGAGATCACAAGTAGGCAGAGAGGCAGGCAGAGAGGCAGGCAGAGAGAGAGGAGGAAGCAGGCTCCCTGCTGAGCAGAGAATCTGATGCAGGACTCGATCCCAGGACCCTGAGATCATGACCTGAGCCGAAGGCAGCGGCTTAACCCACAC
>NC_081575.1:106820188-106828538 GCF_022355385.1 Mustela nigripes | reverse complement strand
GTTTGACAGAGATCACAAGTAGGCAGAGAAGCAGGCAGAGAGAGAGGAGGAAGCAGGCTCCCTGCTGAGCAGAGAGCCCGATGTGGGAATTGATCCCAGGACCCTGAGATCATGACCTGAGCCGAAGGCACAGGCCCTAGCCCACTGAGCCACCCAGGCACCCTGAATTAAACTGTTTTAAAAATAAGACATAAGTATGGTCTAATTTTAAGTTTAAACTGAAAGCATGCTCCTGAGGCAGAATTGAGTGGAGATGGAGATACTCGTATGGTACCAGAAGAAGAAGACAGAGATTTGAAGTAAGTATGTTGTAAGTGTCATATAATTTGCTGTAGCCAACCAAAGCAGAAAAGCTGTTTGTTGTATAAAAATTGAATAAAGATAATAAAGTGAACAATTAATAATGGACTTTTTGGCAGATACAGAGTGAATTTGATGAGAATAATCAAGAAAAAAATCAATAAAATTAGTTGCCTACATTCAAAATTGAATGTACAATAAAAATTGTTTCAAAAATGATAACAGGCTCTGAACTTGCCACTTTGGCGGGTTTGATAATGCCTTGGATCTCTGCACACAAAAGAAAACCTGTTTCAGATTGCTCAGTCCTCTGAAACAACGTATGAAACCATCATGGATACAGTTGTTAAAACTATGCAGCATATACAAGTGCTGTGACTCATCACCAGTGGTTACAGAACCGCTGAAAGAAGTAGACAATGATTTTAATGATCTTGTGTTTGCTGCCAGTGCTCTTTGGTTGAGCCACAAAAAGTTTTACAAAGTTTTACTGTGCTGTTGACAGCGATTGAATATATTCTTGAAACAAAAAGAATGCTTGCTAAATATTAATTTTTAAAATGGCATTGTGATTTACATGTTTTCTCATGGATGAGTTCAAAGCTCCTAGGAAGAGAAAAGCTTATTTGTCATTTAACTAGACAGGTAGAAGAATTCATGTTAAAATTGACACTTTTCATGATTCAAATCAATAATAATAATATTACACCTTTTTCTAACATGAATCAATATGGGGAAGATTTTCATTGTAATAGTGTTATGTACATTAGTTGTAAAAAGTAAGAAAAAAATTGAAGGATGCTTTGTTTATATTGATAAATTTAGCATTGCTTTTCAAGTAGCATAATACCCCTTTGAAACTAATACAGAATTGACACTAATTAATGAATTTACATAGCTTCGACAGACATAGTTTTGAAACTGCCATCCCTTTTACTTCAAAGACAAATCACGTCTTCCAAAAAATCAACTAGTTTTGTAAATGTATATGTAAATATTAAAAACAATTTTTTGGTACTCAGGAAAATTTTTAGGTATGTTAAAAACAAGTTGGTTTTATTAACTAACTATTTTATGAACTAAATTTTTTCATAACTTGTATGAAATCTAAATGCAAATTAAATACTTCTCTTGCAAACATAGCATACAAAGATATGCTGTAAGGGTAAAATACATACTGAATTTCAGGGACTTAAAGTAAAAAAAAGAATCTAAAATACATCATTAAGGGGCACCTTAGCACCTGGGTGGCTCGGTCGGTTAAGTATCTGCCTTTGGCTCAGGTCATGATCCCAGGGTCCTGGGATTGAGCCCCACATTGGGCTCCCTGCTCAGTGGGGAGCCTGCTTCCTCTGCCACTCCCCCTGCTTTTGCGCTAACACTTATGTGTGCTCTCTCTCTCTGTCAAATAAATAAATAAAATATTTTCAAAAAGTTAAATATCTCTTTAATAATTTTGTTGGGCTGCCTGGCTGGCATAGTCAGTAGAGCACGCGACTCTTAATCTCGAGGTTGTAAGGTCAAGCCCCACACTGGGTGCAGAGATTATTTTAAAAATTTTTTTAATTAAAAACAATTATTTTGTTACACATTGAAAGGATAATATTTTGAATATATCGGGTAAAATAATATGTATTAGCATCGAATTCTCCAGTTTGTTTTTATTTCCTTTTTTAATGTACCTACTGGAAAATTTAAAATTGCATTTGTGGTTCCAGTAAACAGTGCTGCTCAGCATCCGGTAACACAGTAGTCTAGTATGACATTGAAAGAGCATAGACTAATCTTTTTATTATTTGATAAGTAATCTTATTTCCAAATTTTGGACAATTTTTTTTAACATTACTGGCTCCTGAAAGACCATGAGGTAGCTGAGACTAAGGCTAAGATCAGACCGTGGTGTATCTTTAAAGTATAGGTAGCCCTTGATCTTTATTCTACAGGCATTTAGCAGCCATCGTTGGGTTTTAGCAAGAGGGTTATTGTATCATTAGATTTGTATTCTAGAAAGATAACAGTTGAAGCCAGTGGGGCATGAATTTCAGGAATCCGCTTATTATTGTACAAGATAGTAGGAATAAAGGCCTGAATTTAGGAAATGGGAGATAGGGGAAAGATTTGATGGTCAGGGCACCGGGGTGGCTCAGTCGGTTAAGCATCCAGCTCTTGATGTTGGCTCAGGTCATGATCTCAGGGCCCTGGGATCAAGTCCGCTTCAACCTCTGCACTCAGCGCAGAGTCTGCTTGAGGATTCTCTCCCTCTCTCCCTGTGCACGCTCTCTCTCTCTCTCTCAAATAAACAAATCTTTAAAAGAAGAAGAAGAAGAGAAAATGAAGGAAGAAAGAGAGAGAGAGAAAGGAAGGAAGGAAGGAAGAAAGATTTGATGTTTGGTAGAGTGGGAAGGGAAAGGAAAGACTCAAGAATGAGTCTCAAGTTTCTGATGTGGTCAACTCAGTGGACAGTGGGACAGTCTGTTTTTTATTCTCCATTTACTAACATGTGACTCTTTTGGGTTTGGGATTACATGAGAAAGATCATGTTGGGGAAGAACATAAAGCATTCAGTTGGGTCATCTAACTTTGACTCTGTAGGGGTAAATATAACCAGACAGGTGCAGAGCTCAGGGGAAGAGGGGGAGCCAGGAGCCAGAGCTCTAGGAGTCTTCTGCATATAGGTGGCTAGAATTGTAGGAGTAGATAGGATCACCTGGAGAAAGAAGTTCCCCACCTTTGCTGCACCTTACAGTCCTTTGGAGGGATTGAAAAACCCTGATGTCCAGGCCATACCACCAGCCAATCAAATCAGGGATGATGAGCCAGGCATGACCATTTTTTTTAAGGCTTCCCAGGTGATTCTCAAACCTGCAGCCAGGTTTGAGAACCTTTGGTGCATGATAAGAAGAGCAGACATGCCATGGATGGAACCCTGCAGAAACCCAGCATGTAGACAGAAAACAGGAACCTATGAAGAAGTTAGTGAAGGAGCTGTGAAGTCAAAGAAGTAGCCGAGCCCGGAGATAGTGATATCATAGCAGCCACGGGATAAAGAGGTTTCAAAGATATAAAATAGCCAAGAAAGATCATGTAACAAAAGAACCAAAAAAAAAAAAAAAAAAAAAGGGGAACAAAGATTGCCAAATGTGGTGAGAGCCCAGCGTTGGGGGTAAAAGAACACACATGCGCACACATGTATGCGCGCGTGTGTGCACACGCACATGCACACTTACACGTGTGTGTGTGTGTGTGTGTGTGTGTGTACCAGTCGGCACCAATGTGAGGTTTTCCTCGTTATCCTGAGCAACAAGTAGAAAGGACAGGAGGAGGCCGGAAGCTGGACTGATCCAGGGTTGGGAGTGCAGAGGGACCAAGAACTAGGGCTTGAGGGGCTGAGCATGTGAGGACCAACCATAGGGAGGGAATGGAGATGAGGAGAGTGAGAAGGGGCAGGAAATAGTGCGGGATGAGGGACTGAAGGGCTTCGTGCAATCTAACATCAGGGACAGCACACAGATTGGAGCGGCCCTCGGCCTGTACCTGGCGCCAGATCCAGAATTACTGGAGATCCGGTGATCAAGGAACTGCCCATAGGGCTTCGACTGAAATTTTCCACCCAGAAGCCCAGCCCCACCCAGGATGAGGCGGGCATTGAACGGAGGTTATACAGGTGTCAAAGCCAGCAGTGAAGGTGAGCGGCGACCTGGAGACCTCCTGGAGAGGCTGGAGAAGGCACGAACCTACTGGGTATTTTTATTAAATCTGTGAACAATGAGCTGAAAGTATCCAAAAGGAGACCTTCCTATTTTCCCCAACCCTGCATTTAATTTTTTTAAAAGACTTTTATTTATTTGTAACAGAGAGAGAGATGGAGAGAGAGAGCTTGCACAAGTGGGGGGAAGCAGCAGGCAGAAGGAGAAGCAGGCTCCCAGGACCCTGAGATCATGACCTGAGCCGAAGGCAGCGGCTCAACCCACTGAGCCACCCAGGCACCCCAGGACCCTGAGATCATGACCTGAGCCGAAGGCAGCGGCTCAACCCACTGAGCCACCTCCTCAACCCTGCACTTTAAAAAGCAGGCTGTTTCCCTTAAGTCAAGCTTGCCTGTTACCAAGAGATTCAAGCATGTCTTAGATGCTGCTATGTTATCTACACTTCAGGAGCCTTAGGGATTTTTTTCCTTCTTCTTTTTGACATTCTTATGTTTTCTGTACAGTCACTGTTTTCGGTAACTTTCTTTTTCTTTAAGATTTATTTATTCATTTTAGAGCGAGCATGTGGGGTGGAATGGGGCAGAGGAAGAGGAAGAGAACCTTCAAGCTGACTCCCTGCTGAGCAGGGAGCCTGACTCGGACTCAATCCCAGGACCCTGAGAGATCATGACCTGAGCTGCAACCAAGAGCCAGGGCTTTACGGACTAAGACACCCAGGCGCCACTTTACTACCCTTTTTTTTTTTTTTTAAAGATTTTATTTATTTATTTGAGAGAGCAAGACAGAAGAGAGAAAGAGCACAGACTGTGGGGAGGGGTAGAGAGAGAAACAGACTCTCCACTGAGCAGGAAGCCCCATGCAGTGCTCCATCCCAGGACTCCAGAATCGTGACCTGAGCCGAAGGTAGATGTTTAACTGACAGAGCCACCAAGGTTCCCTGGTAACCTTATTTTGATAATTATTTCATTTTAAAGTCTATTTGAGAGAGAGAGAGAGAGAGAGAGAGAGAGAGAAAACACATGCACGGGGGAGGGGGAGGGTTGGGCCCGGACAGAGGGAGAGAGAAGCAGAAGCAGACTCCCCACTGAGCAGGGATTCCAACATAGGGCTCCATCCCAGGACTCTGGGATCACAGCCAATCGGAGCCAAAAGCAGACACTTAACTGACAGAGCCATCCAGGCCCCCCCAATAATAATTCTAAATGCCGGGGCGCCTGGGTGGCTCAGTGGTTTAAGCCTCTGCCTTCGGCTCAGGTCATGGTCTCAGGGTTCTGGGATCGAGCCCCGCATCGGGCTCTCTGCTCAGCGGGGAGCCTGCTTCCCCCTCTCTCTCTGCTTGCCTTCTCCCTACTTGTGATCTCTATCAAATAAATAAATAAAAATCTTAAAAAAAATAATAATAATTCTAAATGCCCGCACAGAAAAGTTGCAAAAAAAGGTACAAGGAGCTCTTGTTTATCTTTACTCCGTTTCAACCATCATTGACATTTTATCCCATTGGCATTATCGTCTCCCTCTCTTTCCCTGTCTCTCGCCCTGCATGTGTATGTGCATATACATATTTATATGTGCATCTATAATTTTTTTCCAAACCATGAGTTCATTGGAGACATTATGCCCCTTTACCCAAAATGCCTCAGGGTGTAATTCCTAAGAACAAGGGCATTGGGTTATGCAGTCACAGTACACTGATCACAGTCAGGAAACTTAACATTGACCACAAAGCGATTGTTCAATCCACAGTCCCGGTTCCACTTTTGTCATTTGTCCTAATAATGTCTCGTATGGCTATTTTCCTTTTCTAGTCCAGGATCCAATCCAGAATCACATGTTGTGATTTAACTGTCACATCGTCTTAGTTTCTTTTCACCTGGAATAGTTCCTCCACTTTTCATTGTATTTCTTGACTTCGACATTTTTTGAAGAACATGGGCCATTCGTTTTGTAGAAGGTCCCTTAGTTTGAGTCGGTCTGATGGTTCTTCATGATTTGATTCAGGTTGTGTGTGCATTTTTGGCAAGAAGATCACAGAAGGGACATTGGGTCCTTCTCTGTGTCTCGCGGTGGGAGGCATATGAGGTCAGTTTGGCCCAGTTGTTGATCTTACCTTTGCTATTTAACTGCAATGGAATGTTCTTTTAGCTTTATTTTTCCCATTTGGCAGACATCTTGCATTGCAGTACAAATTTCTCTTTTGCACAAGCATGATTATGCAAAGTTTCTGAACTATTTTTAATTAATCACAAATAACCAAAATGCAATAAACTAGTATTTTTAAAGGAAGCATGTTTAAAATAATATCTGTTAATTTTTAGTTGTGGAATTTTAATGTCAACTGGTATATGTAGATTGAAACAATATCTATTTCAGACAAAAATGAGAAAACTATGTATTTGTAAATGATTTTGAAAATGTGCAAGTTAAGATTAAGAAAAAACTTATGAACTTATTTTTTATTTTTCTAAAGATTTCTATTTATTTATCTGAGAGACCGAGATCACAAGTAGGCAGAGAGGCCAGCAGAGGAGCAGAGAGCCCGAGGCGGGGCTTGATCCCAGGACCCTGAGATCATGACCTGAGCTGAAGGCAGAGGCTTTAACTCACTGAACCACCCAGGCACCCATGAACTCATTTTTTTAAATAGTAATGTGAGTATATCCTTACAGTGCAAGACTTTTATGAGTAACAAGTTGATGTGCCTTGGCAATACAGTATGAAACTGGAAGAGACCTGTGGCTTAGTGGGGAGGAATGAAGTCTCCTTTGCAGTATGGATCTTAACAGTAATTGCTGCATAAGGATTTTAGGTAGTCTCAGAGCCTGACAGAGGGGAATCATGGGACTGGTTGTGCCAAAGGGAAGAAGCTGAAAACGGAGCCAAAGCAGATTTTTAAAAGAAGAGCTGTGTCAACATGCATAAATTCACTTGCTTTGAAGAAGCTGCAGTGGGATCCGAAACAGGAAAAAGAATATTTATTGTTTTGCCTTTGCATGCCAAAATGTAATCTCTCTTTTTCTTCTTCCTTTTCTTTAAAACAACAATTGTCTGCATGCAGAATGACTATATTTTAAATGAACCGTTCAGTGCTTTTATGTGCTCTCGTTTTTAGTCCTGAGGGCAACATGATAGAAGAGAAATTCTCCTGACTTTGGACTCAATCTGACCCACATTCCAGACCTTACTCTGCGGCAGACTGACACGTGGCCTTGAGCAGGTCACTTGGCCTCGGTGTCTACGTCTTTAAAAATTTTATTTTTAAGCAATCTCTATACCCAGTGTGGGGCTTGAACTTACAACCCCGAGATCAAGAGTCACAGGCTCTATGGAGTGAGCTAGGCACCCCATTACGTCTTCAAACGGAATAAATTTTGCTGAATTGGAAAGATTAGAAATGACATACTTTACGAATACTGTGGCCCATACTGAACAACATTCAGTAGTGGGAGTTGGACGTAACAGCAATATAGTTTATTTTTTAAAAGACCTTTTTTTTAAAAAAAAATTTTATTTATTTATTTGGCAGAGAGAGAGAAAGAGAGAGAGAAAGAGATCACAAGTAGGCAGGGAGGCAGTCAGAGAGAGGGGGAAGCAGGCTCCCTGTTGAGCAGAGAGCCTGACATGGGGCTCGATCCCAGGACCCTGAGATCATGACCTGAACCAAAGGCAGAGGCTTAACCCACTGAGCCACCCAGGTGCCCCTAAAAGACCATTTTTAACTTTATTTTTTCTTAAAGATTTCATTTATTTATTCGACAAAGAGAGAGAGAGTGAGCACAAGCAGGAGGAGCAGCAGAGCCTAGGGAGCCCGAGGCAGGGCTCACCAGGATCATGACCTGAGCCTAAGGCAGACGCTTGAGGGACTGAGACACCCAGGAGCCCAAGGGCTCTTTTCTTTTCTTTTAAAGAAAAGAGCCCTGGCCTGGAAACTGGGGCACCAGGATCCTGGTCCCTGAGCCTTCATTTCACTAACAAGCACCTGATAACTGACCTTGGGCTGGTCACTCAAACTTTCTGGATTTTAGCCCCAGGAAGGAAGGAGTGTTAGCTGGAGAGAAACACAGGCCAAGTACAAGGGGCTCTAACACGCTGCCACTAATGCAAGGTGGAAAGTTCTTCATTGGAGATCTGACTGCTGACCTATGGGAACTCGGCTGAGCAAATGAGGGGGCTGCGGCTGGCATTTGATCTGGGCCTCGAATGCTCGTGTGTGGGCTTCTCCAGTGGGGGAAGGATGTTTCAGGTGAGGGCAAAGACCCAAAGTTCTGGTAGGTAAAACGGCAAAACCCAGGGGCACCTGAGTGGTTCAGTCAGTTAAGTGTCTGAGGCTAGATCTCAGCTCAGAT
>NC_081575.1:106807734-106820088 GCF_022355385.1 Mustela nigripes | reverse complement strand
GGGGGGGGGGGGGGGTAGAGGCTGCCATGCTGCAAAAACGGCAGCTCCACTCCAAACCCACTGCGCCTGGCTTCTGGGACTACCTCTGACTGGCGGGTTATATCAAATACAATTTTTTAAAGATTTTATTTATTTTTGACAGAGAAACACACAGCGAGAGAGGGAACACAAGCAGGGGGAATGGGAGAAACCAGGCATCCCACTGAGTCAGGAGCCCGATATGGGGCTCTATCCCAGGACCCCGGGAATCATGACCTGAGCCAAAGGCAGATGCCCAACAACTGAGCCACCTGGTGCCCCGTATCAAATACATTTTAAGACAAGTGGCCCCTCTGTGGGCTTTGGAAAACTTTTGGCTCTGCGGCAGGGAAATGGCAGCTGAAATGGGAGTGCCCAGGTACTCCCCATTTGGACAAGGGAAAAGAAACTATCAGTTAAACATTAATCGCAACTCATTAATAATTAGTAACTAATCCTTCTGTGGGGCTTTCTATGCACTAAGCACTGTTCTAAGTGCTATACTTCTATGAATTCACTTAATCCTCCCCGCAACTGTGTGAAGCAGGTGCCTATAATGACGCACACTTGACAGGAAGTTGAGAGGCTTTGTCAAAGGTCACCCGCAAGCTAATGGGAGAATCAAGGTTAGGATCCAGGCTGGCTGACCAAGGCCCTGACCCTAACGATTCTGGGAACTGACTCTCTAGAGGCTTTAGGCACTAAGGAATCATTCTTACAGAAAAATAGATATGGAAGTAGCACTAATAATTGAGAATGTAGACCCACCTTCAAGTACAGCTGTAGCAGATGCCGCACTCAGACAAGAAGCCAGGCCTTACTTTTTGAACCCAAATACACTCTATGTTCTTTGGTAACACTTTGGCTTACGTCACTACTTGGGCACAGGCCCTTAAGGAATGCATTGCAGTAATTAAGTCTCCCCTCCCCCAATGCCGTTCTTTGCCGGAAGTGAGAGGAAAGGAGGAAGTGGAGTGGGTCAGACAGCGTTTCATGTGGGGGCTTTGTGTCAAGTGCAGGTTCTCTCTCTCTCTCTCTCTCTCTCTGTGTGTCTCTCTCACACATAAATAGATAAGATCTTTTAAAAAATGAAAATAAATAAATAAAAAATCAAAGAGTCAGCCCAAACACAGATGAGGATTATGGATGGCACCCACAACGTTGTCTTGAAATGTCTTGAGGAAAACCCAGTTTGTCATTTACCTTTCTTAAATAATTATCCAGAGAGTTCTACCAACAAACTTGTAGAGGCTTCTGAATGGGCCGTGGACTGCCTCTGCACCCTGGGGGTTGGGAATAGGAGTGAAATGATAAAGAACAGAGTGGGAAATTGCACGGGTTGCCTGGCATCCACATCTCCCTTCTCCAGCATCTGAACTCAGAGAACCTGGTCGCTGCTTGGAGTTCTTTGGGGCGTCGAGCATGATGATCTATTCCTCAGTTCATTCCAAAGACACAGATGTTGAAGGCCTACTGTGTTTAGGCCCCGTGCCAAGCACTGGGAGTGTAAAGGTAAAAGGTCAGGCGTCCCGAAGGAGCACGGGGCCAAAAGTAGATGGTGCCTTAATAATGACATCAACAGGGAAGCCTGAGTGGCTCAGTCTGTCAAGTGTCTGACTTCCGCTCAAGTCACAATCCCAGGATCCTGGGATCAAGTCCTACATCAAGCTCCCTGCTCAGCGGGGAGCCTGCTTCTCCATCTTCTGTTCCCCCCTGCTTGTGCTCTCTCGCTCTCTCTCTGTAAAATAAATAAATAAAATCTTAAAAAAATAATGATGAAATCAATATCCTCCGTTCACTGCTGTCTACCATTTCCTGAATACTCATCATGCGTCAGATACTGCCCGCCGTGCTTGTCATCTATTGACTCCTTTAATTTTTCACAACAGCTCTGTGAGGTGGGTACTATTATTAGCTCATTTTACAGACGTGGCGAAGGAGGCACAGAAAACTTGCTGAACCTGTTGACGACTGTCACATAGCTGGTGGGAGGTGGGCTAGGAATTCACCACAGACCTTGTTTGGTGGAGCTCGGCTGGGAGCTCAAGAGAGAGAGAGAGAGAGAGAGAGAGAGAGAGAGGCAGGCAGAACAGCCTCTTGATTACATACACACCCTGATGGGGAGGCAGGTGGACTCATACACCTTGGCTTTGGGGACCTGTTGGAAAGCGCAGATGCCTCGAGCCAGCAGGCAGGGCAATCAGAGGCAGTACCATGAGGAGGTGAACAGCCCAACCCTGGAGCTTGACCGTTTCTCTAGCCCTTGAACCTCTTCATGCCTCAGTTAACTTGTCTGTAAAATAGGGATAATTATACCTACGTCTTACAGCTATTGTTAGGATTAAGTAAGTTAGCATTTGGGGCTTAAGAATGCCTTTCTCTGGGAAAACCATGACCATGAGGATGGTTTCCTACCAACCTTCAATTTTGCTCTTTTTTGTAAATACCTCACTTCAACTCCATCTGATGGGTCATGTACTTGAAATTTGCTTCAGGGAATCCAGCTCACTTAAAAATTCCTTTACAGCAGGGGCATCTGGCTGGCTTAGTCCCGAGAGTTGGTGACTCTTGATCTTAGGGTTTTCAGTTCAAGTCCTACACTGGGCATGGCACCTACTTAAAAAACAAAAAATTAAAAATTTCTGTATGGAGCAGCTCAGCTGGGTAGCTTGGTTGGTTGGGCATCTGCCTTTGTCTCACATCATGATCCTGGGGTCCTGGGATGGAGCCCCAAGTTGGGCTCCTACTCAGCGGGGAGCCTGCAGTTCCCTCTCCTCCCTGTTTGTGCTCTCTCTTGCTATCTGTGTCTCTCAAATAAATAAAAATAAAATCTTTTAAAAAATTTCTGTATAGTTTCACCTTACCAACTTGGTAAGTCTTCAAGTCTTTTTTTTTTTTTTTTTAAAGTTGAAGTAAACTTTACATAACATAGAATTAACTCTCTAACAGTGAAAAACTCACTGGCACTTAGTACCTTTACAGTATTAGGCAACCACCACTTGTGTCTAATTCCAAGATGCTGCATCACCCCAAAAGGAAACCCCACACCTATTAATCAGTCACACCTCACACTCAAACATTAACCTGATTTCTAAATCTATGGAGTTGCCTATTCTAGACATTTCAAGTGGAATCATGCATTATTTGTCTTTTTGTCTGTCCTCTTGTGCTCAGTGTAATGTTTTTGACATTCGTTTATGTTGTGGCATGGGTCAGAACTTCATTCCTTTTTATGGTGGAATAATCTTTTGTTTATCCATTCATTGATCAATGGAAATTTGGTTCTTTCTACCTTTTGGCGATTGTAAATACAATCGTGTGCAAGTGTTTGTTTGGACACCTGTTTTCCATTCTTTGAGGTACATACCCAAGAGTGGAATTGCTGGGTCATATGGTAACTGTCTGTTAAAATTTTTGAGGAATTGCTCAACTGTTTTCCAAGGCAGAGGCAGCATTTTACATTTACACCAGCACTTTCTCCACATTCTTGCTGACACTTGTTATTTCCTGGCTTTCAAAATCTGTTTACTTATATCAGAGCTAGCCTTGTGGGTGTGGCCTCGTATGGCTCGTGGTTCACACTACTTTCTGGCTTTGCAGGGACACAGTTTTACGTTGGGCTCTCCTGGGTTTTTGGTTTCTTCTAACAATCTGGATGTTAAGACTGCATCCCTGTCAGCAGGATTTAAAGCTCCGGGGGTGATTCCACTACGGAGGCAAAGTTGGGAATCACTATGCCAAAGATCCTAGAATGGTTTCAGTTACACGGTCTTTTTAATCAGAAATTCAAATCATGTTCAGCTTATTGGTCCAGGCCCACCTCTATCTGAAGAATGGCAGGGGAGCGATACAGGGTTCTGTCAGCCATTCCAACCCTAATAGCTAAGGCCAGGTTTTTTTTTTTTTTTTAAAGATTTTATTTATTTATCAGAGAGAGAGAGAGAGGGAGAGAGCAAGCACAGGCAGACAGAATGGCAAGCAGAGGCAGAGGGAGAAGCAGGCTCCCCGCTGAGCAAGGAGCCCGATGTGGGACTCGATCCCAGGACGCCGGGATCATGACCTGAGCTGAAGGCAGCTGCTTAACCAACTGAGCCACCCAGGCGTCCCTAAGGCCAGGTTTTTAAGTTTGTTTGTTATTGTTGTCTTTTAAGAGAGGAAGTATTTCACCACAGCGGCACACAGGGGGCAGGGAGGCAGAGTGTTTCCAAGGGACCCAAGTGAACTGCTGAAAACAGCAAAAACAAAAGGCCCCTGGCTTTGATGGCAGGCGCAGCTGCTAAGGGCTGCTGGTCCCCACCGCGCCCCCCACCTCCCTTCACAAGAAGGTTTGGAACAGCAGCACCGTTGTTGGCCTCTGGGTTCTTAGACCCTGGCGAGGTTTCCACTTAGCACCTTGCTTCCCTGCCACCACCTTCCCCTTGTGAACAGACAGCCTTTTTCCATTTTCTACTTTGTTCTTCCCACTAGAGAGTTACTGTTGCTAACCGAGCTGGACAGACATTATGGCTATTCCTCTGAATTTATAAAGATTTTATCTGTTTGAGAGAGAGAGAGAGAGAGAGAGAGAGAGGAGGAGCAGAGGGAGAGGGATAAGCACACTCTGTGCTGAGCATAGAGCCCAATGTGGGGCTCAATCCCACGTCCCTGAGATCATGAGCTGAGCCGAAATCAAGAGTCAGAAGCTCAACCAACTGAGCCACCTAGGCGCCCTTATTCCTCTGAATTTATAAAAACTCCTGTTGCAGACATCTAAATTGGCCCGACTGTGAAGAAGCAGGTGGGACCATATGAAGGTGAGTTTTGGCTAAGAGTAATACCTAGCATCAGTAGCATTTGGCTATAAAAGAGCCCACGGTTTTCCCTCTAAGGTTATTGTCACTGTTGTTACCACCCTCCAGCCGCCGCCCCTCCCCCGGCCCCAGGACCGCACCTGGCGTGGACCAAGCGGTTCTCTTCTCGAGGCAGCGACGGACCACGGGGAGCCGTGTGGGACGGAACCCCGTGGCGGACTGGGCCCGTGGCAGGGGCTTTAGGGGAGCGTTCGAGGAAGCTGGGTGTTGCTCTGGTTTGGATGCGGGCCGGGAGCGAGGTAATTCCAGGGTCAGGCGTCCCCCTCAATCTTCTCCAGAAGCAGGGAGGACCCGACAAAGGCTGCGACTGGTGAGGAAGCAGCAGTCCCTCCTGTTAGTCAGGATGCGGGCATGTGTGGGGACATTTGTGATTTGGACAAGGTTCACTTGTTCTCCGTGTTCACACAGGATTACAGAGTGGTCTTGTTTTTGTCTTGTCCCATCCTGGCCACAGAGTGGCCTTGTCTGATGCCGGTGTCCTGGGGAATTATTTATGTTCAATGGAAGACTGCCTGGCCAGTTCCCAGATGGCAGGGGCTGCTTTTCTGTCTCGGGCCTCAGTTTTGGCCAAGAGCAGACAAGGTCAGGCCAGAGGATGTGAATCCATGAATATCCACATTTTCACCATTGCCAAGATTCTGTTGATTAGGAGGCTGTTTTGAGAGCGCAGGCTGTAGTTGGGTAAATTTCTCCTGCTTCTCTGCTGCAGGATAGGCTGCTCAATTATCTGGTGTGACAAAAGCTGCACAGGACACACTGGTCAACTGTAGCACAAGCAATTCCCACAAACAAAATGATTATTCATCCTGTAACAGGCCTTGAAGCCAGGGGCCTGGATTATAAAACCCAGAGAATGAGAACACATTCTAGAGTCCAAACAGGTACTTACAGCCCAGTTGGAGATGCTTAAAGAGGGCTGAAGACCTTGGTTCTGCCCATGACTTACCTTTAGCAATTCTGCCAGGATTCTGTCATTGGCAAATAATAACTCCCAAAAGCACCTCAACAGTGTGGGCTCCATTTCGAGGCCTATTTATCACTGATGTTGTGCTGACATCATGAACCACTTGTGTTAAACTCCACTTTTTTTTTATGGCAATCTGATTAGCTAATGAGAAAGCATCTTAAGGAAGTTCACCTCTATTTTCCACCTTGCAGAAGTAAGGGGAGACACCTTCACTGGCCACTGCTGCTCGTGCTTAAGGACACAAGCTGCTAAGCTGGCCGGGCTACATATTTTGCAGGCTCAGTGCAAAAGGAGAGCCAGGGGTCCCTTGTTCAAAATTGTTAAGAATTTCAAGAAGGAGCAGAGAAACCAAGTTCAGGGCCTGTCTGAGCTCGAGGCGCTGTGCCAATGTGCAGGTTACATGCCCTAGAGGCCTGCCCTGCGACTGTGTGACAGTGACAGGAGGTACACTTGGGACCTTTGGAGTCTTGCTGTCCATGCAGCATGACTAGGGACAACTGTGTCCCCCTGACAGGACTTCAGAGAAGTGGCGAGTACTGGAGAATGTCCAAGGATGAAAGCAGGAGCTGCAATCTAAGGTAGCTAGACGCACGCCTGAGATAACAGAATAGCTCGAGAAATTGAGACCCTGGGATCCCAGAAAGGAACATACACAGAGCAAGTGCGAAAAGGGAGATCCAGTTCTTTACAGGATGGACTGTACTGTTCAGTTCTTGTAGAAAGGTGAAAGACTCTGAAAAACAGCCACTAGGGACTGGTCTCCGGAGAGGCGAGTTCAATACCTAGGTTCTTTATTCTTTCACGAGGGTACAGAAGTTCAAGCAGTTAAAGTTTGGCCATTACAGTGATTCCTGTGGAGCTTCCGGACGCGGAGGGACGCACGGAAGACCGCTGGCATGATGGAACCGTTTGCTCAGTGCTACTCTCAGTGGAATCAAGGAGGGCTTTAGGGCGCGCTGATGTTCTCTCCTTTGCCACATCGTGTTGAATACAGCCATAAGCCCAAAGTCAAAGAGAAGCCCACAGGGGAAAGGTTCACCACCTCGAACAGGGGCATCAGTAATGGGGGAGCAACTCTGGAATCTGTACTATCCCAAATCAGCATTAACAGCCTTATTCTCTGACTTGCTTCTCCACCATTCCCATTTTTCATGCAAACGTAGGTAAGTAAAACCAAGAGGTTTTCATTTGATCCCCCAATACAAGCCGACCCTTGCTAATAATAATGGAAATAATTCTAATGGGTTTAACTGTAGCATTTCAAGAGTTAAGGAAAAGGCGGCAGTACTTTTAGCCTACGGGGTGGATCCTAGCATTTGATTTTCTTGACTTAGCCAGGAAATAAGAGGGGCCCCGGCTTGGGGGATGGTCTGGGGATGTGTAAGGGGTGGGCCCCCCCGGAAGTCGTGCTGCACTGTTCAAACCTAAGGTGACCTAACGGATGGCGGGAGCGCCCGCCCGATCATCGGCGCGGGAGCAGCCATTGGTGACGCACGCCGGGGAGCACGGCGCCCACGTTTCCACCATTGCATTAGCGAGGCCCCACACCCTGCGCTCTAAGTTCGGGGCTGCGGGCTTCCTCGCTTCCTCCCTCCCGGAGGCGGGCCCGACCCCGCCCCCGCGCCCCGGATCGCTCCCGGCGGTCCCTCCCACCTCCTACCCTCGGCCTCCCCGGCGCGGCTCACTCCCCGCCGGCCGCAGCCCGACACGCCGTGCGGCCCCCCAGTCTCCCGCGGCCGCCTCCCCCAGGCATGGCACAGGGCCTCGCCTCACTATGGCAGCAGCACGGCACAGCACGCTCGACTTCAAGCTCGGCGCCAAAGGTGAGGGCGCGCGGCGGCCACCTGCCCGGTCGCCGGCGCCGCCCGCCGGGCTGGGGCCAGCGGGGACCGGGCGGGGCGCGCGCCGCGGGCCGAACAATGCGGACGGCCCGCGCGGCCCCGGAGGCTCTCCGGCTGCGGCGCCGAGCGCGCTGCGGGGCCGCGTGCACCGGCGGCCGGGGCGGGGGCCGCGCTCCAGCTCCCGCCGAGGTCGGTCCCCAGGGCAGCGCGGGGCCTGGAGGGCCCGCTTCCCCCCACAGCCGTGCTCCCGCGGCGCCGCCCTGCGAGGCCCGGGTCGCCCACCCGCGCGTCCCGTGCGGGCGTGGCCGCCCCTGCAAGGGTCCCCTTGGCGCCGCGCGGCCCGGGAGGAACACCCCCGCGTCTGCGGGCCCCCACTTAGGGCGGAGGTGCAGGGGCGGGGGGCGTGCGCCGCGCGGGGCCGCCCGCGTGACCTTTTCCTGTACTCGGAGGCGGGTAAATTCCCTCCACCCTGGGGTGGGGGCTCCCCTCGTGGGAGCCAGGGCTCGGGCAGGACCGCGCCGCGCTCGCAGAATTCTTAGCCGACTGCGTAGGAGACGGGTCCCGCGGAAAGGGACGGGGGACGGGAAAGGAAACGAAGATTATGGAAGGGGGGGTGTGAGGTCTGGGCGCGGGAACTATAAGTCTCGGAGTCTTGGAGGCTCCGAACACAGCCGGTCAGAACAGAGGGCTGGAAAGTGGGAACTGTGTGCAGCAATTACGAAGGGGAAGGGTATTTTTGCATGCTTTTCTCTAGGTTTTAACGTGGCGGGGGGAGGGGTAGGACTGCCAGCTTTTTTTTCCCGCTGGCTTTTAAACCTGTAAGGACTGCAGACTTGAATCGGCGCTTCCCGTGCATCCCATGAAGCATCTCATCCATATCTGGCCTTTTCACCGTTTTCCTCGAATTGGATGGAGCAACCTTTACTGTTCCCACCTAAAACCGTGGCTTTTTCACTTTCTCTCTTTCTCTTCTCCTTTCTTGAAGTTCTGAAAACTCATTTTGCATTTTCTCCCCCAAGCTTAAAGGCTCTCCGAAGGCAGATTTAATTTAAGCAAACAAACAAAAAAGTTGGGGGATTTGAAGCAAGACCTAGGTTTGCATCTTGTCTTTCTTGATGGGCTCTACATGGGACTTTGGCCTTACCTCTCAAGCTTTCAGAGTACTATCCTCCCCATGGTTTAAAAAAAAAAAAAAAGGACAGTGCACACTTCATAGGGCTTGATTTTTAAGGGAGTTGCCCTAAAATACGACAAGGTTCTTAAGTAATGGCAGTGTATTAGGTGGTTGGGAAGTGACTTTGAGAAAACAAAGCATTTTTTAGTTCCCACAATTCCTAGTTGAGGATGGAGAGTATTGGGAGATGGAGTATTTGGTGATGGTAGAGTCAAGAGATAAAATGGTGATTGGAGTGAGCAGCTAGTGTTGGGTGTGAGATGGCTCAGGTTTTGTTGAGTAACGAACCCTGCCAACTTTAGGGATTAGTGGTTAGTGAAGGTTCTTGCATACTGAACTTAAAGGTGAGGAGGATGAGGCTTGAAGTGGTTCTGGGTCGCCCAGCAGCGTTTAGGAAGTGTCCTTGGTGGAAGCATGTGTGAACATTGACCTGTCCTTATTGAACATGGGTTTTCTAGGCTCTGAGGAGGGTAATCTCAGGATGAGGCTGGAAGCTTCTGGCACTTCTTTCAGTCTGTGCTGGTGCCTGAAGCCTTAACCAGCTTTCTGCTTAATTCAAGTGTGGTATGTTGAAATGACGACTCACAATGGCCTCTGTGTTCCATTGTAAAAGTGTGGGGGAATCTTTACTTTATGAAGAAAAAGTGAGAGAACTTTATTTTTTTTAATTTTTAAAGAAAGATTTGTTTATTTGAGAAAGCCCACACAAGCGCCCAGGGAGAGCAGAAGCCGGATTCCCGCTGAGCAAGGAGCCCAGCGCTGGGCTCTATGTCCCAGGACCTCAGGATCATGATCTGAGCTGAAGGCAGCCACTTAACAGACTGAGCCACCCAGGTGCCCCTAATTTTCTTAATTAAATAATCTCTGCTCAGCGCAGGGCTTGAACTCACGATGTGCAGATCAAGGGTCACATGGCTCCCCAGACTGAGCCTGCCAGGTGCCCCAAGCAAGAGAACTTGGAGCTAACAGTGGCTAGAGAGGGAGAGGACATAGATGCACAGTTTAGAGGGGAGCAGGAGAAACTGGCAGGTTCTAAGCTGGCAAGGTGTAGACATCTAAATAATTTAATTGGGCAAGGAGAAAATAAAACATTTCCAGCCAATTATCCTTAATTTTCAGCCTGTTAATTTTTTAAAAACATTTTTAATTATTTTATTTATTTATTTGAGAGAGTGAGCAAGAGATCGCAAGCAGAGGGGAGGGGGTAGAGGGAGAAGCAGACTCCTCGCTGAGCAGGGGCAGGGGGCTCACTGTTCCTCTGGATCCCAGAACACCCCTCCCCCGACCTCATCATGACCTAAGCTCCAGGTAGACACTTAACTGACCGAGCTACCCAGGTGCTCCTTTCAGCCTGTTCATCTTAAAGATGAAAAAATTTTGACGGCTGAGCTGAAGAACATTCTAAGAAGAAACAGTACCCAGGAGGGGGATGAGTGGGATGTGTGTATACATTCATCTTTGTTCTTGAGTCCCTACGAAAGTGTTTTGGGAGTAAGAGAACTCTGATTCTTTTTATGTATAATTTTAAAAAAGATTATTTATTTATTTATTTATTTCACAGACAGAGATCACAAGTAGGCAGAGGGGCAGGCAGAGAGAGAGAGAGAGAGAGAGAGAGAGAAGCAGGCTCCCGGCTGAGCAGAGAGCCCGATGCGGGGGCTCGATCCCAGGACCCTGGGATCATGACTTGAGTCGAAAGCAGAGGCTTTAACCCACTGAGCCACCCAGGCGCCCTTACGTATAATTTTTTAAAAAAGAATTTATTTATTAGCGAGAGAGCATGAGCAGGGCAGGAGTAGAAGCAGAGGGAGAGAGAGAAGCAAGCTGCCCGCTGAGCAGGGAGCCCAAGGTGTGGGACTCCATCCCAGGACCCTGAGATCACGACCTGAGCTGAAGGTAGATGCTTAACCATTGATTCACCCAGGTACCCTGAGAACTCTGATTCAGTGTTTCCCCACAACTTTGTTTGGGGGAGACATATCATCCTTGCTGTTGATAGCTGTCTACACTTGGAAAATAAGGGAATCTGGCTAGACTGGGATCTTGTAAGTTCTAATTTACAGTTAGGGGCACTTGGTGAGAAATCTACCACCTGTGTGTGAGGTCTCCAAAAACATTTATTTGAATTGATAATAATGAGTCAAAAGGCATTAGTGTTGGCATGTTAAGTACTGGATGTGACTCAAGGGTGAGTCAAATGCCTGTGGAGCCTGGATTCATGTTCTTTTTCCCATTTGTCAGTAATCCTTCCTAATGCTCCTGTTCCATGATGTGATTTTAATGGAATTAAACTCGAACCACTTAGTTACGTTATTATGTTGCGATTCCATATAACTTAGTTACCAGTGCAAGCCCGCTAGTACTCAGCCTCCACTGGGCATGGGTTGATTCTGGTGGTGCCTGTTTGGTGTTGGGGCTGATGACCTAATTCAGGAAATTTTAATTTTTGCTAAAAAACAAAACCTCATCCTTGGTCATCTTGTAAGTCAAGAATTGGATTCTGAGGACTCTTGAACCCAGAAAACAGTTTGTGATTTCTCAGCCGAGGCTAACAAGAACACACATGTTCCATGTTTGGATGGTTTGAGTTTCTCTGGGTTGGTGCAGGACACATAACTTGTTCCCGGTCATATAAGCTGGGCAGCAAGTGGGCTAGGTTGTCCAGTGGGGAGTGTGGACTCTCGCTCTGCTGGCCCTGTTAGAGCAAACAATCTCTGGCCAGTCAGTCCTCAAAAGGTCTAGCAGTCCTCCTCTCCTTGTCTTACTTCTAAGAACCCTGGGCTGGGAGTATCTTCGAAGGCCGACCTCCAGTGTCTGCATCCTGGACACAGTTCTGGTCCATCGTAGATACTTCCTAAGTGCTGGTTAAAATGGACCTGATATTATGGTCAAGATGGAAAGTGAGTTCCAGTCCCCTAGGGGAAAACAGGGCACACACATTTACTGGTCTTGAATGAGGAAACCTGCCTGATCCTGTTACTTTCAGGTTGTAGACCGCCGATCTATAGTGGATGTAGGGAAACAGTGACTTGTGTTACTCCAATTCAGAAAGTAGTTTTATAACAAAGATCTTGTTCAATAAATTAACAGAAGGCTGCTTGGGAATTGGACTTAACCAGAAAGATTTAGGATAGGGGTTTTACTTTGTGCTTTTGACCCTTATCAAGGAAGACTGTGGAGCCTCAGAGTAAGAATTTTGCTTTTTTTTGGAGTGGAGTTGGGAGAGAAGAGCGAGAGAGAATTTTAAGCAGGCTCCATGCCCCACGCATGAGTGGGAAGGGGGGCTCCATCTCACAACTCCTAGAACATGAGGAGCCCAAATCACGTTGATGCTTAACAGACTGAGTCACCCAGGTGCCCGTCAGAGTAAGAATTTTAAATGCATAAAGTAACGCAGTTACTTTAAAATACAATTTGCAAGATAAAAGAAAATCCCAAATATGTAACAAGGTAACACGTGCTTCTTCAGTAGCACATGAAATAACATGATCTAGCATCAGGCCT
>NC_081575.1:106790368-106807334 GCF_022355385.1 Mustela nigripes | reverse complement strand
CCCCCCCCCCCCCATTGTATCCACTGGCCCCTGGGGAATCCATGGACCCCTGGTTCAGACCCCCTACTTGGAGAGGAAAGGGAGAGCGGATTCTGTGTATTGTTTCTTTCAGGCAGGGTAGGTTTCCACTCTAGGCCAGAGCTGTAAGCTAATGTCCCTGGTTCCTCTTCAAGACAGACATCTCTTTGAAAACATAAAAGCCGGTATTTATTAGTTGCCTCCTGGGCTAGGCATTGCCCTAAGCGCATTACACGTTATTTTACGTAATCCTCACAACAACCCTGTGGTAGGTCCTGTTATCCCCATTTTAAAGATGAATAAATAGGCCCATTGAAGCTTTTCACCTTATAAATGGGGTAGCTGGGATTCAAAGCTTTGTCTGTTTGATTCCAAGGCCTTTGTTAATTCCACGACTGCCGAAGCCTCTTAGTTTAAGGCCCACATTCTCAACCACCCTGTCCCCCTCCCTCTTCCTGGGGACATTTGGCAGTATCTGGTGACATTTTTGGTTATCATAAGTGGGGAGATGCTACTAGCATTTTGTAGGTCAGGGGTGCTTGCTCAGCCCCTCCATTGCTTAGGACAGCCCCCCCCCCCCCCAACAGTGCTGACAGTCGAAGATGTCGGTAGTGCTGATGCAGAGAACCCCCGGTGTAAGTTCTAGCAAAGCCGATGCTGCCATGCAGATGACAGATCATCAGAATTTCCCTGGTTCTTTTTGGAAGTCTCCGTTACGCGTAAATCAGGAGTCCTATTACAGGGACGGTGGGCCTTACCTTCCTCCTAGGTTTGCCCTGGGCTCGGCTAGGAGTAGAGGGCTTGGCCAGCACGCACTTCTGCACTGCTGAGCCTGTGGCCTCTGGCAACCCTCCCTCCCCGATTTCCTGAGCCTTCCCCGCATCCTCAGAGCTCCCAGTCTTTCTGTGTTGTTCGTTGAGCTGCTTTCTGGTAGAAGCATATAGTCTTTGTGTGATTCCTAGCTATAAGCACAAAACCTGAAAAATCCAGTTTTGATTGCATCGTGTGTTTGGTTTAAGAGGAGAGAAAGCTTTCCCCTTTGTCTCGGCATTATCCTCCCTGGTCCCAACTCTTCATCTACCGTTGGGATAACAACACCCCGCCCCCACATACCCGCTTTAACAATGTAGCCTTAAGGGGGGGCAGATGCTTGGGAAGGGGGAAATGCTTGCTTGGGTCCTTTTCTGGATTGACTGACTCCCGATCTGGGCTGGGGGAGTTTCTGGAATTTGCATTTTTAACCAGCTTCCTCCCAGTGATTCTGATGCTAATTAAGTATGAGAATCAGCATAATAGGATCCTCATTAAAAACCCAAAACCCTCGTTTCTTGTGAACACGGGACATCCTTCTACCTCCAGCCCCAGGCAGCCAGTCCTTAAGGCCTGCAAGACTGCATCTGCTATGCTCTCACATTCCGTGTTCACCTTTTTTCCTGGCTCCGCTTCTTGGCCACAGCCTCCCAGTGTGTCTCCATTTTGGGGAAGGGCCTGATCACCACAAACTCAACAGATTCCTGTCCCTTTTCCCATGGAAAAGCCTCTCCTGTGTGTTCTCATCACCACGTGGCTAAAGTCGAAACTCATTGTCAGCCTTTCCTGGGGTCCTTTCTGCCCCGCCGCCCCCCCCCCCCCCCCCCCCCGCGCAGGTTGGAGGCTCACACTCCCTCCCTGTGCTTGCTTCCAAGGAGCTGGGAGGCACCCAGACTCAGAATTTAACAGCTCCGGGGCAGGCATTTTTCGTCCTTTAGGTATTCTCTCGAACTTGAATGCTATTGGCAAATGTTTGTTTTATGGACTGTTTGGGGTTGGGGTGGAATTTTGTGGTGGTTTCTAACGCTCTTGGCCCCCAACTCTGCAAACGATTCTTAATTGCACTAATCAAGCTGTATTTGACTCCAGACTGAGTAATTGCACATTTCTGGGAATTAGTTTTGTGAGCTTGCCATTAAAAAATTGTAGAAACCATAATGAATCTTTCTGGAGTGTAGTTCCAAAGTTACACCCATTTCTTTAAACGTGTGGAGGTGGCGTATGGTAAAGTGAGTTTGTGCTTGATCTCTCAAGAAGCCTCATCTAGTTATTTGGTCGTTCTGACGGTATTTTAAGTGCCGTGGAAGGGATAACAGCTGTTTAAGAAATTGACTCCATCATCCAGGCATTAGGAACGATCTCTACCCCAGCTAATGAGAGAAGTGCATTTTCAAGTAACCCGAAGCCCCGCATGTGACATTTTTTCAGGATTGCATTTTCCAACTGCCTAACCAGCTAGTAGACACTTTGCTGAGTGTGTGTTGGGGTGGGGTGGCGGGGGGAGGTGCTTTTAAGTTGGCGAAGATTAAAAAGACAAGCTAGAAAATGCATGTATCGTGTGCGGCAACAGTTCAGTATTTGGAACAGACAGCAAACCCCGTCGTCGTAGGGATAGAAACCCTGGTACACCCTTTAAAAACAAAATCTTATGATTAGGTAACCTAGGAAAGAAAAACATACAAGTGGCAACAGAGGTAGACATAAAGGTGTCCAACCTAACAAGGAGAGAAGCAAAATAAAAATAGAATAGTCTTAACTTCCCGGATTGGAAACTGAAAAAAATACTAGAAGTGGACACATAATGGAAGGTTTTGCAGTGGAGAGTTACCAGTTTCGAAATCTTGTTTGCATCTTAATTGTGTCACCAATCGGGCTGCATCTGAATGGCCGCAGGGGCCTTTGTTACCCTGTTGGGAGAGACAACTGAGGTAAGGTTCCCGGGGGGCCTCCTTGGGGCTCCCAGCCTGGGAAAGTTAGAGCTCTTGGTTTCAGGCTTGGTATCCGGCTAGGATTTGGAATGCGGGGCTTTGTAATTTGAAGTACTAATCCCTGGCAGGTGAGGATCGTTAGAAAGTTCCCGGGCTGTGTGGTTGGGCATCTGTTGAAAAGCGTGTTCAGGAAAGCTGTTCGTGAGTTGGGTTTCTGGAGCGCGGCATGGGGCAGGCGCTTTCCCCAGTGCCTGAAACCAGGCCTGCTGCCGGGTGCTGCCGCGCTGGCCACCATCTCCTGGGCGTTCACTTCCAGGCCCAGTTCTGCTGAGGAGTCGGGAGACCTCCTCGGTTGCATCTTTAAAGCAAATGTGTAAACCACTGCACGGTTGCTCTTTGAAACCCTTACAGCTGGGCACTTATCCAGACCCCAGGAAAAGCAACTCTGGGGCCCTAAGTTGTGGTGGGCCTGGATTTCATTAAATGGCTACTGTCATCTGTGTCCTGGAAGGAGCCACTGAGCTAGTGGCTGTACTTGGGGTCCGATGGGTTTATGTGCTAAGCAGCAAACCTGGAAGGAGCTGCTGAGAACTGGTAGCATCTTCTAGATGACCCTCTGGGTAGTTTCACATGTGCCTTAATTTCTCCCTCTGCGTGAAGGCTCTAATGATACGAAATCCCACACACTGTGTTGCTGGGTGGGATGTCCAATAAATGTTTGGAAGAGTGTCAAATGATACATAAAACACTGAACACTAATTGCGAGACTTAGGGCTAAGTACTTTGAGATTGTGCCAGTGGATAAAGATGCTCGGTTATAAAGAGGGGGGAATTTAACTTCCTGAAAGATGAGGAAAGTTCTGCTGGCAGAAGAGGTGGAAAATAAAGCATTGGCAGGCAGTTTGAAGGTTGGTCTTACTTTATTTAAAGGCGCTTTTTAAGTCGAAGAATTTTTTTTTAAAGATTTTATTTATTTATTCGGCAGAGAGAGAGTGCACAGGTAGGCAGAGGGGGAGGGAGAAGCAGGCGCTCCACTGAGCAGGGCCCCAGGTGGGGATTGATCCCAGGACCCTGGGATCTCGACCTGAGTCAAGGCAGCTTAATGAACTGAGCCACCCGGGCGCCCTGTTGCTGAAATCTTATTTGTTAAGGATTGCAAAAGGAGTTTTCTGTGTATATATTCAAGAGGGATACTGGTCTGTAGGTTTCTCTTTGAGGACTCTTGTTTTTTTCTGGTTTTGGTATTAGGACTATGGTTTCATAAAATGAATATAGCATTCCTTTTCTGTTTTCTGCAAGAGATTTTGTATAGAATTGGTATTATTTTTCTTTAAATATTTGGTAGAACTCCCCAGTGAAACCCTTCTTGTGCGCAAGGTTTCTATTTTGGGAGTTTTAAAATTATAGATTAAATTTCTATGATAGTTACAGGGCTATTTAGATTACTTCATATTGGTGAGTTGTGATAGTTTGTGTTTTTTGAGGAATTGGCCCATTTCTTTTTAAGTTGCTAAATTTATGTGTACAGTTGTTTGTAAGATTTGTTTATTATCCTTTTTCTATCTACAGCGGGTCCTGGTTATATAGGTTATTAGCTATGATTCCCTCCAACCGCCCCCTCCCCGCATTTAATAAATTGCTAACTTGAATGGAGAAAGTATTCCTCAGATTATTCTAGTCCCAAACGCTAAGACTGTCACTTCTGGAAATTCAGGTTGTAGAATTACAGCATAGTGTCCCTATACCTGTTGGTTAGGAATTTAGGGGTCAGCAAACTTGGGCACCTGGGGCACATCGAATTCTTCTGGCTCTGCCAGAGCCCTGATTAGGCCTGCCAAATCCTACAATCTTTACCGTGTGGCCCTTTAAGGAACGCGTTTGTCCACCCATGCCTTCAGACCATCTAAGTGCAGTGGCTTACTTTAAAGCCATCTGGAAAAATACTCAAGTACAGATTCCCAGGCCCCCACATGGCCTTTTTCTCATCTGGAATCCATCATAGCATACGCTCCTTCCTCTGTATGGGGAGTTTTGACTGGTGTCCTTTGACTTTGATCTCTGTGGCACTTAACTTCTCCAGTACTTCCTGGGCGCGGCGTCATCTCCTTGGAGAGGTGCATTCTGAAGGGCGCAGTCCTGAATGTTGACCTCAGGGAGTCTGCCTTGGCCAAAGCCCGGAGAAGCGAAGGTGCCGGGGCTCACCTCAGGGATGGCTCTGACAAAAATGTGCTTTTTGATGCCACAAAGTCCCAAACTGCTCTATCTCTGGAAATACTATTTCATGGTTGATTCGCAACCTGGCATGGAAGGTTGGGCACAGAACCTAGGACTGTTTGCAGAAACACAAATGGTTAATAGATCTGACCCCGTGAGGCGTTCTGCCCACCTCAGGTCAGTGGGAAGAGAGCAGGGTGTTGATGATCCTGGTTAAGGGCTCCTGCACAATCAAGGTGGTGATCCCACAGTTTCTACTTTGGGTCTTTTTTTCTGGGTTTTCTTCTGCATGGAGCTGAAGGAAACCATTGCTGCCTGACCTTGGGCTGGCCGGTGACCTGTTCTCATCCGGCTGTTTTGTGGGATGAAGGGGAGGTGGCCGTTGGCAGCTGGGATGCTTTTCACTCCTCACAGCGGACTGGGCATGGCCGTGGTGAACTAAAGCTGTACGCGCTGGCTATTTTTCCTGGTCCGGGCGCCTCCGGTCATCTTCTCCTGTCCTCTGACCTCAGACCCTACCAGTCCCCTCTGACCACCTTGCTCATCCCTTTTTTGCTGCCGCGGGGTCTGATTTCACCTCATTTCTTGGGCTTCCTCCCACTGGATTGAGTTCAGCACCCAGAGAGGGCTTTTGGTGGTGCTGGCCTCTTCAGTGCCCTCTGCCTTGGTGGTTTTCTGCTCTCGTCCACAGCTCCAGACCGAGTTTACTACTTCCTCTTCTGGAACCACGGATCTTGAACCCGTAGAGTCCAGGCACACCTTATGTTGCTCAGATGACGCCTTCTGGGAGAGCTCAGGTGGCCAGATGTCCTGCATCTCATGGCTGCGATTCGCTTTGCTCCCCAGGTGAAAGCCAGGCTTTTTGCATTATCTCCCTTTTCTGTGCCTTTCTTTATAACTCTTGGTTGGCCTCCCCCGAGGACTGGGTCGCCATGCGAGGACTGGATGGTTCGAGCTACGTGAGCACTTCATGGACGTGCCTCGCTCCCGGTGCTGACTGAGGCTTGGGGGTTGTGGCTGCTTGGAAGACTCCTGGTCTTGGAGGGCGGTGGGTTTACCGGGAACAAGAGGGTACAGTACTGCATTACTCTTTGGGTTCCAGACTGAAGGAGGGGTTAGGATTGTGTCTCATAAATTTTATTCTTATGAGCCCTTGTTTAATGTCGTAAGGAGATTGGCTCTAGGAGAGACTGAGGTGGTTATATCAGAGTGAGGCTCTTGGCCCTTTCCAGCAGGTGTTGGGGTAACGGGAAATGGCTTTCTAACTGTTCTCTTGCAGTGGGAAAGGGAAGGCAGGGCCGTGAAATAATTAGCCGCCCATTTACAGTATGCCTAGGGTACTCTAATGTGAGTTTTAAGAAGGAGTGCCATGTGGTTTTCTTTAATGCACACTTGCATGTATTTTGTGTTGTGTTGCATGGCTGTCAATCCAATGTCAGTAGGTCTTTTTCTTTCTTTCCGTCTCTAATTTTTCCTGGTTTGGTTGCTTTCTATGAACACCAGCAACTGCCCTGGGGATGCCCACGTGCCTCAGTTGGTTAAGCGTCCGACTCTTGATTTCAGCTTGGGTCAGATTTCTCAGGGTTGTGAGATCGAGCCCTGTATCTGGCTCCGCACTCAGCTGGAGTCTGCTTGGAATTCTGGCTGCCTCTGTCTCTGCCGTCTCCTCGCTGTCACGCTTGCTCGCTCTCTTCTCTCAAAAGAAAAAAAGAGAAACTGCTCTGAAAACAAGCCCTCCAAATTGTCTTTTGTCCCTTTCTATGCTTTGGGGCCCCACCTCACTGCTTTGATTTTTAAATTTAGAAGAATATTTTGGTGAACTGTGTAAGGGACATAAAGCATTCGATTTAGGCCTACAACATAATGATTGGATATTTGTACGTCTTGTGAAATGATCACCACGAGAAGTCTAGTTCACATCCATCACCACACACAGTTAAATAATTTTTTTCCTTGTGATGAGAACTTTTAAGATCCACTCTCAGGGCAACTTTCACATACACGCTACACAGTTATAAACGGTAGTGGCCACACTGTGCATTGCCACTGTGATCACAGTGAGGCGCTGGGACTGGCTGCAGGTGTGCGTTCGTGGCGTGGAAGCCACGGCCAGTGCCTGGGACAGCGCCTGCACCCAGCAGCTGCTCAGACACTTGTTACTCCGTGGCAGGTGTATGGGGGGGAACAGAGGAAACCTCCCCTCCCAGCCCCTTTAATCTGGTGCCTAGGGCATGGCATATGGTTGGTTGAATTGGAACAACCTAGTTCTGGAACTTTCCATCGCCTTGATTCCCTCACAGTAACTGAGAATCTAAAAGTGCTGCCTTTATGTTTAGATATTTGAGGACAGATTTCTTGAGAGGACTCCAATGACACATCGTTCCTCCAGTTTAAAGTATACAGCTAAATAATTTTCAGTATGTTCAAAGTTGGGCTACCATCACCACGATTTAATTAATTTATTTACTTATTTATTTTTAAAGATTTTATTTATTTGACAGAAATCACAAGTAGACGGAGAGGCAGGCAGAGAGAGAGAGAGGGAAGCAGGCTCCCTGCTGAGCAGAGAGCCCGATGCGGGACTTGATCCCGGGACCCTGAGATCATGACCTGAGCCGAAGGCAGAGGCTTTAACCCACTGAGACCCCCAGGCGCCCCTCATCACCATGATTTTAGAACATTTTCATCACCCCGGCAAGAAACGTATACCCTTTAGCCACCAGCCCCATTCCTCCTAGCTTCCTGTTCCTCCCAGTTCCTGGCATACACTAATTTGCTTTCTACGTCTAAGGGTTTGCCTTTTCTGCTTGTGTCCTATAAATGGAATGCTACGATGCGTGACCCGTTGTGACTGGTTTCTTTCACTCAGCGTCTTGCCCTGCGTGTCGTAGCACATAGCAGTTCCGCGTTCCTTCTCTGGCTGAGTAAGTCGTCCACGGTGTGGCTAGACCGTAGTTTGTTTACCCGTTTACAGCTTCATGGACAATTCGGATTTCTCCCTTTTGATTTCTGTGAAACCTGCTGCTCTGAACATCGTCTTGGGTGTTGTTTGATGAGATTAATCGTCTTGCAGCTGTTGTGAAAGGAACTGGACGTGGGAATTGAAGCCGAAGCTTTGGAAGTCAGAGAGCGCAAGAAGCCATCTGCTTGACCTTCACTTTAATTTCTGGGAATTTATTGAGCTTCTGAATGTCTTGAGATGTCTCCCGAAACACAGACCCTCTGTTAAAATTTTAAAAAAAATAGATTTCTTTAAACATAATTTTAAGTGTTAAGCTCTTTTTAATTGTGAAATCGGAAGGCTTTCTCTGGGTATCAGTCGATTTCGGTAATCTGGACTCGCTGCCTGTCAGCACTGACGTTTCTGATCACACCTAGCGTATCCCAGGTGAGTTCAGAAGATGTTCTCACACCGGTAGGCGCTTGTGAGCCCCCATGTGGGTGAGAGGGAGTGCACGAGGGGTGCTGTGCTGTTTTGTTTTTCTGCCAGTGGTGCTGATAACTCTGGAATAGATTTTTTTTTTTAAACTTGATATGCTTTACATTGAGGAAATTTTGTGTACAGGCCTGAGTTTCGACCCATGCATACAGTCATGTCAGCAACACGACTGTCAAGATTAGCACATCTGAGTGGATGCTTACAGCAGATACGTGAATGGCTTCCAGCTGCTTTGGAGTCCAGTTGCCCTTTCTTCCTCTTTAGGTTTCGGAGCCTGTCAAGGGTACCCTGAAAGCTGGTTTATGTGTGAGGGGAAACCGTGCAACCCCAAACCTGGCTCCTCTTCTCCAACACCAGTTCCTCCGGTGACGCTTCCCCTTGCTGTGAGCTGCTGGTGGGGAGTCCAGCTCTCAGAAAGGAGGAGGGGGCGTGGGCGTGGCCTCTGACCCAGAAGGGAGAGGGATGGGAGAGGGGGATGGGGGAGAGATGGGGGAGAGACCCAGACGTCTGGCTCAGAGCATGGAGGAGAGAGAGTTAAGGGCACCAGGCTTCGGAGGTACCAGGGTCGGTGGAGAGGGGCCGAGCAAGAAGGAGGCGGGGCATTGGGCTCCACCACTTGGGCACAGGCGATGATGGGACTCATCAACCCCTTGGGGATGGACTAGCTTCAGCCATCGCGGGGGAGAACTAGGAAGCATAGTAACAGGGGGCAGGGCATTGATGGGCAGGAGTCCTGGTAATTCCAGATACGCTTGACAAGGATGGAAATTGGTCTCCTCATTTCACGAACCAGATGCTGCCAGAATGCGAGCGGCTCCGGGGTTCCAGCCCTCTGACTTTGCAGAGGAGGCCAGGGCGCTCCGGCCAGGCTGATGGTCCTGCACGCGGGCGGCTGCCACACATTGGGTCCCGAGTTCTTTGCTCAAGTGTTCCAGGTTGAAAAGGACTTCATGATGCAAGGTGCAGTTCGAAGGTTTTTTTCCCCAGATGTAGGGGAATTGCTTATTCCCTCAGGGCAGCCGCAGCTGGAATTCACCTTGTTCAGGAGGTCACAGGATCTTAGCCATTACTTGAAATGGAAGAAAGAAGTGAGAATGGGTCTAACTGAAGTCTGTTTCCCCCCCCCTCTTTGCCAGGGTGCTGGGTGTCTTAGGTATTTATTCAGCACAAATTCCTCAGCTTCCTGGGCTGGTCAGCCTTGGTGAGTGCAGCTGCTCTACTGAACTTGCACTTGGGGCTGCCCGCCTACGGAGCACCGGTTATGTGGCAGCGGCACCAGACCACAAGGGATGGAGGGAAGGAACACTGGTGCCGGGTTCCCTACAGGAACCCTGCAAAGTGGTGACCCCATCTTGAGGGTTGAGGAAGTGTGATGCGCGTGGCGGCGGTGGGGGGCTGGCTGGGTGCCTGGCCAATGCGTTTGGAGGGACAGGGAGGCTGTGGTGGGGGATTTGTACGAGAACCTTCAAGGGGAGCATCGTGGGGGGTTTTAGGTGACAAGGGTATTCGTTAACACCTAGGGGAGGGATAGAGAAGTCCGAGCTCCATTTCAGACTTGACTGGGTGGGACAGTGTGCTGAGCAGAGAGGCAGGAGGCCGGAGGGGGGGGGGGGGTGTTCAGCCATCTAGATGGAGCTCACGGTCCGAGCCCGAGCTCTCCAAGAGTGGCCTACAAATGGATCTCTGGGAGAAAATGAGGCAGCGAGATGAAACGTGGGCCTTCATTCCCTACCTCTCCCCCCGACCAATCCACTTTTCATCCTCTCTTCCTTTCTTTTGGTAGTGGTGTATTTAATTTGGACTGGACCTCCAAGTTGGTTCTTTTTAAGTTCTTGTTGAATAAACACAGTGGGCGGTGGTCTAGAAACGGGGACATTGAGTTGTCTAGTGGACAAAGGACACATTTTGCCCTGGGATGGGTCACCGTGTTGCTGAGCACTTCGGAAGGCTGAATTGTGTAAGAGCTGCACATCATTCTTGCCTGGCCAGAGTTCTCTAAGAACTTCTGCCCAGCGTTTTGTTAGCCTCGTTTAGATTACCATGGGTACTTGAAAGCCCTGTGATGATCTCTCTTTAGCATTTGAATTTACTCTCAGATTTTCTGGTTTGTAGTCGCTTCTGACATTGCAGTCTGGTGTTCCCACATTTGGGCATGCTCTGACCCCAGGCTTATTTTCACTCCTGTGGAGCATCTGGTAGTTTTCAAGGGATTTTCCCACCACGCATCTGTCCAACCCCCACCCTCCGGGCAGTGGGGGTGTGGGGTCTTTTCTTTCTCTCTTTAAACAGAGTGGGGATACTACCCACATGTAGTGTGTATGACTGGGATTGCCAAAGGCACATGAGGGACAAGACAGTCCTTCACACCACGTGTCGTCAACCCCAGTTGAGGAACCCCGATACAGTGAAGTACATTGTGTTTGGTCATATTACATGTTTCTTACTAGACAGACATGAAGGTTGAAATTGGATAACTGCAAAGCATTTTCTGGGGCATGTCCTAGGCTACTGGCTAATAAGAGGCTACCTGTTAGTAAGGAGTTCAGGCTTTTTTCAGACCCTTTTCAACATTTTTTATAACCTTTTGGTGACTCTACTAATGAGTTTGGAAATAGTGGGGATTTCTTGTTCTTTCTTGTATCTGGTGGTTTTGCTCAGTGGTTCTCAACCATGGCTGTACATTGGAATTTCCCAGGGAGCTCTGAAAAATACTGATGCCTGGTTCTCACCCACAGCTTTTTATTTAATTGGTCTGGGATGTGACATACCACTTTTAAAAAACTCCCCAGGTAATTATAATGCATTGTTAGGATTGAAAACCACAGGTTTAGACATTCTAGAAACTCTACAAAGATACAGCAATATGGTTGATTAATTTAGCCAACTAAAATAAATTTTCATTTACCACAAAACATTTATTGAGCCCCTGAGATCAAGATGACCAAGCAAAGGGCGCCTGGGTGGCTCAGTGGGTTAAAGCCTCTGCCTTCGGCTCAGGTCATGATCCCAGGGTCCTGGAATTGAGCCCCGCATCGGGTTCTCTGCTCAGCAGGGAAGCCTGCTTCCCCCTCTCTATATCTGCCTGCCAGTATGCCTACTTGTGATCTCTCTCTGTCAAATAAATAAATAAAATCTTAAAAAAAATGACCAAGCAGGCCTCATTGTTGAACCTAGTGGAGCTCACGTCCTTGGCTTTGTTTTCATTTTCAAACCTTAGTTCTGGAAAAGAGTTGCTGGGTAGTTTCTGCTCTGGAGCCCCTTTCTGGAATCTTCTCCAAGGGCTGGGAACAGTGAGTGCAGAAAGGCACATCAGTGTATCCCCCGCAGGGCCAGCACATTGAGTGCCCACAAGGGACCAGGCAGAGGTGACAGCCGGAAATAACATTCAGACCTGGCAGATTTCTTTGGACTGAGGGGCAAGCCCATAGTATAGAAATACATAACACTCTCCAGTGGGTTTCTGTCATAATATGTTTTTCTTCAGTTTGAAACCTGGTTGGAGGGCCTCCACTGGCCCCCTCAGTGCCTTTCCACTAATTGTGCCTGCTAGAAAAAGGGGGCGGCTCTCTATCAAGGCTTTTCGGTGTATTGGACAAAGACACCCCTTTTCCTGGCCCAAGGAAGAGTTTTCTCCAGCTCAGCCCTGGGACCGAGGTCCGCCTTCCCTGCGTGGGGTGGCCCTGTCTGAAGGGTCCCCCTCACCAGCATAGGGGATTCGTGTTCTGTAATGTGCCAACAGAACCCAGTCTTGCGGCCATTTACCAGGAGTGATGACTTGTTTTATACACTTTCAAAACAGAAAACGTGTGTTCTAGCCAAGGAGGGGTTGAATAATGACATAGTGGCTTTCTTGTTCAGGGCAAGTAGCGCTGGGCTCAGTGGGACTCGGCCATGCCGGGCACGTTGTCTTTACCGCCCTGCGGCTCAGTCACTTCCTCGTAGCTTGTCCCCAGCAGGCTTCAGTGGCAGACAGACTGAACAAGGTTCTTTTTTTTTTTTTTTTAAAGACTTGATTTATTTATTTGACAGACAGAGATCACAAGTAGGCAGAGAGGCAGGCAGAGAGAGAAGAGGAAGCAGGCTCCCTGCTGAGCAGAGAGCACGATGCGGGGCTCGATCCCAGGACCCTGGGATCATGACCTGAGCCAAAGGTGGAGGCTTTAACCTACTGAGCCACCCAGGCGCCCCACAAGGTCTCTTCTTTTTATGAAGTTTGAAGTCGGAAATTTTTAGGGGGTGGATTTTGGTCTTAAAACTGTGTATCATTCAGAGGATAGAATTCAAGCTTCCCCCTTTTAATTTCCTGAAACCACTTTCAGAATCATGAAGCCAGCTCTTTTCTCAGTGAGTTTCCCAAAGACACAGTTTTGCCGGAACTGAGCGACACTAATGAGGTGTGAGGTCAGTGCTTGTGTTGTGATGAGGGCATGGTGTGCGCGGGCCCCAGGAGCCTTTCCCTGATGGGGGGCCTTTTCCCGGGTGCAGCCGCAGCTCAGCTGGCAGAGGGCTTGGCCACCCTGACATTCTCTGGCTCTACTCCGGTCCCCTGCTCTCTCTTACTGTGGCCTCCTGGGTGCTGCCTTCTCAGAGGAGGAGATGCCTTCCTGGTGGGTGAACCCCAGCTGATACTGCCATGCGAAGTTTGAAGTCTTCATCTCACGCAGTGGCTGGTACCATACAGGCCCCCATTGTGACCCACTTGTGTGTCCCTGCTGCTGTGTGGGGGCTTGGAGCCGCACACTGAACTAGTTGTGTTTTAAATGTCATCCATGAGTTTTGGTTGTGCTGTCCTAATAGCTCTGTGTTCGGTTTGACTCAAAGGATTAGCAAGTGATGCCTTCACTGCCGTTTTTGCTACGCTGTTTGCCATCATTTGTTAAGTGAAATTGAAAGTACCGATTTTGGTGGGTGTATCTGTCTGCCGGAGCTCTGGCACAAGTGTTGTGATCACGTGGCTTACAGGAACAGACATATTTTCTCCCTGTTCTGGAGGCCAGAAGTTCAAAATCATTATTGGCAGGGCCGTGGTCCTCCTAAAGGCTCCAGGGGAGAGAGTCCTTCCTTGGATCTTCTGGCTGCAGGGGCTCCTGGTGTTCTGGCACCTGCAGCTCTTTATCCCTGTGTCTCATCTTCTGTCAGGAGGGCACTTGTCCTTGGATTTAGGTCCCACCTGCCTAATCTGGGATGATCTCACCTCTGGATCTATAATTACGTCTGCAAAACCCTTTTTCCAAATCAGGTCACACTTCCAGGTTCTGGGGGTCAGGATATGGACATACCTTTTGGGGGCCACCATTCCACCCATTATGGTGGGGGTAGGTGGAATTTTTTTTTTTCGATTTTATTTATTTGAGAGAGAGAGAGAACAACAGCAGGGAGAGGAACAGAGGGAAAGGGAGAAGCCAACGCTCTGCTGAGCCGGGACCCTGCTGCAGGGCTGGATTGGATCTTGGGACCCTGTGATCATGACCTGAGCCAAAGGCAGAAGCTTAACCAACTGAGCCACTCGGGTGCCCTGAAGTCTGGTTTTTAAGTGGCAGCTAACTTCGGAGTTTTTTGAAAAGTCTGTGCTCGCTAGACTAAGACACATTTCCTGTCTAATTTGGCCTCTGAACGCAGTTTGTGGTCTTCATTCTTACTGTGCTCTGGAAGGTCTTGGGAGCATCGTTCCAGACATCGCTGGAGATAGATTCTAAGTAGGGTGGAAAAATTCCTTAACGTCTAGTCCAAGCACTGGCACTCCTTAGTTTATGGAAGGAATTCTAGTGTGAGTTTTCTGGTGAAACCACACTGCGGTCAGCTGTGAATCTTTTTGTTTTTTTCTTTTGCCTTGGTTCGGGTCGCAGATACACTCTTTGTACATACTGTCCATTTTGACGCTTTGCAGCCTACACTGTTTTTTTTCTGTCATGTGGAAAAAGCACCAGCCCGCGGAGGGCTCGTGGGACAGTACAGAGTAATCCATTCGGTCTCCTCTCTGTTTTTTACCTTACTCTTCTCAGACAGTGAGTGCTTAGCAGATCGAACTAGAGGAGAACAAATTGCATCTTGCCTTTCCTCGTGGGTGTCATAATTTTAGATGTCCTTGAAGATTCAGGCATCATGTGAACCTGCAGAGATTAATGCAATTTCTATAACCTTGACCGAAGTCCTACCCGGGGATACCGAGCTTCCCTTGGGCAAGAAAGGGCCACTGGCCACGGATGGGGTCACAGTGCAGGTCACAGTGCATAACTAAACATTGTGTTGTGTCCTCTCCAGTTGGCCGAAAACCTGTCTGCATCCTTGGCACAATAACTTTGTGCTTGGTGTTTCTGTGTCTGTCTTGTGTAACCTGGTAATCCGCGTGGGGTTGAGAACCTCCATGGCTCATGACGACGGGCCCAAGTGACTTCCGGCAACTCTGTGTTCAGGTTTTCTTACCAAGTTCGGTCACCAAACCGCACCTCACTGGCTTTCCTTTGGGATGTGTTTTATCCTGACCACCTTGCCTTCTCTCCCTCTTTCTCCAGCTGATGGCGAGACCATTCTGAAAGGCCTCCAGTCCATTTTCCAGGAGCAAGGGATGACGGAGTCCGTGCACAACTGGCAAGACCATGGTTATCTAGCGACCTATATCAACAAAAACGGCAGGTGAGGGGCCTTCGTATCTGAGCACTTCAGCTGGTGGGGCGTGGGGGCGGGGCCGGGCAGACGGACTGCCGGACTGCCGGACTGACAACAAAGGGGGAGGGGTCGTGTCCAGGGATCTGTTTCATGCTAGGGGTCTAGAATTCAGTGCTTCATAGCCCTCGCTGCACAGTAGAATCCCCCGGGAGTGCTTTCGCAAGACATTACCCCAGTCACTCTCCCAGACATTGAGGTCACTGGGCATTAGGATTTTTCCAAAGCCCCCGCCCCCAACCAGGTGATTCTGTGTGGCCAGGACCCAGAACCCCTGGGCAGCAGAAGCAGTGTGAACTGCAGGCCACGATTCAGAGGTGGTTAAACCCGATTCCCGGGCCCCAATCCAAGAGTTTTTTGATGGAGCCGCTCTGGGGCAGCACTGGAAGTCGCATTTTCAGCAAGCTGATGCTGCTGGTCTGTGGTCGGCTGACCACGCCGTGAATAGCCCTGGTAGAAGTTGTTAGTGATTAATGCAGACCATTATCAAATGCGGAATGGGAGGGGGACAGGAAGCTGAGGGGATCCAAGATTTCAGGCTGTTTTTTTTCTTTTCCTTAAGACTCTTATAGACTATCCAGACTTGACCTAATCAATATGTACATGAGAGCCAGTATTTTGTGGGAATAGGAAAGGAAACCTAAATTAAGAACTGACCGATAACAGAAGACCCCAGAGTGTTAAGCTCTTTGTGCTATCCTAAGTCTAGGTTTGTATTCTATCTAGACTGGTTTAGTATGCAGAACTAGTAAGATTCTTTGTAATTTGAACTATTAATTTTAAAATGTGAACTCCTGGGTATTTTCAATGGCTTTAATTCTATTTCCCCCAGTGGGTACAAAGTACTAGAATTCCATACGGTTTCATTAATGTCCCGCATTCTCTCCCTTGTTACTCTCTTAAAAGGAAAAATAACCACTCCCACAACCTCAGAGGCCCAAAAGGCAATGCTGGAGATGAGGGAAACTTGAACTTCTGAGTGTCCCCTTTTGTTATTCTCTTTCTAAATCAACATGCTCCACCCCACGGGGATAATTGGTCTTCCCTCTCTTGATGCCTCTCAAAGACTTCCCCAGCTCCTCTCTCGCCAGGCCCAGATTTGTATTTGTGACTATGTAGTGAATGTCCACGCATGTGTTTAACAGATACCTCACACGTATCTAGAATAATTTTTCTCAAGGGTGATCCCAAAGCAACACCACCACCAAAAGGGTGATCCCAAAGCAACACCACCGGCAAGCTTCCCTGCCCTCCCTCCTCGGCGTCCTGGCCCAGTTAATAACACGTTTCCTTCCAGCTCCTGCAGGCTTCCATTCAGCCCCTCTCCATCCTGGCCTCTTTCCTCCACCTTCTCCGCCAAGGTCTCTTGCTGTCCTGGATGTGGTCCATCCTTTGGGGACCGTAGCAAATCGAACCATGTCACATTGCCACCCCGCCACCCCCGTTGGCCCTTTGAAGCCTGATTCTCTTAGAATCTCCTGCCTTTGCAGCCAGGCCCTGCTGACTTCTCTGCCTCACTTCTTAAATCTTCTACCATGGACACCATTTCCAGTTGTCTGGGGGACCTGGAATTCTTCCCGGAAGGGAATTTTGAATGACAAGAGCTGTTTAGAAATTGCTTCTGAAAGCAGAAAAAATGAAAATTAACATGCTTCGTTTAAAAACGTATTTTCAACATTGGTCTCCTTCTTCTCTCACTTGCTCCCCTGGGCCCCATCCCCGTGGTGCCTGTCCTGAAACTTCACTGCTCCCACCCCTGCCTGGGCGACCAGGCACCAGCTCAGAAGGACCATACTCAGCTTCTGGCCTGACTTTTGATTAACAGCCCCTTTTTGATGGTGTGGTCCTGGTCCACAGGCTGGTTTTAATTCCTTGAGCTTTTTGTACTTGCTTT
>NC_081575.1:106764689-106789968 GCF_022355385.1 Mustela nigripes | reverse complement strand
CCTGGGTTCTGTCGCTCCATGGGCAGAGGACTGCACTAGAAGCCCCCGGTGGTTAAGGGTGATGTTTCTCCACGCTTAACTCCTCTCCAGCTCCTCTCCTTTGTGCTGTGGTGGTGGTGGTGGGGAGGAATGATAGGCTCAGTCAGATGTAAATTATTTGTGGTTTCCTGGACCTGAACTTGATTTGGGGGCCCTTTAAAGGCTGAAGGTGAAATTAACTAGTAGTGTTGAGTTTTTAATCCAGGCACGCTGCCTATAGAGTTCTTCTAATTTGGTACTTTTCAAATGTCTCTTTAACCACAACTTAAACTAAGAAGTAATTTTATTTTATTCCTTTTTATTTTTTAAGATTTTATTTGACAGAGAGAAAGCAGAAGTAGGGGAAGGAGCAGCGACAGAGGCTGAGGGAGAAGCAGATTCCTTGTTGAGCAGGGAGCCTGATGTGGGGCTTGGTCTCAGTACCCTGAGATCAGTGACCTGAGCTGAAGGCAGACCCGTAACTGATTGAGCCACCCAGGCACCCCAAGAAGTATTTTTATATCATAACCCTGTACACAGTCATCTGTGTCTGTACAGTAGAGGTACATGTATGATTGAAGCAGAAGTTTCTCTACATAATAGACTTTTATTGCATGTGATTCACTCTGATTTTTTTTAAAGATTTTATTTATTTTTTGGACAGAGAGAAAGATCACAAGGAGGCAGAGAAGCAGGCAAAGAGAGAGGAAGAAGCAGGCTCCCCGCTGAGCAGAGAGCCCGATGTGGGGCTTGATCCCAGCACCCTGGGATCATGACCTGAGCTGAAGGCAGAGGCTTAACCCACTGAGCCACCCAGGCACCCCCCACTCTGATATTTTAAGAAAAATGTAAAGATCCCCCAAATTAGGGGTCAGAAAGCTTGTTTCGTAGGGAGCCACTTAAGAGTCTCTGTCATATTCTCTCTCTCTTTGTTAAACAACTCTTTAAAAATGTGAAAACCATTCTTAGTCTGCAGGCTTTACAAAAACAAGTCTCGGAGGCTGGATCTGGTTTGCAGTCTGTAGGGCTAGAGTGTGCCAACCCTGATCTCAGTCAGTTTAACCACCACTTGCTTGCAGTCAGAAAACCATGGCTCCATTGTGAACTTGCTGAAGGTTAATTGGGAAGGCCTGAAGATGAAGGGCCATGGTTACTAAACTTGGCCAAATTATGTACCAGGAACCTTCTGAAAAATCAGGTTCACTCAATAAGGTAAAAAGATTAAAAAAAAAATCAGGTTCACCAGGGCACTTGGCTGGCTCAATCAGTAGAGTATGTGATTTTTGATTTTGGGGTCATGAGTTGGGGTGGAATTTACTTTAGTTTTTTTTTTTAATTAAAAAAAAATCCGGTTCACAGAACTTGCTAGTGAATCACTTTTGGGGCCCAAGAACCTGTTATGTGAAAACATTAGCATCTGCTGACTGTCTAAATCTTCCCTAAACGATTGGTGGCTCCCCACCTCCAAGAAGACGTTCTTGTAAGAAAGCAAAGGCTTAACCATGTAATGTAGGGGGAAAAAGAGCAGCAGTCTTTCCTTTTAGTTAGGTGGGTGGGTTGGTGTCTTTTTTCTTCTTTTGAATGCCATGATACAATTCCTAACCTTCAAATTATGCTTTCTTTTGTAGCTTTGCCAGTTTGAGAATTTACCCGCATGGATTGGTGTTGTTGGATCTTCAGAGTTATGATGGTGATTTGCAAGGCCAAGAAGTGGACAGTGTTGGTTTTTCACTTTTATTTACTTTTATTTAATTTATTTTTTTTTACCGATTTTTAATTACAGGTATTTGAGGGTTATCAAATCTCATATTTTTTAATGATAAGATGATTTTATGCAAGTGCTGATCTCCCAGTTAAGTTTAAATTCCAGCTAAGTGATTTTAGAAGAAAAATAGTGGTTCCTCAATTGTTAGGGACCTGGCTTGTCCTTGTTCCTTTGGCTGCTTGAAAACGGAGTCATTTTCCTTTCCATTGGACGAAATGTAAACACTTGAGCAGTATGTTATATCTGCATTATCCTTGTGCTCTCCCCTTTCCTGTTGTCTTGCTGGTGACTTGAACTGAGCTTAGCACCAGGAGGCTGGGTTGGCGTGGGTGTGTGGAACTGGGCCAGGCCTGGAGGCCGCTGCAGGAATATCGCCCAGCTCTGTCACCATGGCCTCAGCCTCCTGGAGCCTTAGCTGTTCTACTCAGCTTCTTCTGTAAGCCCAATGACTTCTTTTCTTTGAATTGTAGCTTTTGAACAAAGTAGAAGAACGAATGAAAGAATTGAGTCAGGACAGTACTGTGCGGGTGAAGCGGTAAGTCCACTCCTGAATGTCCTTTTATATTTGTTTAACTGGTAAAATTAGAATGGCGGTGTTGTCCCCGAGTAGTGTCCGCTTCTGGCCAACATGGTAGACTGAGCTACTGGATGCCTCACACCCAAACAAGACAAAATAGACGAACACACACATATGCACATGCACACACACGTGTGCACGCATGCGCTGTGTAAAATGAAACACAGGTAGTGAGGAGATAGTGAGTGAATCAGGATCTGGAAGCGTATAAGGCAGAGGAGCTGGGGGAGGCTTCCGCCTCAGTCGTAGGGGAGTGAGAGAACTCCCCACCCTGGTCCAGGAAAGTGAAAAGGTTGCTGTCTCTGCTCAGCTCTGGGGCTCCGGAGTGGAATTCAGTTCTAAGATTTATGACAAGACGGGGTGATAGAAAATTTGCCTCAAAGCTTTTGAGTAAGGTAACTTGGCAAGATACTAAGAATCCGAGAGGCCACCCACCCTGAGCTGTTAAGCCCCCGAGTCCCGATCCTGACTGTGGCTATTTAAATTTCAGTTAATAAAAAAGTTCCATTCCTCAGTCTCACTGGCCCCTGTCAGGAGCTAAGGGCTAGTGCACAGCGCAGATATGGAACATTTCTTTTGAACACTGCAATGGTATTTGTGCATGGCAACAGATTTTAAAAGAGCTTTGATAGAAGTCACAGCTTTGACATTTGTTGGAATGGACAGAGTCTTGTGAGAGGCCTGGGAATTAAGAATAGGAGTTAATCATGGATGCCCCACAAGTAATTCTCACCAGTTTGCTCTGGTCTCTGGGTGGCTCCTTATCAGGCCCTGAATAGTGGGAGATCTGTCTCTTACTCACAACAGCAAACACAGAGAAACCTAGAGGGACTTTATCAAGGTCATGTCATCACTGATGGAAGCAACCAGAATACAGATTTCTCTAGTTGACAGGACTTTCCAGAAGCAGGCATTCATTTTGGCAAGACCTAGGATGTGTGTGGAGGACTTATTAGCTCAGCATGCTAAGTTTTTTCAGACCACAGGAAAGCTCCAGGGCTGATGTAAGGCAACTAGAATGTTGGTTAATCTCCTGATAGGGTAGAAAGCAGGAAACTGCCAGTAAATGAACACAATAGTGTACAACTTGCCCACTGTGGAAGTCGGTCAGAGCACCAAGATTTGTTTACCCCACCTAAGTTCAGTATACAGCTCCTCAGCCATATTTCCCTCTTCCCTGTCCTTAAAAACATGTCCACACCCATCCACTTTTCTGGGCTTTCCACCTTTTCCTGCTTGCAGAAGTTTTTAGCATTCCTTCGACTGGTGCACACGTATGTGTGCACCAACCTGAATTCAGAGGGTTCCCACTGTGTTCTGAAATGTGTTAACTCTGTGATGATGAATTGGCCAACATCAAAATGCCTCTGATTTTTATTGGTCTTGCTTTTATTGGGGTTACTTCTAGGAGTAAGTAAGTAGATGGAATACATTTATGGGTTTTGGCACCCACGAGAAGTCTTTGTTTCGGGTAGAGCAGTTCTCCAAGCGAGAGTGGAGTTCAGCTTCATATTTTCAGTTCAAAATCCAGACCTTGCTTTTGCTTGTCATCGCTCCTTACAGCTTTTCGTAAAATCACGGTAGAGGGGTCCAGAAGTTACTGGGAGTACTTGGTGGCAGGCTTTTTGTAATTGGCCTCAAAAGGACAACAGTGATGCCATTTTTTCTGTCTGGGGAATGATATGGTTAGAAATTTAGTCATCAAGTAACTCGTAACATTATCTGAAATCATTATTCCCCTGTGGGCCATGGGATGGGGGCACTTGGGTGGCTCAGTCGTTGAGTGTCTGCCTGCAGCTCTAGTCATGATCTCAGGGTCCTGGGATCGAGCCCCACATCAGGCTCCCTGCTTGGCGGGGAGCCTGCTTCTCCCTCTCCCACCCCATCCCCCACTTGTGTTCCCTCTCCTGCTGTGTCTCTTTCTGTCAAATGAATAAATAAAATCTTAAAAAAAAAGCTATGAGGTGCATTAGATAAGTTATTTTTATATTCTCTTTTTCCAAAGAAAAGGAACAGGAAAACAAGCTTATGTCCACTAAGTTTTGTCGGGGTCGGCGTCGGGGGTGAGGGAGAATGCAGTAGGCACAGTGTACCTGAGACCCAGGACTTGCTCTGTCTGACTTGCTCTCTACAATCCTCTTCAATTTTCAGCAGTGAAGGTTGAAAGAGGGGTTGTGCTGGGCTCCAGAACATCTCCGGTAGCCCATTACAAGGAGATGCCCTTCATGCTAGGATGAGTACTTCATCAAGATAAATGGCTTCCTCATCCTGTTAGAGATCCTTGTTGTTTCTTTGCCAGACTAAAAACCATTGTGTTGCCGGGCACCGAGCTGCGTCAGTCGGTCAGGCATGCCACTCTTGATCTCGGGGTTATGAGTCGGAGCCCATCTTGGGTGTAGAGATTACTTAAGGATGAAATCTTAAGAAAATTTAATAAAATTAAAACAAATGAAAACCGTTGTGTTGCCATGAGTTCCTTACTTCCGCCAAGGCACTTAGTGACACAGTTGAGAATGGACATTTTGTTTCATCAGGTTTTTGCATAGTTTAGTAATTTCTTATAGCTTGCTTGCCTGTCAACCAGGGGGTGGGTTTCCTCCCCTGAAAGCCCATGACTTGGCATTTTTCACCTTCATCTAAGGTCACTGGTAGTTGACGCTCCTGCTTCTGTGTAGCCACCAACCATTAGCCAGGGCTCGAAGAGGCTTCCCCCAAGTCCTGTTTGCATGCTCTGGGCCAGGGAGGAGAATGTATTGTCCTGTTTGGGTCTCCACATGTTACAAGACAGGCCTGGTCTACGAACATTCTAGCAGCTGCCTTTGTTCACTTAAGCAGTGCAGGGAGGGGTTAAATCAAGAGTTGCTAGGATTAAATGAGAATTAATGGGAATCTGCTTTGTAAATCTGAATGTTGTTGTCTGTATGTATACACACACACACACACACACACACAGTGCACATGCAAGCAGGGGGAGGGGCAGAAGCAGAAGGACAGAGAATCTCCAGCATACCGCATACCCAGCGCACAGCCCGATGTGGGGCTCTATCCCATGACCCTGAGATCATGTCCTGAGCTGAAATCTAGTCGGACACTGAACCGACTGAGCCAACCCGGTGCCCCAGTCTTAATGTTCTTCATGGTTGTCAGTGTTTGCTCAGAGGAAGCTTCATTAAAACAGGTTCAGACTGTATTCCTGGAAACAGGTGAGTGGGAGGGCAGAGACTCACCAGAGGAAGTCAGAGGTAGCAGATCTCAGCATACAGCTGTTTGTTGCTGGAGAACACATGACTTGCACACAGGTAGGTAGGGAGCTAGTTCTCATTTTGTGTTTCTTTTCGATTTGCCAGTCCCCGGTTCAGGCTGTGGTTTTCATTGTCATTTAGTGTCCTCTGCTGGTAGTTCTTAGTACATTCACATTGTCTGAAATACTGAGCGTTTGCAAAAGAATGGGATGGGAAATTCTCAGTTTGCAATCCTTCTAGTAGTAATAATATATTCAGGCAAGAATCTTCTAGATGCCAAAGCTACTACTGGAGATTTGTGGAGAGATCAGGGCTTTTGCGCAGTTTTGAGAGGGCTACCCCACAGGCTGCTTACTGATGTCCAAGGGAAAAAAGGTACCTTTGCAATTGGAGGGATCTAGTGCCATCCGCTTGAACCAACTGGTCACACTTAGCATCTCTAATGATAAGACAAGCACAAAGCTTCTGCCCCTGATGTGCTCCTTGTGGAAATATCTGCTCCCCTGACTTAATGAAGAAAGAGGTGTTCACGCAAACCCACCTTAGGCATTTTCTGCAGAGCACCTGATCTGCACTTCCCTGAGATGTTAGGAAACACACCAGGTGGAAAAACTATACTAGATAAAATGAGGGTAAAAAAGGAAAACAAAATAGAGCTATGATCCTTCATCCAATAGCGGAACAGCTGTAAGTGACATGGTTGGGACAGTCGTGGGGGCATTGGAATGTGGATTGTGTACCAGATGATGGTATTAGACCCCTGTACACTTGTGTGAACATGGTAGTGGCAGCGTGGTGTGGGGTGACCCGTCCTCAGAGATTCCTGCTGAGGTATTTGGACTGAAGTGTGATGTCTGAGGTGGCCATTATGTCCAGCCTTTTTTTTTTTTTTAAGGGAAAATTGAAGGCATGCCAAAAAGGTTCATTAAAAAGGTAATCTCTTAATGTATGACAGGGGCAGAGATTTGCTAGTTTTGTATATAGCTGAAAACCCAGGCTTTACATTTATATACTATTCTGGAACTGGTCAGAGGGCACATGGCTGGCTTTTTTTTTTTTTTTTTAAGATTTTTTTTATTTGTCAGAGAGAAATCACAAGTAGACGGAGAGGCAGGCAGAGAGAGAGGGAAGCAGGCTTCCCGCTGAGCAGAGAGCCCGATGCGGGACTCGATCCCAGGACCCTGAGATCATGACCCAAGCCGAAGGCAGTGGCTTAACCCACTGAGCCACCCAGGCGCCCCACATGGCTTGCTTTTATACACTCCTGCTTCCGGGTTCGCTTTTCCCCCCAAACTTTTTTTTTTTTTTAAGTAATCACTACACCGAACGTGGGGCTTGAACTCATAACCCCAAGGTCAACAATGGCATCGTCTGCTGACTAAGCCACTCTGGTGCCCCTCCAGGTTCACTTTTAAGATAGCGGCCCCATAAGCGGTGTTCTATAAATGCTCATTCTTGTTTTCCCTTTTTTCAGATTACCACCCATAGTTCGAGGAGGAGCTATCGACAGATACTGGCCCACCGCTGATGGTCGCCTGGTTGAGTATGACATAGATGAAGTGGTGTATGATGAAGATTCACCTTATCAGAACATTAAAATTCTACACTCGAAGCAATTTGGGAATATTCTCATCCTTAGCGGGGATGTTAGTAAGTATTCCATCCCTACCCTAGTTAGGTAGCTACCTAGTTAGCTAACTAGCTACCCTAGTTAGGTATCCTAGTCACTTAGCATAGCAAAGTGAACTGTTTTAGGTTATGGTGCTTTCATGACAAAGAGCACCATTGTGGATGTGTCCTAGTTTGTCCTTGGCAGTGCTGTTTTTTTGAAAGGAACATTTATGTCATAATAACCCATGGATTGTCTGGGCTTTCATGTTTTATTTTTATTTTTTATTTGAAAGATTTTATCTTTTTTTTAATCTTAGAATGTGTGAATGGGGGTGAGGAGGGGCAGCAGGAGAGGGGAAGCGGACACCACTCAGAGGGCAGAGTCCGACCAGGCCCCCCGGGGCCCCAACCTGTGACCCTGAGATCGCGATCTGAACCTAAACCAAGAGTCAGACGCTTAACCATCCGAGCCACCCAGGTGCCCCTAGGCTTTCACGTTTTATGGCAGAGCCATGAAAACTTGGTCTTGATGTTCCTTTTTCTTAGTATACTTAGTGTTGAGTATTGGCACGATACTCATATAAAGAAAAGATGATTGTTTATTTTTTTAAAGATTATATTTATTTGTCTGACAGATCACAAGTAGGCAGAGTGGCAGGCAGAGAGAGAGGGGGAAGCAGGCTCCATGGCAAGCAGAGAGCCCAATGTGGGGCTCGATCCCATGACCCCGGGATCATGACCTGAGCTGAAGGCAGAGGCTTTAACCCACTGAGGCACCCAGGTGCCCCTGCCTATTTTTTAAGAAATATTTTTGTTATGGAAAATTACAAACCTGAGTAGACAAAATGAACCTGCGTATACTCACCACTGAGTGCTAACAATTTAGCAGTTCTGGGCCATTCTTGTTTCCTCTAAACCCGAGTTTGCTTTTTTTCTCTCTCCTATTACTTGGAGCAACTCTCAGATTGTTTCATGTAATAAAAGATGTGATTGCTTTTAATCAGCATATCAGAACATTCTTAAGACTGAATTCTTTTTCCTGCTGACCAATTATGTGTATGGGATATATTAGGTGTCAGGTGAGTAGGGTTGATGAAAAGTCCACAATGCAAAAAAAAAAAAAGGACCTCTGTACATTGTTGACAGTTTTTAAAGATCAAAAATGAAAAACAGTGCGAATTTTAGACTAGATTCCAGCACTTTCTAGGATGGCAAGTCAGGTCGCAGTATGGGTTTCGGTAGACTTACATTTTGTACCTGTGTTTTTCCTCCCTAGATCTGGCAGAGAGTGATTTGGCGTATACCCAGGCCATCATGGGCAGTGGAAAAGAAGACTACAGTGGCAAAGATGTGCTGATTCTTGGGGGTGGAGATGGGGGCATATTATGTGAAATAGTCAAACTGAAACCAAAGATGGTCACTATGGTAGAGATATCCTTTGTTTGGAGGTCAAGTTCAGTTGGCTTCTGTTTCCTTCCTCTTTTTGTCTTAAGACTCCAGTTAATGTTACGAGGCAAATGCCTTATAAATACTGCCTTGAACAAACATTCCATTTAGTACCAGTAGCCTTTTTATATGGCTACAGACAAAACAGCAGAGATCCCCTAGTGGAGAAAGCGAGAAAGCACCCTTGGTAGCGTGTCTACTGCTTATCACTTTGGAAGGGCTTCTTCATGAGAAGAGAAAATTCCATTCTTTTTGAGTGACCTTGGTACAAAAATGAAATCATTGTGGGGTTTTTTTTGTTTTTTTTCTCTTTTTCTTTTTGTAAATCTGATACCCAAGTTAGTGTTATAAAATTTATGTTTGTTTTACCTTTATAAAGATTTTACTTTCCTTTATTCAGATTTTTATCTATTTATTTGAGAAAGAGAGTATAGTGAGGGGCAGACAGAGAGGAAGAGAATTTCAGGCAGACTCCATGCTGAGCCGGATGCTGGGCCCGATCTCACAACCCTGAGATAGTGACCTGAACTGAGATCAAGAGTCGGATGCTTAACCGACTGAGCCATGCAGGTGCCCCTGCCTTTTCGTTAGAGTATTACTATTTCAGAATTCTTTGATAGATCCAAATTCAGGATTAATTTCTCCTTGACCTGTTGGAACATTGACCAAATGGTGATTGATGGATGTAAGAAATACATGCGAAAAACATGTGGGGACGTCTTAGACAATCTTAAAGGAGACTGCTATCAGGTAATTATGTTTTCTAGATAACATTTTGCAGTCCGCTAATAATATGTTATTGACTTGAATTGTACCTTCCTAAAACAACTTTAAGGGAAATTGGTTAAGAAGATACATAGATCATCTTGGAGGGAAGGAAAACGTTGCCCTCTACTGTTAGAAGGTGGGGGAGGGACAGTAGATTAACCCCCCAAACTGATTAGGCACTTGGTGACCGGAAAACAAAGGAGACCACACCGTAGAGTTTACACCGAGTTTTACTCCGGGACGCTTAACTGAGTGGCTGGATCGGGCAGAGGATGGTCGCAGCAGCTGCATAGTTACTCTCTGCAAGGTCCAGACTGTGGTCCACGGATGTTATAGAGGAAGAGGACATGTAGGAAGGGCACTGGAGTCCGAGCGTACTGTTCCCATGACCTTCACTGGGTATGTGTGCACCTAACTGACCTAACTGGCCTTTAATCAAGCTTTCATTAGATTTTACGGCACCACCTGTGTTTGAGGAAGGGGAAAGACTGTTATCTCTAACAGATTCACAGGAAGCCAAAACACATCCCAGCCTTCCTGGGCAGGCATTTCTGACGTACATCTATTAATCTCTAAGGTTCCAGAACATGTAGTCCCAAGAGGTCATTGAGCAAACATGAACAAGATCAGAGGGCCAGAGACGGACTCAGGATTATCAGCACCCTTGCCCTCTGCCCTTCTGGATCTTGACTAAGACTCCTATATAATAGAAGACAGATTAACAAGAGAAAAACAGCAGTTGAGTAATGTTTCTCTTATGTGCTTGGAGAGACTCAGAGATAAGTGAGTAACTCGGAGGTCGCTTTAGAATTTAGGCTTAAATATCATCTTAGTAGGATTAAGGGGTCATAGGTGTCTTGGGCAAAGTGAGTGATTTTTAGGAACGATAATGGGCCCTTGGAAGAGTAGACGCAGGAGGTATATGATATTTGTGACTAAGTGTGTCTGGATGTGGTATCCGTCTCTTGTCCTATGATAGAGGTCACCCTTTCCTGGTTGAACCCACCAGGGAGAGGCTCTCTGACAGTGGAGTTTCTTTCGGAGGATTTGTCTTCAGGCAGATTGAAGGGGAGTTCACAGAAAGTTGTTTTCTCCATTTGCTGTTTTTCACGTGCCTACAGCTCAATGTAGTAGACCAAAGTGGCGTACTTTGAGGTGGTGTGTTCTGCTACCCTTCAGACTCTTTGTGTGAATTGTGTACATCTCAGCAGTTGCTTCTTGCTAAGCAAATTAGTTTCTGTCCTAAATTGTACTGTGCTTGCAAGTTGACCAATCATTACAGCTTGTTGGATATGTTTTGTATTGTATTTTGAGCATGCACGTGTTCAGTGCTTATATCTACAGTACTTGTTAGAACAAGATAACCAAGCAAATACATTTTATTTGAATAGGATCTTAAATGTGTGTCTTTAAAAAAAAAAGGAAATAAAAGTATGTCTCCAGTTTTTTTTTAAAGATTTTTTTTATTTGGCAGAAAGACACAGCGAGAGAGTGAACATAAGCAGAGGGAGAGGGAGAGGGAGAAGCAGGCTCCCCACTGAGCAGAGATCCCGATGTGGGGCTTGATCCCAGGACCCTGAGATCATGACCTGAGCCGAAGGCTGAGGCTTAACAACTGAGCCACCCAGGCACTGCCTGTCTCCAGATTTGGAAACAATTCAGACGACTGCTTTAATTTGTTGATCTGTAAATTGTTTACCCCTACTGCATCTTCCCTAATATGTTGGCATCCAAATTTGATTTCATGGTTCATGCATGTTAATTTTTTAAGCTGGAAGAGAGATCTGTCTCTGTTGAAATGTAGGTGTGATTGTTTCGTGGGCAAAAGGGAAAAGAAGGATATATATTTCACATGTGCTGTTTGAGAGTTTTAAGAAGGGGCGGGGTGGGGTCAGTTTCATCAGAGCATGGCAGATTTGTTGCACTCACACGGAGCTTAAACTGTTACCATTGTTGTCAAATAATGTTTGCATTGTTAGCTAGACTCTCTGCCTAAGGTGTTTTAACCTGTAATTCTCAACCCTGCACCAAGTGGCTGTGCTCCTCTTTTGTAGCTGAGGAAGATTCAGCTTAGTTCAAAGGACATTTATTCAAGATTATAGGGTAAGTTTAGAAGAGTGATTCACTCTGATACCGGGCTCCCTGGCTCCTGAAACTTCCTTATATGGATTGAGAACAATGTAAGCATATGCAGAACCACCAACCCAGACATGTGGGACGGTGGAGTTGTAGAGTGTTGTAATTAGCAGCTGGCTGTATGGAGGGACCATTACTAATGGCTTTGAAAAACAACTCTTGACTTGCACATCTGTCTGAAAGCAAAGCAGAGCACCAAAGGCAGGTGGTGACATTGACATTGACACTTGACATTGACATTCTAGGGAATGGAAAAGTATTTTATTTGAAATGGTTCTGCTTTTGAGGAAGTTAGATGTCGGAAGACACCCGCCCACCCCTTCCGTCTTCTTGCTGGATTAGAACAACCATTAGGAGGAGCCTGGAAAATTCTTCTGAGGTTGAGGGTTTTCTGAGTGCTCTCAAGGGATGGGTTGGGGATTTCCTCATCTGGGGGTACCACAGGCAAGCCCCTTATCCATTAAAATACTATCATTACTAAAAAGCACCAGGTCTTTGCAAATGTTTATTTCAAAAACACATAATTACCCTGCTTAACCAGTTTTAGAAAATAGAACATGTTCCAAAGTTCTCTCCATTCTTTTTATGATAGATTAACCTTAATACTAAAATCCTTAAGGTAGTACAAAAAGAAAACTAAAGATTGATTTTGATGAATATACAAGATTCTCAAGGAAAAATAGTAAAACAAAATCCAGCAGTTTATTTAAAGAACTCTTTAGGCCCAAAGAAGATTTAGCTCAGAAACATAAAGATGGGAATCTTAAGAAATCTGTCAACATGATTGATTGTATGCATTATTTAAAAGAGAAGATAGTATATTAACAGATGACAAAGCGCTTGGGATATTTAGCATTCTTAATAAAAAGTCTTTTAAGTAAGATAAAATTTCAATAGAAATTGAATAACTTATCAGAAACTTAGTGTCACACAAAATGGCAAAATACATATGGCGTTTCCAGTAAAACTAGAAATAAGGTGAAGATGCTTATTGTTATCCTTATTCAACATTGTTTTTGAGGCATTAGCTAAGGCAGTAAGTTAGGAAAATGAAGAGTAAAAATATAGAAAGAATGATTATTTGCAGATGATGTTAAATTGTTAAATGCTTAGACAGTCTAGGATACTCACCTCAAAAATGAGTTGAGTTCATGAGAATTTGGTGAAGTGATTGGATGGAGACAGTCCAAAAAAAATTTTTTTAAGCTATGTTAAATCCAGAACAGTTTGAACGGAAATTGGAGGTAGAGAGTGGCCTGGAGATCCTATCAGAATAATGACAAAGAATAATGACCAATTTTTTTCAAGTTATTAATTTTAATTCTAGTGTAGTTAACAAGAGTATTATTATTAGTTTCACATATACAGTACAGTGATTCAGCAATTCTGCATTACTCCCTGCTCATCATGCTAAGTGCACTCTTAATCCCTATCACCTGTTCACCCATCCCCCTGCCCACCTCCCCTCTTGTAACCATCTGATTGTTCAGTATAGTTAACTGTTTTTTGGTTTGTTTCTATTTTTGGTTGTTCTTTTTTTTTTTCCTTAAATTCCCTGTATGAGTGAAATCATACAGCATTTGTCTTTCTCTCACTGACATATTTCACTTAGCATAATACACTGTAGCTCAACCGTCATTACAAATGGCAAGGTGTCATTCTTTTGATGGCTGAGTAATATTCCAGTGTGTGTGTGTGTGTGTGTGTGTGTGTGCGCGCGCGCGCGCGCGCGTGCGTGCATGCTTTATTCATTCATCAGTTGATGGACACTTGGGCTGCTTCCGTATCTTGGCTATTGTAAATACCGCTACCATAAACATTGGGATACAAGTATCCCTTTGGATTAGCAAATGTTCTTGTATTCTTTGGGTAAATACCTGGTAGCGCAGTTGCCGGGTCAGAGGGTGCGCTCTGTTTTTAACTTTTTGAGGAACGTCCATATTGTTTTCCATAATGGCTTCTGCCATGTGCATTTCCACCAGTAGTGCAAGCGGGTTCCCCTTTCTCCTCATCCTTGCCAACACCTTTTGTTTCTTGTGTTGACAGGTGATATCTCATTGTAGCCTTGAATTGCATTTCCCTGGTGATGAGTGATACTGAGCATCTTTTCATGTGTCTGTTGCCCATCTCTGTTGGCCGTCTGGAGGTTGTCTTTGGAAAAATGTCTGTTCGTGTCTTCTGCCCGTTTTTAAGTTGTGTTATTTGTACTTTGGGTGTTGTGTAAGTCGTTTATATATTTTGGATACTAACCCTTTATCAGATAATGTCATTTGCAGATATATCTTCTCTCATTCTGTAGGTCGTCTTTTAGTTTTGTTGATTGTTTCCTTTGCTGTGCAGAAGCTTTTTATTTTGATGTAGTCCCAGTAGTTTATTTTTGCTTTTTTTCCCCTTAACTCAGGAAACAGATCCAGAAAAATGTTGCTGTGACTGATGTCAGAGAGGTTCCTGCCTGTGTTCTCTTCTAGGATTTTTGTACTTTGAGGTTTCACATTTAGGAATAATGACCAATTGTTAAATAGTTAGGAGTATATTTAATTAAGAATGGTATTGTGGGACTGATAAGAATTATGTCAAGATCTTATTAAACTACCACAACTGTAGTTGGACTATATGGAGGGGCTCCTGGGTGGCTGGGTCATTAAGTGTCTGCCTTCAGCTCAGGTCATGATCCTAGCATCCTGGGATCGAGCCCCACATTGGGCTCCCTGCTGGGCAGGAAGCCTGCTTTCCCTCCGCCAGTCCCCCTGCTTGCGTTCCCTTTCTCACTGTGTCTCTCTCTGTCAAATTAATAAATAAAATCTTTAAACAAAAAGAATTGGCATATATGGAGAGGCATATTATATTTTTAGGATGAGAATACCAGAACCATGTCTTTAACTTCCTAATTATAAGTAAGTCCAATCAGAATCCCAAGGAAGTTTTTAGAATTAAGTCAGATGATTTTTAATTTCATTTGTAACAATAAATACCTAAGAATAGCCAAGAATAAATTTTTTTAAATATTTTTTTTTATTGAGACACCCGGGTAGTTCAGTTGGTTAAATGCCTGCCTTCGGCTGTGGTCATGATCCCAGGGTCCTGGTATGGAGCCCCCGCATCTCAGGATCTCTGCTAAGCGGGGAGCCTCCTCCTCCCTCTGCCTGCCGCTCCCCCTGCTTGTGCGTGCTCACTCTCTAATATATAAAATCCTTTTTTTAAAAAAGATTTTTAAAAAAGATTTTATTTATTTGTCAGAGAGCGAGTGAGCACAGGCAGGCCGAGTGGCAGGCAGAGGGAGAAGCAGGCTCCCCGCTGAGCAAGGAGCCCAATGTGGGACTCCATCCCAGGACTCTGGGATCATGACCTGAGCCGAAGGCAGCAGCTTAATTGGCTGTGCCACCCAGGTGTTCCAATAAATAAAATCTTACTTATTTATTTGACAGAGATCACAAGTAGGCAGAGAGGCAGGCAGAGAGAAAGGGAAAAAGGCTCCCCGCTGAGCAGAGAGCCGGATGTGGGGCTTGATCCCAGGACCCTGAGATCATGACCTGGGCCAAAGGCAGACAGACGCTTAATCAACTGAGCCACCCAGGCGCCCTGCCAAGAAAAATTTTTTAAAAAAATCATAGTGCAGGGAAATTTGCCTTGTTGTTTAGTAATTTACCGTTAAAGCATAGTAATGAAGTAGGGAGTGTGATGTTGACACAGGAATGCACATAAAGAGGAATGGCAAGGAGACTTTGAACATGTCTGCGTGTGTATTCATGCAAGTAAAGATGACCTAGGATGTATTTCAGTTTGCTTGGGAAAAGGAGATTGAGTTGATGTCATAGGTGATGCTAACACAATGAGCTGTCCATCTCCATCAGAACAAAGTTAACGTGACCCTAGAAACCATAGAAAAATTAATCTCCGACAGCTTAAGCTCTGGATGCAAAAACTTATTCAGCATATTTAACCTTAGAGCTGGAAAACCTTTTCAAGAAAGACAAGAAACCCGGAAACTACAACCACCACCTGATTGCATAAATGAAGCTGAAAAACTGGTAGCAAACACGACAGGGATTTAATCTTTTCAAGAATGCAGAGAGCCGCTACAATTTAAGATTTAAAAAAATAAGATAACTAAAGAGAAAAACAGCAAAGGATGTGAACTAGTATTTCCCAGAAGACAAAAATCGTACATATGTCCTATAAACTCACCTTTGTTAACGGCCCAGCAAGTTCATGTGAAAACAGTAGCAAGGAACCGGACAGAATAGAAAGAGGGACAGATAAAAAAAGGGGGACACAACAGAATGAGGTGCTTGCATGCACTGCTAGTTGGAGTGTGATTGTCATCGAAACTATAAAAACTAAAGTGGACATGCCTTTGGTCTCAGCAACCCAGTGTTCGCATGTGTGGCCAGCAGACCGGCATCTGTCTATACGTTTTTCATGGAATGATACAATTTTAAGAAATATCACTACCCCTCCCCCAGAAAAAAAATCTATCTTTACCAGGAATGGTGTTAGATGAACATTTTTGAGTTCAGAAGGTGTGTGATCCTAGTTCTAAGAAAAACCACGTGTGCGTTTGTGTGAGAATGTGTGTTGGTAGGAGTGTATGCGAGCATAGGAGAGCACTGCGCATGTCCCACGGGATTGAGTAGTGTCTTGATCTCTGTGTGGTTGCACTTAGATGGCGCATTAAGTGAAGCAAGTTATAAAACAATAGGGCTGTGAGATCAGGTTCTTCAAATTGTGACTGAGGATCTGTGTAAGGACGTTCAGAGGAAAAGTTCTGGAATAGGTTATTTTAGGGAATTCTGGCAAACTTGACTTCTGACTTCCATGAACTTGGTTTTCATGAGTAAGTGTGTTGTAACTAGAGAAATGAAGGCAGGCCCCAAACCGAGTTCCTGTACTATTCACCCATGAGGGTTAGGGGTCCTGCTCCCCACCCACACACAGTCAGAAATCTACAACATAACTTGACTCCTCCAAAACTTAACTAGTAACATAGTGTTGACTGGATGTGTTACCAAGAACATAGTCAGTGGACCCATTTTGTATGTTATATGTATTATGTATTGTATTCATACAATAATCCAGAGAAAAGTAAATGTGATCGAGAAAATACTTCTACAGTGTTGTATTAGAAAAAAAAATACTGTGAATACCTATTTGCTGTATTAGGAGGAAAAACAACTGTGAATAATAAGCGAATAACAGTTCAAACCCATGTTGTTCAAGGATAATTGTGTTTATTGCACAGGATCTGTTCGAGAATTCCAGCTCTTAACTACTGTACTTGTTAATAATTGTGATTGTGCGAGTTGGTATTTCTTACACGGTTGTCTTACCAACAGTATTCTAAGTGGTTAAAAAAAAAAAAGGAAGAACGGTAGGTTAAAAGTTTGAGGTGAGATGCAAAAAATCAATAGACAGTGAAGTCATTCAGTGTTTAGCATAGAAGAAAAAGTCAAAGTAGAAGAAGATAGAGACAGTAGTAGGAGAGACCGTAGACTAGAGTTCAAGTATGAACTTGGCTTTCATACAGATCTCGGTGTACTTCTTGACTTCGTTTCTTACCGGGTACCTTTGGGCAAGCTTCCCCCCCCCTTTTCCCTCCCCCCCTCTGTCTCTCAAGAGTATGGAATCCTTCAGGAATTTTTGTTTCGTCCTTGTGCAGAGGCCATGCTCCTCTTCCGCTGTATCATTCCAATTGTAGTGTGTGTGCAGCTGAAGCAAACACTATATATTCTCTCTAGTTTGATTTAGAGAGGAAGGGGTGGAGGGCCAGAGGGAAGAGAGAGAACCTTAAGCAGGCTCTCCATGCCTCTCCCAGCGCGGAGCCCAATGTGGGGCTCGATCTCACAGCCCTGAGCTCATGACCTGAGTCGGAAGCTTAACTGACTGAGCCACCCAGGTGCCCCTGCGTAACCTCTCTTAACTTTGGTTTTCCATTGGTACAGTGTGGCTAATAATAGTACCTGTAGATATGTTGCTTGGATGAAGTGAGGAGGCAGACAAAGCCTCTAGCAGGCACGGAATTGTAGCCGTAGGGCACGGCTGGAAGTCACTTTTGCTCAAAGGCAGGCCATGTGCCGCCAACAGCAGTTTCATTTCCCGCCCCCCTCCCCAAGGGTTTTAGCGCTTCCACCCACATGAGTCAGCTCACGTGTGTCTGTTCCTCTTCTCTTTGGAAGGTTCTAATAGAAGACTGTATCCCAGTACTGAAGAGGTACGCCAAAGAAGGGAGAGAGTTTGATTATGTGATTAATGATTTGACAGCTGTTCCGATCTCCACATCTCCAGAAGAAGGTAGATCCTGTTTTTTTCTGTTATAACCGAGATAATGTTCATGAAAATGTTTTCCTTGGCACTCTGTGAGAATGGAAGGTTCTTAGAGATGGTCTCCTTCGTTGGTTCCTTCAGTTTTTCAAGGTAGTTCAGCTGAGGCCCACGGTGGAAAGATGGTTGGATTTCAGACACTAAATGGACACATTTACTCAGTCGTTGGAGAGAGACACTAAATGCAATGGCTCCTAATCACATCATTGACAAATTAGCTTGTTTGGGGATTTATTTCTGTTACGTGATTTTTAACCTGTACTGGGACAAACTGGTGAGCTTTCTGAGCAACACCAGAGACAGTTCCCCATTCTCAGACCACCTACTCCACATCGCTGCTGGTTTGGTGTGTCAGAGTTAGTGTTTTCCCCATAATCTTGCCTTCCTGCTGAGCTTGCGGACCAGGTCCCCATGTGACGACCCTTGCTGTTTCTCTCTTGGGATGTCCTGCTTCCCTCTTAAGCTGTTGTCTTTGAGATTTCAACCACTGCATTTTTGTTCAAATCTTTATTGGTATCGTTAAAGCAGTGCTAAGCACATGAATACTTTTGACCTTGCTTGAGTATGTGCACGTGTGTACAGGACTCCCCCGAAATGACAGTAAATGCTCTTGAATATTAGGTCTTAAGCTCTTGGCTATTTCTTTCTTTTTGGGAGGTATTGTTGAATATTAATGTGGATAATTGACTTTTTAGATGTTTCTGATGCATGCAAGCCCATATTTATGTAACGTAAAAATTTTGTTTTAACATCCAGATTCCACATGGGAGTTTCTCAGACTGATTCTTGACCTCTCGATGAAAGTACTGAAACAGGATGGGAAATACTTTACACAGGTAGATTACTTAACTGGTTTTTTTCCCCAAAAGTCTCAATAAGAATTTTATATTTTGAAATTTGCATGTATTTTATTGAAATTTATATTTGTTAAGGATAGAACGTTGTAATTGAATTATGTTCTTTCAAACAGTAGTTTATAAATAGCTGACCTGTCCTGCCTTGGGAATTCATTCTGTCCTCAAGACCTGCTGTCCTGATTGCCCAGCCCTGGGCTGTGGCTGTAGTGTGTTGTCTCTGCCAGCAGATGGAGACACAGATTGTGATTTGGGTTGTTTTTTTTTTTTTTTTTTTTGGGGGATTTTTTCCCTTGAAAAGCCAGTTTATCCACATAAGTTTCATAAACTGCTTTGCCTGTAGTATGTGCTCCTACCACCAGATGGAAGCAAATTTTTTTTCTCATTTTCTATGGGCTTCTTAAATTTAAAGTTTGTATCTTTTGTTATGTAAAACATACATATACATAAAATCTACCAAAGCCCTGAAGAATATTCTGAAAATGATCACGAAAGGAGCTAAATGATGATCTGCGTCTCTTTACTTGGTACAACAATCCCTTGACCTATAAGCAGAAGATAAGCACTTTGGTGGTATTGCACTGTGGTTCCTATAATTCTTACGGGCTTTTGGGAGACCTCCCGCACCCCTTTAAAAAGCATTAGTATGTTTAAATGTGAAGGACTAGTAGAGAGGTCTTAACTTTATTCTCCCAAGGAGGCATGTTAATGCAGGTACAGGGCGGTTGATGGGGTCTGAGATTAATAATGCTGAAAACAACTTGGCAACTCTAAGAGACACTTTGGTCTTCAGCTGATCCTGTTTTCCTTCTCTTCCTGCACGAAGATCCACCCCATGGTGATTAATCCTAGATCTTGTACTTGGTGAAAATATTGGGAAGCTTCTTGGGAAACCGACAGCTGCTCATGAATGGGTTTTTTGGGCTTGATGTTTAGAAACGATTTTTTTTTTAACACATTCTAGACTTGACTCCAAAGCAGGGGTCTGCAAACTATGGGCAAAATCTCCTCTCCTGCTTGTTTTGATAAGATTTTCTTGGTAGACGGCCACACGCTTTCGTGACAATTTACCTTTGGCTGCCCTCATGCTGTAGGGGCAGCATTGAGTAGTTGTGATGGGGGACCATTGGATCTGCAGAGCCTCAACTATTTTCAGTCTGGTCCTTTACAGAAGAAATTTGCAGACCCATGCTTTATAGGAAGTCTACAATGAAACCTGGGGAGGGCTGCGAAGAGCCACAGGGGTGGGAATTGCGCTGCCTCAGGGCGGGGAGGCAGGTAGTTTGAACGGGGAAGATAGGCTTTCATGAGACTAGACGAGACAGGTCCTCAGACTTGATCTGCCTCCCTTCTCTTCTCCGCTTCACATTAGGAAAAGCTGTAGAGTTTCTTTGATACAAAATAATGTCTATGGCATTTGTGTAAATTAGGCAAAATACGACCCCCCCTTGATAAGTGGACATTACTAGTACCCTCGCTTGACACATCTACATTCCTCCCTAATCCATGTCTACCTCAGAAGGTAACCCATTTTTTTAAATTCCCATATTTTTCCTTCCTTCCTTCCTTCCCTGTGCCCAGTGTGGGGCTCAAACTCGTGACTATAAGATCAAGAGTCACACAATCTCCCTAGTGAGCCAGCCAGGCACCCCCTCATACTTTCTTTATAGATGTTTCACATGCGTGAAATTTCCTAAATCCTTATATTGTTTACCTTGCTTTTGAACTTGCTAAGAACAGTGGTGTTAAGAATGTATTTTTCTGGGGCGCCTGGGTGGCTCAGTGGGTTAAGCCTCTGCTTTCGGCTCAGGTCATGGTCCCAGGGTCCTGGGATCAAGCCCCGCATCGGGCTCTCTGCTCAGCAGGGAGCCTGCTTCCTCATCTCTCTCTCTGCCTGCCTCTCTGCCTACTTGTAATCTCTGTCAAATAAAATAAATAAAATCTTTAAAAAAAATGTATTCTTCTGGACCTGCTATTTTTTTTGACATTACAGAAATCATAACCTCTTTTTTTTAAAAAAAGATTTTATTTATTTACTTGACAGACAGATCACAAGTAGGCAGAGAGGCAGGCAGAGAGAGAGGGAAGCAGACTCCCTGCTGAGCAGAGAGCCCGATTCGGGGATTGATCCCAGGACCCTGGGATCATAACCTGAGCCGAAGGCAGACGCTTAAAAACTGAGCCACCTAGGCACCCCGAAATCATAACCTGTTAACTGTTAAATTTAAAAGATAAAAATAGGTGCCTGGGTGGCTCAGTCGGTTAACCATCTGACTTTTTTTTTTCAAGATTTATTTCATTTGAGAGAGTGAGCACAAGCACGAGTAGGAGGCACAGAGGGACAGGGGGAGAATCTCAAGCAGACTCCCCCATGAGCGCAGAGTCCAGTGCAGGCCTCATTCTCACAACTTCCGAGCCATCTGCCCCTGTGCTCTCTCTAAAAATAATAATAATAATAATAATAATAATAATAATAAAAGGTATAAACAGTACAGAAATCTGTAAAGTAAAAAAGCAAGTGTTACCTACCCACACCTAACATGGGCCGAGGAAGACTTTCTAGAACCAAACTAATGAACTGGGATACATTCACCTCTTAGAATGCCCCCCCCACACCATTATTCCCTTCTCTTCCTCCAATTTAATATTAGTTTTTACACTTCACATCCTTAAAAGGTGTTTAATTCTCTGTTATTGGGTTTTTGTTCTGCATCTCCAATGTCTTTTTTAATCCATTGAGAGGTTTTATTTGCTTGTGTTACATCCCAAGAAAAAGAATCCCAGGATTTTCTCTCCTGTGTATTTTCACCTTGCTTCTTCTCATGGTCCATGATGCCAGCCAAAGTTGTCAGAAGAGTGAAACCAAACTGGTGGGATGAGAGCAGATTATTCTGCCATTTTTCTAGATCAGATCTAGGATCACGCCACAGTTGTCTGACCTGCCTGTGAGGTTCCCGGCAGTGTTCCCAGCTCTGTGATCATCAGTGATCACAGATTTGCCGCTACAACATCACGGGGAGAAACTGGACGTGGAATTCGGAGCCTAGCTTAGTACGTGCCTGGCTTTGCCTCTCTTCTCGGCTCCGTTAATGCTCTTGAGAGCGTCGGCCGGGATGTTCGTGCGCACCATTATGGCAGCGGAGAAAGACCTGATACGTTTTTCTTAAGAAAAGAAAGAAAGGCATTTCCATTTAAAAACAGAGGAAACATTACTTTTTTGGGGTAGGTCTCCATTTGTGGTGAGGTTTTTTCCCTTTCCTTTTTAAGACTGCTTTGTGACAATGTTGGGGAAGAACAAATTAAAACTTTCCTATTTCCTTACCACATTCTCAGCAAGGACATCCTCCCATAAGCCCTCAGTGGAGAGAGAGTGGTGTCAATTTTAAGATGGCAAGAAAAACCATTGAAATGTGCACCGAGGTGGCATTTCCATTCTATAGCTTCCCCAGGGGTGATGTGTTCTAAAAACATCCAGGCAGTGTTTTCTATTTGTGAATCGTAAATTACACGTGTGGTGTTTATATACTCTCACAGTGAACTTGATGTTGAAACCAAATTATATCCTGGTGAAGGGCTCTTTGGCCAAATCCCACTGCGGGACCCTAGATGATGGGTTACTAAACGGGCTGGCACTGGAGGACGACGTCATGCTGAGCGAATGTGCTAAGTTAAAACCACCAAGGGCGGCTCTCAGAATAGTTCTTTTTGCCTACTTGCCTGTGGCTGGTTGGTTGGTTGGTTGGTTTTGAAATGCCCTTCGTGGGGATGCTTACATCACAGGACGCTTCATTTGTAAATGGTTTTCATTTTACATTGTACTTGGCTGTTCTGAGGCACATTGGAAGTGAAGCTGTTAACAAGAACTAGAATCGGCACGCACATTCAGTAGTCTTCAGAATGTTAGGAACTTCAGAGGTTAAAAGGTAGTAGGTGGTATTAAGAACCCATTAGGAGCAGCCCTTGGGGGAAATGGTGCTAGAATTATAAGCCCTACCCCAGACCTACCGAGTGAAAATCACTTGTGACTCCTATGCGCATTACAGAGGAAGAAGCTCTCCTTTACGGATGGCTGGCAGCCTCAGTCAGTGGAACATGGGACTCTTGATCTTGGGATGTGAGTTCGAGCCCCAAGTTGGGTGTGGAGATAACTTTTAAAAAAAAAAATAAGAAAGCAGTGGCAGTCCTGCTCTAGAACTATGCAGATCCTGTGTTCCTCGCTCTGCTCTGGTCTTGGCCTGCATCTCATTCATCCTTTCTTCCTTTGTGGTCACAGAGTGGCTGCTGCGGGTTCTGATGTCACCTCTAGGTACTAGGTAGGAGAGAAGTTGAAGAGGCGGGTCACTCTGTTTATCCTTGGTTGTCCGGAAGCTGAAACTTTTTCCCAGATGCCCCCAGCAGGCTTCCCTCTATCTCCCTGACCATTGGCTGCTGTGGGGGTGCTGGGGGCGGGTTGAAAAGGTGGTGGCAAGAAAGGGAGAAATATTAAAACAGCAAAGTCAAGAGATGTTTGATAAGGAGTGGAATTGTGGGATATCCTTTATTTATTTATTTGACAGACAGAGATCACAAGTAGGCAGGGGGGCAGGCAGAGAGAGAGAGAGGAGGAAGCAGGCTCCCTGCTGAGCAGAGAGCCTGATGCGGGGCTCGATCCTGGGACCCTTGGATCATGACCTGAGCCGAAGGCAGAGGTTTTAACCCACTGAGCCACCCAGGCACCCCCAGGGTTGTAGTCTTAAGCCATTCTGGAAATCGAGAACATTATCATTCTGATGCTTCATTCTCAACACCGTGGTGATGACGGCGCAAACATCTTGAACGGCGGTGTGTATGCATCTTTGCTCATTGAGTGCTGTTAATACAATGACTGTGTTCCTGATGAGAAAGTGGTCTCTCTACTTTCTGTTGCTTCATACGCCGAATCATTTGAAATGGCTTGATAAACGAGGTAGAAGAATAATGAGCTAATCGATCTGTAAGTAGAACTGAAAACAATTTGTCAAAGTACAGAAGCCTTATCTCATTTTCAAAGATGAACTTTAATCTAAAGCCAGAATTGTTTTCATTGTTTAGAGGTCTTCAAATGAGCTGGGGGGGACCCTCAGTGAGACTCAACAATCCCATTGTTTGCTTTTCTCTTTGATTTAGGGTAACTGTGTCAATCTGACGGAAGCCTTGTCGCTCTACGAAGAACAGCTTGGGCGCCTGTATTGTCCTGTGGAATTCTCAAAGGAGATCGTCTGTGTTCCTTCATACTTGGAATTGTATCCTTAGACCATACCACTGTGCTGCCAGATCACAACACCAATTAAATCCCATGCCACTTCAACATTTCCGTCCAATCACAGATGAAATTAGCTCTGTACTATAGACGGCCATGGTATTCAGATGTGGCTGCCATTTCCTGGAACTTGAAAACAATGCTGATTCCTGGGCCGCACCCTCAGCTTCTGGGGTGTGGCCTTGCCATAGCTCCCTACCACAGCTCCCCAGGTCGTTTTACTGATTACGCCGGGCTCCTTCTCAAGCCCCACCCAGCAGAGGCTGGAGCTTTAAGGCCTGGTGAGCCATCTTTTTTTCGTTTTTTGGGTTTTGTTTGTTTGTTTGTTTTTTAAAGATTTTATTTACTCCTATGACAGCGAGCGCACGAGCAAGCTCAGGCAGAAGGAGAGGCTCATAGCTGAGCAGGGAGCCTTATGCCGGGCTCTGGGATCGGACCTGAGCTGAGGCAGACGCTGAGCCAGCCAGGCGGCCTGGGCCGCTGAGCCATCTTAACTAGCCTGCCTGGAGACCGTTGTGCATCTAAAGCTGCAGAAGCTCTACTCAAAAGCTCCCCCTGAGCTGGAGCAGGCAGAAGGAATGAATATGCTCATTCGACTTTTATATTAAAATTAATCCCACCTTAATATTAGTTTCTACACTTCACTTGATCCCGATTTGCACTAGAAACCAAGAGCTAAAAATAATGCGGGGGATTACAGAGCTAATATTGGTGTTGTTCATTAGCTCCCGTTAGTAAAGTTAGTCCGGAGAAAAACCAGATTCGAAATTTAAAATGCCTCTCTTTCTCCTAAAGCAGACTCTGGTCTCCAGATAAAAACTTCCTCATCTGAGGCGCTGGAGTCCAGTTTCCTGTCACAGCAGTCTTCATTGCTATCTAGGGTCCCGTGACTACGAGGATCCTGTGACTACTGCTGGCCCTCAGGGAAGTCCTTGCCTGCGAGCCCCGGCAGCCTCTGACAGAGACACAGGCCCTAGGAAACTCCCTAGGTCCCCCTGGGAGAGGGGAGCAGTCTGTCTGTGGGGCGGCCATTTTCTTCCATGACCTCTGGAGATCCCTGACCTCTCTCCCCGCTCCAAACCGTCCACCTTCATCACGGTTTCCTTTTGGAACATTTTTGTAGTCAGATCTGTTTATATATTGAGACACTGTAGCAGTCAGTTGATAACATTTGGAGAAAAGGCTTCTGACCTCTGAGTCCGCTCCATGCTTCCATCTTTGTCTCCTCCTCTTTCTCCCTCATACTTTCTCCCTCACCCGCCCCCC
>NC_081575.1:106732879-106764589 GCF_022355385.1 Mustela nigripes | reverse complement strand
TCACTTCCCTTCAAGCCTTCCTTGTCATACTCATTCCCTAAAACATTTTAAGACCTAGGAAGCGGTATCGTCTTCCGAGGAAGTGTTCGTATGCCTTTAGCCTTTTCTCCACTCGGCTCCCTTCACGCCACCGGCGTCCCGGTCACAGGTGGGAGGTGTCCAGGCCAAAACGTGGCCTCCCTTAAGAGGACTTAATTCCCATCACCGCAGTGCTTTCAGCCATGAAACTCACCGTCTTCCAGTTTGTAGGCCAGCAAACAAATTCTCAGTGCTGTCTGTCCTCCTTTGAATTACCTGTTCTTGTTCCTTGACTCCCTATCCAGGTGGGTATTTTACACTGTTTGGAAGAAAGCTAAACCTTGAAGACCAATCTCTCCCAATCATGTGTGCTGTACATGACATCGAAATGAGTCAGGCAATTGATTGTGATTTCCTTCAAGTTTTCTTTTTTTAATTATTATTTTTAATTTAAACAAAGCAAATGGAAAATGTATATTTTGATGTGCTAGGGTGTTAATTTTTTTTGAAAGTCAGCTGAAGGATGATTAGACAGCACAGCGAAGGCTGCTAAATGCACTGAACCCCTAGAATGTGATTTTTGTTACATTTTGTGTGTGTGTGTGTGTGGGCTTTTTCTTTTTGTTTCGGTAGACTTCGAATTTGGTTATTTGGAGGAATGAACATCATTGTTTTGTTCTGGAGGAAAGTTCTTTGATGGTGTTTCTTTCCCAAAAAATTGACTTAGCTATTAAAATTTGGTGCTTATAAGAAAGAGTTAAGAAAAAAATGAATAGTAATGCTTCGATTAAAATTATAAATGAGAAATTTCATGTGTTTGTTGTTTTATTTCAGCCAGGTCCCCACTTTCTCACTGCTGATCTCACAGAACAAAGGTGTCCCCTGGTCTTTTTTTTTAGTTCTCCTCTGTCACTCAGTGCCATTTATCTCTTTATAACGGGATGGCCGTAGGGCCTTTCTTGAACAGTAGTAATGACTTCATTTACCACCGTGGTAAATGATACACAACCCATTACATTCAACAGTTCTTCTTTATAAAATTGACCTGAGGATAGGAAAAGATTTGGCCTTACTGTAAAGTTGAAAGTCAGAAGCTTATTTCTATTCCCACTCTTACTAGTGTATTAGATGTGGAAATACAGAGCATTTTGGATTGCTGCAGTGAAACTTTTGAAGAAGATCTTTAGATGCACAGAGATAGGATGGTAGTTTGTGGAGAGACCACAACAAGAGAGGGTAAACTCCCCTGAGGACATGCAGGCAAGTAAAGGCTTGGTAGCGTGTTTGTGGATAACAAGCTACATCGGGGCGGCGGTCTACTGACTCAGGTTATTAGACATCAGTGGCTATATTGTTTTCATAAAAGGTTTATGCCATATCAAGGGATTGAGTTCACGTATGGCGAATTTGCAGTAAGCAAAGCATTAAAAATGGAAATACTCAGTGTGTGTTTTGACAGAGAATTAGTGTCAACCCAGAACATCCTTCCTATCAAGATAGGTTTGTCTAACAGATTTTTTTTTTTTTATCATTTGTTTTCTTTTTTTTTTTAGATTTTATTTTTAAGTAATCTCTACCAATGGGGGCTTGAACTCAAGACCCAAAGATAAAGACTCGCACCCATGCTCTACTGTCTGAGGCAGCCAGCGCCCTCTCGCAGATACTCTTTAAAAAATGAGTGCATGCCGACTTGTCTTTTTTTTACGGGATTGGCGTGGGAGAAGAAACAATAACAATAAAGGGAGAGTTAGTCAGGTTGAAACTAGATCGGCTCTCAGTAAATATTTTTCTTGTGCACAGAGCTTAAAAACATCATCGGTAGACATGAAGAACCCTACCTCGCCCCTGAACAACTTCTAGAATGCTTTGCAAAGGCTTTGTATTTGCCTACCATGTGAGATTTAAAATGGTGGTATTGGGACACCTGGGTGACTCAGTGGGTTAAGCCGCTGCCTTCGGCTCAGGTCATGATCCCAGGGTCCTGGGATCGAGTCCCACATCGGGCTCCGTGCTCTGCAGGGAGCCTGCTTCTCTCACTTCTGCCTGCCTCTGCCTGCTTGTGTGTACTTGCTCTCTCTCTCTCTCTGGCAAATAAATAAAATCTTAAAAAAAAAATGGTGGTATTATAACCATTAGAACACCATTTTAGCTTAATGGTTTGGATTTTTTTTTCCATATTAGGAAAGAAACCAAGTCTGTCTGCTGTCTGGATATGGTGGTACGAGTATGTGGGGCATAGCTCGGTGCCCAGGCTGAGTCTGGTGACACACTCGTGCCGCCAGAGCCAAGAGTCAGAGCTGAGAGGGAGGGGCTGTGCCAGACCACAAAGGTGCATTTGGGAGAGAGTAAGGGGTGCGCTGTGGGAGCGAGAGGGAAACGAGAGACTTGCTGCGGGTGATGTGGTAGATTCCGACCCTGCGCATTCCATTGTCTTGGAGAAAGGATGATGCCTTACTGTTTTTGAACATTTTCATAACTGTTGAGGCGAACTGAACCATGAGAGCTAAAAACAACCTCTACTTTTGCTGCATTTTAAGGAAATGTAATAAGATCTAAACTATTAGATCTAAAATATTATTTCACTTTAATGGGTGTTTTGCTTTATATGATCTATAGGTAATCGAAAATAATATAACATCCTATCATACAGCCATTTTTTAATTAAGGACAAATACTGGCTGTAATAGAAATTCCATTCAACACATGAGCAGAAACCAAGAATTGGTTTATTTTTTAAAATGCTGCTTTCTCCTTCAAATGCTATTGAATATTTTATGCAATATTTTTTAAGTTGAGAGCAGAGAGAATCAACAAGCAGATTCGCTGCTGAGTGCAGAGCCCAGCGTGGGGCTCAGTCCCATGACCGACCCCGAGATCACGACCTGAGCCCAAATCAAAAGTCAGATGCTCAACCGACTGAGCCACCCAGGTGCCCCCCCCCCCTTTTAATGAATTTTTTTAAATTATTATTTGAGAGAGGGCAAGCTTGGGGACGGACCGAGGGAGAGGGTGATTGAATATCTTAAAAGCTTGATTAACGGTGGGCTGGAGGAAGGCTGGCTTAACTCTTCACTGGGCACAAGCAGTGCTGATGTCAGAATAAAAAGGTTGAATACCCGTGCCCTTGCTCACGTTAACTGTTACTGATAGGAATTTGCATCTGCCTCAGATTGTTGCATTTTGTTCCATTCCTGTGACCCCTGGGATTGGGTGAAGAAGTGTGTGTGTGAGGTCCCATGTCACTGGCCTGTATTTGAGCCTGGAGAGCGGCACAACTCAGAGTGTGGTCCTTTGGCCAGTTCTTGGTTTTCTAAGTGCTTTGGTTTACTTCAGCTGAACTTGATGAAGGAAGCGGCCTGCGGATTCCCACTGTGGCGGTGCTCCTTACTCAGTCTGGAATCACACTTGGCGTGGCACTCACTGTTCCAGAGGCGAGTCGGGCCTCATCATTTGATAGGAGCCGCTATGTGGCCACGAAGAAACCACCTCTTTCCATCACTGTGTTGCTGAGTGTCTTTGTGCTAAATAATCTTTTAGATCGCTGTGCTTTGGGCTAATAAACCCCTTTTATTTACATTATCTTGCTCAGTTTTAAAATAACTTGGTGAATTCACTGTTCCTCTCACCGAGTAGGCTGCTAGTCAGAATGTGAAAAGTACCCCAGGGGTCCCACAGCTAGTCACGATTTGAATCTAGCCTACCACAGGGCTTCTTAAACTTTTTTTTTGAGTACCTTGGACACCTTTGGCTGTTTGAAACCTGTTTTTTAATATATCAAGTAGATATGATTGATTATAAGGAAATGGGTTATATATTTTTTTAAATTAATGACTTAATATTTGTGCTGTAATAACTTCTTACATTGCTAGATCTTGTGGTGGATCAGATACCATAATTTCTGGAGTAGTAACGAACATAAACATTTATAAGACCTGCAGCAAATGAATGCAGTTAAGAATGCATCTGATTTCTCTTGTTGACAAAGTCCCAGGTAGCGCCAGCACTAATACAGTTTGTTACCTAGGTTCATGCTTAAAGGAAGTTAGTACATTTCAGCTAGAGGTCAGTGCAAGTAAAGACAGAAATATTTACCCATTCAAGTTTAGGGACACAGTTCTGTCCATTGGTCTCAGTTTAAGATCCTCTGGCCTACGGTGTTTGCTTCTATTGTTTGATTGTATTTAGGTAATGGGGAGGGGTAGCTGGGTCCCTTCATCCTGCTGTCAGAACCTCAAATCGATGCTGGCAGGTCAGTTCTTCTCGGCCAGAACCATTTAAAATCTCAATTACCTGTGCCGTCATCCCACTGATTTCTGCTTTATTCATTATTTCAAAAAATGAGAACTAGAACATGGGCAAGAAGTAGCCCAGTGCTTTTGGAAGGCTATTTGAATACTCTTGGATGTGATTTCCCTGGGAAGCCAGATGATAAATGTGACTGGACAGGTACGCTTATCACCTGTATCTGGGGGGCTCGGAGACCCGCGGGGCAGCTCATTAATGCAGATGCCGTCCCTGGGCAGCAGCCAGCGATGTGGCCATTGCAGTGAGCTGTGGCTTTATGATGAAGTATTAGGGAACAGGCCCCTCTCTTGCCACTTTGCTCAGGAATGTGGCAGAGGAAATTGGGGGCTCACCCTGGAGAAGCAAGCTAAATAAGCCAGGTCTGTTTTGGCAGCAGCCCCCCACTACCCAAAGAGGGACGACTGGAGGGTTTTCCCACCCCATGGACTACAGTTGAAAAGCTAGGGTTACAAATGCAGGCCACGGGCAGGTCTCTGTAGACGAGGGCTTTGATGTGGTGTTAACTTAGGGGAGATTGTTACTGATAGGTTGATGATTATGTTAGTAATTTAGGTTCTCACTAAGTGATTCGGACAGCTCTGAGTTCATTGCAGAGGGAAAGAAATGCTCCTTGGGCTACGTTTCCGGTCTTCCACTTTCTAGACAACTCTTCCTTTGCCTGGGTTCGGTTGTGTGAGTTCAGTTTGATACCGCGAAATGCCCCGTCCTGTCTCCCAGCGCTGAGGGGGCTTCGGCCGACACACCTGGCACAGTCATCGCGTGGGCCCTTCATGCTCAGCGTTTGTTTTCTTCCTCAAGGCATAGTAAATATTCTTCATTACGTATCGTCCACATATGTTTAAATGTTTAACGTCTGGAGAGACGGTGTGCCTTTGTTCTCAGGTGAGAAAGAATACACCTCGGTATGGGTTTTGACGGATGTGTAAGAGCTGGAGGTTTTTAACTGAAGTCTGGGGGCCCAGGAGGCAAGTTCTTCAGGCCAAGTCTGGTTGACAGCTGGCTAGAATGTAAGCTCGAACGGTCACGATCCGTCCCTCTTGGTCACGTTGGTGTAACGCTTTGTACGTGTAGTATGTACTTAGGAGGTTAAAGCGCACAATAAAAGGGGGTTCTTGGGATTGCTTTTTCCAAATGGGACATGGAGGAATCAGGCAGGTGTGAAGATGTTACACAGGGTTGGTATGCTCAAGGAGAAAAACAGACAGAGGGAGAAGTCCTCGCATCTTCACTCACAGAAGGAGCCAGAATGTCTCCCCTACCCGAGTGAGGGCACTGGCCCAGTATGGGTGAAAGTGCTCTGTTGGTGAAAGGGGCCTTTCACTCGGGCTTGGTACCCTTCTTGGTACCCTAAAGGGCCGAAGAAGCTCAAACTCAGGAAGATGTACAGCATTCAGAGTGTAAAACTGGAATGACCTGAGGATCTGTGGCCATTTTGGTGTCAGCCATTTCTGTGAGTGAGTTTTCTCTCTCTCTCTCTCTCTTTATTGTTTGTGGTCACTTGTCAACTTACCCTCTCTTTTAAAGATTTTTTAAAAGATTTTATTTAGGGGCACCTGGGTGGCTCAGTGGGTTAAGCCACTGCCTTCGGCTCGGGTCATGATCTCAGGGTCTTGGGATCGAGTCCCGCATCGGGCTCTCTGCTCAGCAGGGGCCTGCTTCCCTTCCTCTCTCTGCCTGCCTCTCTGCGTACTTGTGATCTCTCTCTGTCAAATAAATAAATAAAATTCTTAAAAAAAAAAGATTTTATTTATTTATTTGACAGACAGAGATCACAAGCAGGCAGAGAGGCAGGCAGAGAGAGAGGACAAGCAGGCTCCCCGCTGAGCAGAGAGCCCGATGTGGGGCTGGATCCCAGGACCCTGGGATCATGACCCGAGCTGAAGGCAGAGGCTTTAACCCACTGAGCCACCCAGGCGCCCCGTCAACTTACCCTCTTGAATGTCTCTGTCCTTGGTGTGTCGCAGGGCTGGTTGCTTCTGGAAAGTCAAGGGGAGAAACCATTTTCCTGCCTTTTCTAGCTTCCAGAGGCTGTCTGCATGCCTTGGTTTCTGGTGCCTTCCTCCAGCTGCAGAGCCAGCTCCATTGTCTCCTCTTGCAGCCTCTCTGCTACTGTCTTCACATTGTCTTCTGCTTCTGACTCGTCAGCGTCCCTGTGGTAAGGCCCCTTTGGGATTACAGAATAATCCCCAAGAATCCACCATCTCCCCAATTCAAGATCCCTTCCACAGCTGCAAAGTTCCTTTTGTGATGTAAGGTAACATTCACAGAAAGCAACAGAGAAGGTTCGGGAATTAGGATGTGGACATCCAGAGGGGGGCCCTTCAGCCTCCCACACACTGTTAGTGAAAGCAACTTGATAATGGAAACATTGAACAACTCCTTGCCCAGGTGATCAAAATCACCAACAATGGGCAGTTGGACATACGAGCGTCCAGTGCTCTGAGAAGGGCCCATCACCACCTGTGCAGTCCTGTGACCACGGGGAAGCATTAGGCCCACAAGGAGAACACTGTTTTAAAAAGGCCTATATTCTTTAAAAGCATTAATGTCAAAAGACACAAAAAGCTGTGAAAAGATTTCCAGATGAAAGGAAGCTAAAGAGATGTGGCAACAAAACGGGACATCGGGCCCTGCCCTGGGCCACATATCGGAGGAGAGATGCTTAAAGGGGATTATTGTATCAGTTGACAAGTTGGAATAGGAATGGGTAGTTTCCATACAAGTATTGTATTGGTATTATATTTACTCCAGTCCTTATTGCAACCTTTCTCTAAGTTTGAAATTCTTCCCAAGTGAAACATTAAACATTAAGAGAAAAAACAGAGGCGCCTGGTTGGCTCAGTTGGTGGGCCGTGCAACTCTAGATCTCGGGGTTGTAGATCGAAGCCCCATGTTGGGTGTAGAGATTGCTTAAAGTAAAATAATTTTTTTAAAGTAGGCTCCACACTCAGTGTGAGCCCAACATGGGGCTTGAGCTCACGACCCTGAGATCAAGACGTGAGCTGAGATCAAGAGTTGGATGCTTAACCGACCGAACCACCAAGGTGGCCCAGGGGTGCTCCTGGCATAGTTGGTCTCCCATCTGCCTGACGGACATGATAGCAGGATTTTTGGACATGGAACCAAAACCTAAGAGAAATAAGGCGCAGGAGCTCCAAGTAAGTATGTGCTACTTCTTTCTTTAATTTTAATTTTTAAAGATTTTGTTTATTTATTTGACAGAGATCACAGGTAGGCAGAGAGGCAGGCAGAGAGAGAAGGGGAAGCAGACTCCCCGCTGAGCAGAGAGCCTAATGTGGGGCTGGATCCCAGGACCCTGGGATCATGACTTGAGCGGAAGGCAGAGGCTTTAACCCGCTGAGCCACCCAGGCGCCCCCAGTATGTGCTACTTTTAAGATCTAGTACAGGATGCAGTGATCGTGAGGCAGAAGTTCCCAGGGCAGGAGTGGTTTCAGGGCCTTCTGACTGTCCCTTCTTAGTACCTGCAGGGGCCCTACTGGAGACCATGAAGGCTGTGGCAGAAACGCATGCCAGCAAGATCAGGATCCCGTGGCAGTTGGCTCTCCGTCCACTTGTGGATTCTTGTGGGTCCCGCTGGCTTAGAGGCAAAAGCCCTCAGGCAAAGATCTTTCAAAGACCCCACTGTTTCTTTGCTGTGAGATGTTCTTTCTGCTAAGACGCCACAGGGCGTGAAGAGGTTGACTGTTTTCTTTCCCCTTGCATGTGGCAGAAGAGACGAATGGGGACAGGGGAGCAGCCCAAAGCCGCCTCTTTACTGAAGGCAAAGAGCCCCATACTTTTGTAGATTGACAAATAGGATCACTATCAAAAGCTATTTAATTAGTATTACAGGGAAGCTGGCCGAGGACTTTAAAAGGTTCAGCTGGAACAGTAGTTGTCCTGCTAGTCAGAAACAGGAATAGAAAAATGAGGGCAGTGCTTCTCGAACTTGCGCAGAAGGAGTACCTGGTTTTATTTTCTTAAAAAACAGTCTGTTCAGTAGGTCTGGGGCCAGGCCTGGGAGTCTGCACGTCTCACGGTCCAGTTGGCCAACGTCAGTGCTGCCTGGCTGTGGACCGCGCTCAGAGGAGTTCTGAGCGAGAGTGTTGTAGGCGGAAGATGGGTGGCCCTGTAGGCCATGGCACACATGGCTGAATCCAAATGTTTTGGTTATGGACTTACTGTTACAGGTAGCCTCAGAAGGAGTAGCTGTGGCCGTCGTAACTGCCCAAGTGAGTTTCTGTTTGATTTCCGCAGGTTATAAATGTCCTTGTGGACCTTGTTAAAACAGCAATTAGATAAACCATTAATTTGGGGCTTGATTTTAAGCTCCCAGTACTCCCCAAACCAAAAGACATTTACACCCCCAGCATTTGAAAGATTGGCAGCAGATGGAGGCCAGTTAGTGGAGACCTTGAGGCAAGGAACGGTGTTGAAGTTTTCAAGTTGTCCTCACAATTCTGAAAGGATATGGACAACATATCGGGGTGCAGACATTGCCCTGACAGCTAGAAGGTTCTCAACACAAGGGTAAGGTATTATACTTCTTATTCAGCTAAACATGCAACTTAACTGAAGCCTGGATTGTGCTTTGATTTCATGGGTTTAGGTGAAGTTTGTTTATTTCTGTGGAGAGCAAAACCAGAACAAATTCCATTTGGAGGTTGGGTCTTCTGCAGGTTTATTCAAAATGCAAAGAATAACAAGGGGAAGGATTAGAGGTTACTTGATTCTGTTCTGACACATTGAGAGCTTTCAGTAGCACTGGACGCTCTGGCCACAGCAGCCTCTGTGGGGGGGGGGGGGGTCCTGGAAGACGTTTGAGGGCTATTCAGGGCACCGTGTAGAGGAAGAAAACCTGTGGGCAGCCTCTTAAGGAGCAAAGAACGGTAAGCATAAAACACCAGCTTACAGCAACAGGGCTCACTATGAGGGCTGCAGGAAACGGAAGCGCGCAGGAAGGAGTAGGAGACTTCATAGGGTGACGGCTATAAAGAGAACACTGGTTTTCGATAAGGGATGGGTAGGGAAGGAGGTGATTTACACCAGTGGTTTTAAAAACACTGAATGTTTAGAAGAAGACAGCAAAACCCAATATTTATCCCAGCTACAACGCTACAAAAAGGTGAAGAACTCTTGGGCCCCTGGGTGAACCTTTTAAAAAAGCGTCTGACTCTCCATTTTGGCTCAGGTCATGATCTCAGGGTCGTGAGATCGAGCCCCCCACCCCTTGCTGAGCTCTGTGCTCAACACGGCCCGCTCGAGATTCTTTCAGATAGATAGATAGATAGATAGATAGATAGATATCTCTTTAAAAAGAATTAACTCTTAGATTCGCTTTAACCAAAGGCCATTAGGCCCTACCAGTCTTATTTCTCCCCCACCAGAAGGACATCTGGGGTAGTGCTGTGGTTGAATTGTGTCCTCTGCAAAAGCTGTTGAAGTCCCAACCACCAGTACCTGGGAACGTGATCTTGTCTGGAGATCGGGTCCTTGCAGGTGGTCAGGTTAGGATGAGGTCAGTAGGGCGGGCCTCATGTGAGATAACTGGTATCCTTATAAAGGGAAATTTGGACCCAGAAACATGTAAATTGTGGGGACGGGAGAACATTATTCTACAGGCCAAGGAATGCCTCAGGAGAAAGGCGTGAGACATTCCTTCTTGCAGCCCTCAGAAGGAACCAACCGTTCCGACACCTTGATTTCAGCATTCTAGCCTCCAGAACTGTGAGACAATAAATGTGTTTAAGCACGCCAGCTTGTGGTACTTTGTTACATTCTTCCAGGGAAATGAATACAGGTGGTCTTAGAGATAATTCGATGGCAAACAGAGGAGGCTTTATTATGTATCAGTCAGCTGTTCTTGCAGTAATACTGCCTAACAAGCAAACTTCAGATTCAACAGCTTCTAGGAGCAAGTGTTGGTTTCTCTCTCGCCCACCTGTGGGTTAGCTGGCGTTCAGCTGATCGGCGCTGGGCTCTGCTGAGCTCTGAGCTGTATGTTGGGTCTAGGTCTGCTCCACACGCCTCTCATCCTCCTTGGGCCAGTGGATGCCTGAAACACGTTCTCCTGGTGGAAGACAGGAGGGCAAGCACGGTGATGAGGTGCGTCTCTAGCCTCTGTTTCCTGTCTGTTTCCAGTTGGTCAAAGCACATTGCACAGAGGCAAGGAAGTGCAGTCCGGTAGCATGAAGCCTGAGCAAATGCGTGGATGACAGGGGAGGGAGGAATTGAGAACAATTCAGATTTTTGAAGTCAAATGAAGACATTTGTCTTCAGAATTTAATGTAAAACCCAAGGAGTACCTAATACCCCTGTTTGCAATTCATGGTGCTTTTATTTTGTTTCTTGTTTTTTGTGGTTTTTTTTTTTTTTTTTGGTGGTTGTTGTTGTTTGTTTGTTGTTTGTTTGTTTGCTTGTTTTAAAGTAGGTGCCAAGCCCACTGTGGAGCACAACGCGGGGCTTGAACTGACCATCCTTAGATCCAGACCTGAGCTGAGATCGAGTCAGGATGCCCAGGCCACTGAGTCACCCAGGTGCGCTAGAACCCATGGTGTTTAAAGAAATAGGAAAAATGTCTTTTTCAGAGATAGTAGCACAGACTGTCCATCTTAACTGACAAATATGTGATGACGGAATCTTAAAACCCTGTATTTCACGGAGTGAAGCAGTCAACAGATGACCTCTTAGTAGCAAAGAGATGGTAAAACCTTGGAGAAAAGCGAAGTGCTAACAGGTGCCTCATAAGGTAAAATAGTACTGTGGATTGTAAAGATCCACTTCATTGCTAAGAGAGGCCAAAGTCTGTGGCTCCCTGGAAGGAACGTCGTCCAGGAAACTCAGGAAAGGGGCCGTTTGGCAAACATACTCTTGGTAATTAGGGAGCGTGAAACACAAGCCTGAGTCCTTGCACATGGACTACTTGCTTTTAGTAGTAGGATCAAGACCTGGCTTGAGAAACCACTATAGATTTCCAGACCTAGAAGTCGGTAGTGCTTCATACATACTTAGTGATGTTACAGTTCACTCATCACGTTCACACCAAGCAGAGCTGACTCCTGCAAATACAATTTACTTAAGGGGTATAGAATGTAAAGTTGATTTTGAGCAGAGGCTCCGGGCCCAGACCGCTGGCTTCAAATCCTGGCTGTGCCACTTCCTGGTTCTGGTATGTTGGCCCTCTTTAGGGCATCTGGAAAATAGGAATAATAATGGCGACTCTGGCTTGATCCATTAGAGCTGCTAGAAGAGAATACGGGAGATGGGTGGCTTATAAACAAGTTTATTTCTCACAGTTCTGACGCTGGAAAGTCCAAGATCAAGGTGCTGGCAGATTCAGTGCCTGGCGAAAGCCAGCTTCCTGGTTCATAGATAGCTCTCTTCTCTCTGTGTCCATGTGTGGGAAGGTCAAGGAACTCTCTGTGATCTGTTTTATAAGGGTACTAATCCTGTTCATGAGGGCTGCACCTCCCAAGGGCACCCTCTCCTAATACTATCACTTTGAGGGTTAGGATTTTAACATAGGAACTTGGAGGGACACAAAGCATTCAATCCATAGCAACTTTCTTGTGGGTCATTGTGAGGCTTAGATGGGTGCCTGGCACAGAGTAAGGGCTCAAATGTTAGCTTTTATTATTTACCAGGAAGAATCAAGTTTCAAAAAAGTTATGCAAAATCATAATTTATACCATGGCGGCCAAACTCAAGTATTTTGGATCACTGCTGCCTTTAACAGAAATTGTGTGGTGGAATCTTAAGGAATTCTAAGTGCCATGCCCTCTTCAGTCTTTATACTCACCAAGAAGAGTTACCCAGATTTGGTTTTACTTAATTTTTATTTATTTATTAGTTGTTTATTATTATTATTATTATTATTATTATTATTTTATTTATTTGACAGAGAGAGACACAGGGAGAGAGGGAGCACAAGCAGGAGGAGTGGGAGAGGGAGAAGCAGGCTCCCCGCTGAGCAGGAAGCCTGACCTGGGGCTCCATCCCAGGACCCTGGGATCATGACCTGAGCCAGAGGCAGATGCTTAACGACTGAGCCACCCAGGTGCCCCTTAATTTTTAAAAACCTACAATAATTCTCCCACATGCTCATTCTTTTTCTCTCCCAATTTCTCCACATGTCTTCAAAATAACTGACTATATTAGATGATAATTAAGTGGGAGGCAGTACGGAGGTTGAGTATTTCTGATGGGGCCCAGAAAGACTCATTTAAGGCAGGTTTGGGTGATCTACGTGTGAGTTAAAATCGGTTAAGGTTAGATAGTTATTATACAAGTCCCTGGAGAGTAGGAACCGTGCACTAAGGAGCTTCACATCCCCAGAGTTGAGCAGGTGCACGGTACCCAATAAAGAGAATGAAAATGTAAATTATCAAAGAAGATTCTATCCAATGTAAATCATCAAAAAGATAGTGTATCTGGTAGTTTGGGTACAAAAGACCCAGTATACAAAACACTTAGCAAGTGAGTCAATGTAACAGGAAGATTAGTAACTGGTTTATGTTTTTTGGCACTGACATATAAAGAAATTAACAGCCAAAAAACTGAGATGACCAGCTTGCTCTTTCACAGAACAAATGCAAAATCTACAGGCCATCAAAATCTGGAGGGCTAATGTCAACATCCTCATGGAAGGATCAGAATGCTACATTGATGTTACTAGGAAAAAAGCAATGGAGAAATTGGAAAATAACATTATTGGGGGTTTCTGTTATGCACCAAAGAGCTCCTTTAAAAACATCACCCCTTTAAAACAACACTGCGTTTGAAGGGCTAATAAAATCATCAAAGTTAGAAAAGTACTTGGCAACGTTTATCCCTTAGTTATCTGCTACCCCCTACTGCTTGGCTCCTAGCCTTGAAATTTACAATTCTTTTAGAAAATAGCACCTCATGGTAGACTTATTTAAAAACAAACAAACCACTCTTCCAGTACCTTCTCACATGTTTGCTTCTTCAGGCTTCAACTTATTAGATGTTGTTAAATTGCTTTCCAGAGTGGAAATTTACACAGAGTACCAATGTACACACTTAACAATCAGGACATCAGAGCTGAGGTTGCTCCATTGCCAATACCTGGTATTTTCGCCGGTCTGCAGCTGTGAGTAGTAATGGTACAGGTTTTTATTTGCCTGGTTACTAATGAAGTCAGGCCCATTTTTATAAGTTAATTGGCTAGCCAGTGTTCCTCCTTGGAAAAATGCCTTGTCTTCTGTCCATTTGGCTATTGGGCTTTTATTTTCTTGTTGATCTCTTATATTTATATCTTCAGGAAAATAATCCTGTGTTACTTGTATGGTTACGAGTATCTACTCCCAGTCTGCTCTTGTGAAATCATTTTAAACTGCACTTTGTTTTTAATTACATTTTGTAATCATCAGGAGACCAGCTTTGGCCATGCTTTATCTTTTCATTTATTCATGGTATTTTTTTTGATGAACATGAGTTTTTCATTGTAGTCTTATTTTTTGGTCTGTTTCCTTTATGGTTTATGTTTATTGGTCTTGTTTGAGAAACTTTTCCCTAGCCCGATCTTATGTATATATACATATTTTTCCCCTCCTCCAGTGTTTTAAATGTTTGCTTTTCATACTTAATTCTTTCATTTATATGGCATACTTGTCTTTTGGGGATTTTTTTGTTTTGTTATTGGTATGCCAGGAGTTGTGAGTGTGTTTTGTTCCATTGTGATGACTACTTGTCCCGATACCCTTGATTAAATTGTCCATTCATTCTCCAATGATTTGAAATGCCTTTGTTGTCCTACATTAAGTTATTCATTTATTCATGGGTCTGTTTCTGAGTCCAACAGTTTTTTTGGACTTTGAGAAAGTGATATTTGACGGGGGTTTGCCAAAAATGTACTTTAAAAAAGATATACAGATGGCCACAGAATGCCAATGAATTGTATTTTATTCTAGAGTATTAAAAAAAGGAAAAGATGTTGATCACAGTCTAGATGAAATTCTTTTCTCCGATGGCCCACTATATTATTTTTTAAAGATTTATTTCTTTATTTTAGTGAGAGAGAGAGTGCATGCGCAAGTCAGGTTGAGGGGCAGAGAGAGAAAATCCCAAGCTGACTCCCTGCTGAGCGCAGAGCCCAGAGGACTCGATCTCATGACCCATGAGATCATGACCTGAGCGTAACATTTAACTGACTGAGGCACCCAGGGGTCCCTATAATTTATTTTTAAACATCAAATTTAAACACCTAAGTTGTATGGCACCAGTTATCGTAGGCTAAACAACCACATTACGACACATTACTGAAGATGCTGTGCATAAAATATGTTCTCAAATGTGGTAGTTATATCTAAGTTTATTACATTTGTGGACAGAACAGTTCAGCATGTGAAATTGACCAAAAAAAAAAAAACAACTGTATCTTGGGAAGAATTCAAAGTCTAGTAAATCTGTTCAGCCAGGCTCCCTGTACCACCTTAAAAAAGAAACATTACTTACTTGGGGTTTTTGATGGCCACAAAATTGTGCTTAGGTAAGCAGTGAAACCTATGTAGTTATCTGTCTTCATACTATTCCCAGGAGTGGTCAAAGGCAGCTCACAGGGTGAAAACACATTTAAAAGAGGAAAAAAGCTGGGGGTAACAGAAAGCCTGTGTATTTCTCACGTATTCCAACCACCTGCAGAATGATTCCCTCCTAAGCTTTTCCAGGATCTGATCTTTTTAATTTCACCTCTAAAAAACAACCTTGTATTAAGTACAGTGTTGTATGATTACTCAAAGCATGGTCAGACCTAGTCCCCTGATGATAATAAAATGTAATTAAAATGAAGCGTGTAGTGTGCCTGGGTGGCTCAGTGGGTTAAAGCCTCTGCCTTCAGCTCAGGTCATGATCCCAGGATCCTGGGATCGAGTCCCGCATCGGGCTCTCTGCTCGGCAGGGAGCCTGCTTCCTCCTCTCTCTCTCTGCCTGCCTCTCTGCCTACTTGTCATCTCTTTCTGTCAAATAAATAAATAAAATCTTTAAAAAAAAATGAAGTGTGTATTAGAAAAGATTTTGCAAGGGCATGCCTTGTCAGTCTCATTTTTGCCACCAAATTCTGGGAGTTCTCTGTCGGTCTCTGTCCAGTGAGATTTGAATGGAATCATCCAGGATCCTATGTCTAGACGTTCTAAGTCTCCGATTCTAACCCTTGTGGTAGTGGTAGTGCACTGGGTTAATTCGCTTCCACGGGGATCAGAGTCAGACATTCTTTATGCTGGGATAACTCTCAGTGCCGCGTACATAATCATTTGTGTCTTCAGTAACACTCTGCGTACTTGCACATGTCAGCCGCTGGTGGGGATGCCGAACATACCAAGATGACCCCGGCCCCCAGAAACATCCCCCAGTCTACTTGGGGAGACGAACTCACAGACATAAAATAGCAGGCTGGGGCCTCATGATGCTGCATGTGTGCCCCGTGGACATCTGAAACAGTGCAGGTAACAATCTAAAACAGCCAAAAATGGACAGAGGAAGGAGGGAGGGACTGTTTTTCAGTACTCGAACGGAAACGCTGATGGTTAGGTGGAAGATACAGGAAGGGATAGCCGTGTATTTTCCAGGTTTCTTTTTTCTTTTTTTATTCATCATCATTTCAGATAGAAATGTTTAAGGGAAACCAGGGAAGGGCTGCCAGGAACATAGCAATTTGGTTTTCCAAGATCATTATATTTAGTACTTTAATGTCTAGCTTTTGAGGTCGGGGTGAAGGGTGTTGAATTTAAGAAAAAGTAAACAGTTGTTCTTAATTATACCATACTATGGGACTTGCTATGCTAACTTCATACAAAAATAATCCAGCCTTTTCCCCATTACAGAAACATCAGTGATTAAGCAGCATCGATTGCCTGAGTGGTTTTGATTGGGGCTTACTACGGTTAAATAATGCTGAGCCTTTAAGATGCGCAGTATACTGCGGGTGGAATTCGTGGCTAATAATACCAGTGAGGCAGTGTGTTGTGTAATGTAATATTTAGCACCTCCTCAGGAAGACAAATGATCTTTCCTATTTGTGCAATGTGTTACACTTTTTGGATATTCATATATCACCTGATGAATTTCATACAGTACTAACACAATGAAATGTTCCTGGAATTGGACATGTTGAAAAACATTGTCTCCTTCAACAAATGAACTTGCATAAATGACTACATTTAAGAATGCCGAACTGAGATCTTTTCCTTTGTGCTTAAGCTGTCAAGGCCCTCAGTTGCCATCAGTAGCACCTCTATTTCTCTTTTAAAAAATTCTTGTAGTTTAGATCCGTCTGGGGCAGGCTGGATGTGAAAGCTTGGAAATGGTGAGCTGTGTGGTAAGGGCTACAGTTTTGTCCTTAGAACTGGGCAACAGGAGCCCTGCCCTGAGTCCTGGTTTCAAGAAGCCTTTCACGCAGGCTCTCTGAACAGTCCTGCCCCCTACCCCTGGGTGGGCGGTCGGCTGGACTAAGGGGATATGTGCCTGCATCTCCTTCTAGAACACAGTTGGTAGCCCCAAGACTGGAAATTTCCTGCCCAGACTGCACAGAGCACTTCCGGAGCCCCTGGGGGGTCTCTTTCTCTGTTTATTGTCCCATTATCCTGATGGAAGACTCTGCCCGGGCTCTGGTGGGTGGTCAGGGTGCTGCTGCTGGTGGGGGTATGAGTAGAGAGAAGAGGGCAGCAGAGGGTCCTGGCGTGCCAACGTGTTTTTGCCTGGAACTTCACAAAGTCTGAGCATTCTGAATGGGAACCTGGCCTGTGAGCTGGGTAAGTGAGACATTTACAAGTTAGGAGGATAGACTGTACTTAACAGTTTGTAGCCCGATTTATAGATTTAAGTAGTATGTGGATGGCCGCCTTCGTACTCTGATCTCAGATCCTGCAATGTAGGTCTGAGCCTAGGGAACTATGTAAAAAAAAAAAAAATGTCTAAAAATATGGACAGTGAGTTCTCATTAAGCTGTGTTTAGAAGAATAATGGCAAATATTATATTGTGTCAAACAGGTTCTTTTTATTGTTATTTATTTAAAAAAAAGATTTCTTTATTTTAGGCAGAGAGTGAGTACACGCATCAGTGTGGGGAGGGACAGAGCGGGAGAGAGAGAGAGAATCCCAAGCAGGCTGTGTGGAGCCCAACGTCAGGCTCCATCTCACGACCCTGAGATCAGGACCTGAACCACAGTCAAGAGTTGGACACTGAACCGGCTGAGCCACCCAGGTGCCCCAAACAAGCTCTCTTGGGAGTCAGAAACTTTCAAGAGCTTTATGAAACTGAAAACAACCGGTTGAAATTGGAAAATCTTATCTTTGTTCCCTTTCCCCATTTGTAGACGATGCCCTATGTAAAATGGGCATCCATCCTTTTTCTTTTCCACTGAGTGTTCTATTGGCAGAAAGTTCTACAGAACAAAAATGGGTGTTCGTTTGATGAAAACCTGGTTCAGTGCACCTAGAGAGCACTTGACATTAAAGAACCCAATGGTGAGTTCTTACGGCAGAGGAGACATGAACTAGAAACGATTTCCCTCTTGCCCTTGATGTCTAGTCACTTCAGAGAAGAGGTCGGTCACCGCTACTCTCTTTATCCCTTTCTTTTCATCCCAATGGCAAAATCACATCCCGAACCTCGCCTTTGCTGGCTGCCTTCTAGCATCTCTTGGGGATTTCAGGTACATTCATCCTGCAAAGTCACGTGCCTTCTCTGTAAGGTGCCAGGGGTGTAAAGATGTCCAGAGCATGAGGAAGCCCTCAGGTGGCTCAAAGACAGGAGGAAGCAGACGGTGTATGTTCTCACTTGGGCTATTCTTACTGCCAGTAGGAACACAACCAGCTAGGATTGGATGATGACCATGGTCTGAGCAAGAGAAAGGACCAGAGAAGAAGGCACATCGTGGTTTTAAGTTGCATTTCCTTCGCGACTAAGGAAGTTGAGCTGCTTTTCCAATGGTTTTTTTTTTTTTAAAGATTTTATTTATTTATTTGCAGACAGAGATCACAAGTAGGCAGAGAGGCAGGCAGAGAGAGAGGAGGAAGCAGGCTCCCTGCCAAGCACAGAGCCCGATGCGGGACTCGATCCCAGGACCCTGAGATCATGACCTGAGCCGAAGGCAGGGGCTTTAACCCACTGAGCCACCCAGGTGGCTGGTTGTGCTGATTCTTAATACTGAAATAATTTTATGCTTCATGGAAAGCACATTTTTAATTTAAGCATTATTATTATTATTATTACCTCTTCCCTCCTTCCTCCAGTAGATCGTCACTGAATACTTCCCATAGGCATAGGTAGCCCTAAATAAAAATTAAACACACACACACACACACACACACACACACACACAAGGGGTCCATCTGTAGGTATCTGTATGTGTGACAGAACATATGAACTATTAAGCACAGTAATAGTGATGCCTAACATTTCTTCAGACACCATTTTGAGGACTTTGTCTTATAATAACTCTGTAAGGTGAAGATTATTGTTATCCCCATCTGTTCGATGAGGAAACTGAGACCCTGAGAGATGAGTTTTCTCAAGGTCACATAGAAGTTAGTGGCAGTGACTGCTAGGAAGCCAACCCAGGAAGTTCAGTCACGGGTACCACCTGGCAGCGTGGACCATGCATCAGCCTCAATGGCCATTTCCAGTCACAGAAGGCCAGGGAAGGGGACTGTAGCTGTCCGTGTTCAGCCGGGAAAGCACAAACAGCTCTACTTATCTTAAAGACAGTGTATTTAATGCAGAGAATTGGTTCTAAAGGCATTGAAACCAGTTGGCACAAGGAGTAAAGAGGGGATGATGGTGCTCAGAGTTCTGTACCTTCTGGAAGCTGCTACTGCTACCAAAAGAGGAAAGGTGTTGACTCCCAAGGCCACAAAAACACTCCCTCCTGTGGCTGCCGCTGACTGGGACTCCGGGGGCCATGGTGCCACAGAAGCTTCTGGAGTCTATGCATACCAGCAGCCATACGGCCTCTGCTGCTGTCACCTCTGCTACCACTCTTGTAGGAGCCCACCGTCATCTGCTGGAGCCATGGGGAGAACCAGAAGCAGCAAACAAAAATCCAAAATAGACTTGTATGTGCCTCCTGCCCATGAAAGCCTCCCATTGACAGAATCCAGAACTTACCTGGTAAGGGAACCTGGAAAAGGTAGTTTGTGGGCTTGACACCGAACATGCTAGAAGGTCAAAGTGAGGCTGAGACCCAAAGCATATCCTACATGCTCAGTACTGCACAAGGAAATGTGGGGACAGGGAAGAAAAAATCCTTGTTTTGTTGAATCTAAGATACAATTGATTGTAAGATGTACCACAATTGAGGTACCATTAAGAAAGACAAATCCTGTCAAGTTAAGAAATACCTCCTAACCCCTTCTTCTAGAGATGTTAAAGCTTGGAAAAAAAAAAAAAGTCCCTCTTAGAACTGATGCAGTATGGTAAATCCCTGCCCTCAGCTTGCCTATAGTCTAATGGGGTAGAGTCCCACACAGATCATTGTCACACAACTGAAGTGATATGACAGGTCACCCCCTGACCTTGATAAGAAGAGGGCTTTAGTGCGCTTTCTAAAGGAGTCTGAACTGAGTTTCAAAAGATGAATCTGAGTTTCTAAGGAAATGGTTTTCCAGGCAAAAACATGTTTCTCCTGAGAACAAAAAGGCTGGGTGAAGTTCAGTGTGTCTGGGAGCTTTAAGAGGGTTTAGAATGGCTGGTGTGTAGTGTGTAAATTGAAGGCCAACCAGAATGAGCCTGGAGGAGTGCAGGGGTTCAGTCACCCAGGACGTCTGTGTGAAACATTTTGACATTTTCCCCAGAGGTGACAGCAGCTCTTAAAGGGTTTTAAGCACCATCATGGGGGGTCCATTTGAAATTTGACTCAGGATTACAATTCAGTTGGCTCTCGGTGGTGTGGCTGTAGCTGTTGTTAACTACTGAAATACCTCCTTCCTTTCAGTGGCTGCTTCTCCAGGCCCTACTCACGGCCTCATCTGTCCCAACCCCTCTCCTGGGACCTTCCAGATCCAGCAGCTAAGAAGTCATGCCTGTGTGGCGCTTTTAGCCAAGCCATTCCGTGGTGCCGCTGCCTTGACGTCCATGTTGTTTGGCCAAGGCACCTGAAACCGACCCTCGGCCTCATGCAGGTACGTGCCCTGGCTAACAGCGGGCAGAGTCACAGGAAAATGGAAGCCTCTGACAGGATTTTCCCAGCAGCCCTCAGGATCCAGGAGTCTCTCCCTTGCCTCCCAGCGTGCCCCTCAGATAAGAGCTCCACGGAGCTTACCACGACTCTGCTGTTTTGGGTTTGAAGTGACCAATTTGGCCTTAGCCTGGGAACCCCAAAGCACTGCCCCCACTCCCGGGATGTAATGAAACCCCGAGCCCAGGTCCTGCCTCCTGCTCTGTGTCCTCTGCCTTGACCTCCCACGCTGTCCATTGAGGCCCGTTGTGCACCTGCTTTGGGACCCGCAAGGAGGAGCCTTCTCTCTTTCCATTTCTCCTGCAGTCTTTGGTTGAGCCACACAGCTTGCACGCCCCCTGCTCCACTTCACAAATGTTATTTTAACCAAGTCGTAGCAGCCTGGTGCTTTCATTACTGAAATATTTTTAAATATTTTGAATGTCATCCCTGGGTTCTCTGTAGAAGTTTAACGTTTAGCTTTGTTAGTTCTTCGGTTTGCCTTACTGAAAGAGATCTGATGGTTTCTCTAAGCCAGCGGTCCTCCAGATGTGGTCTCCAGACCAGCAACATTAGCATCACCTGGGAGCACGTGAGAAAGAAATGTCTCAGACCATCCAAGAGCTACTGAGTCCCGCACTTGAAAACAGCGCCCAGTAATCGGTGTTTAAATCAGGTTTCTGGGAGATTCTGGTGCCTGACCACACCAACTTGAAAAATCACTCCTCTGAGCCTCTTGCCTTCATTAAACATCTGAGTAAGCCAGCCTTGAGCAGTTGGCTCTAATCATCACAGGCATAGAACCTTCTGTATGTTAGTCATCTAACTGAGGGGTCGAGGTGGATCTGATCGGTTTGAGACTATGGCTCGTAAGCACTGGTGGGATGAATAGTTATTACCTTTTAATAGAATGCTGTGCGGAGGAGGGATGCTTTGGGGAAGGTCTGAAGGGTTTTGGAGCTGGGTTACTTATGTTTTTAATTTTCTGTATTTTATAACTCTTTGACATCTCTGGGCCTTGTGGACCCAGGGAGGGCCTGCCCCTCCCAGGGCTAGACAATTCCTAGAGATAGTAAATGACTTGCCTCGTAGCATACCTTTGAAATGCAACCCAACCAATCCCAAGTCCCTGTCTTCTCAGGCTCCTGCAGTCCAGGAACCCACTCACCCAGAACCCACAGCACCCCAAGGGCCAGATGGCGGACAACTAGAGAGCACTTCCATAGACCAGACCTGCTGAAATTATTCGCTCTCCCTTCCTCAGCGTGTCTCAGATGCTTAGCCTGCTTGCCCGTTTCTTTTCTGAAAACCATACTAAAAGGCTTTTGTGTGTACTTTTCCCTCGTTCTTCCTTTTTTTTTTAGCCCCCTTGCTCATCCTGCAGCCTGAACAGCCCCAATGCTTCCCCATGTGGCCCTGTGTGACATGGTGTGCCCCTTCCTCTTGAAAACTGTGAGTAATAAACCTTTCTATCAAAGCCCTTCTCTGGGTCTGTCAACTGCCTGTACCTGTGTTTAAAACAAATCTTGGGTACATTTCACAAGAGGTCGACAGATTTGAGTTCCATCTGTAAAACAGATGATTCCTCTACCACAGGACTGACAATAGCACACATGAAGCAAGTGCACACAGAAGAGATCGTAGCTGTATGGCCAGGAATGTGAGAAAGTCAAGAAATGAAATCCCCTTTTAGGCTCAGACGTGAACAAACAGCACAATACATGGTTGAGAGACCTTTCAAAGGTGGCTATCTTTCCTTGTGTTCGATGATGAGCAGCAGTAAATCAGGAGATAGTCTTGTTGCCCAACCAAAAAAAGATTTTCCCCATATTTAATGATGGCTGCTGTTCCTGCGAAAGAAATGAAACCTGATAATTAGTCTTTTCGACCAGAGAATTAGAGGAGGCATAGTTTATCGCTTTCCCTAGGTCTCAAGTGTCATTTTGACACGATGTACCTCCCTTCACTAATTACCTGAGGAAGATAAGCAAATTTATCAAGTAGGGGGCAGAGAGAAAAGAGGTTGGAATTTGAAACCTCTCAGGCTTGAAGACAAATGCCTGCTGTGTGACCTTGGGCAAATCGCTTAATGGCTCCAAACTTCAGTTTCCTCATCTGTAAAAGGAGACAGAACGTCCAGCTAAGAAAGATGTTAAAAAAGATCAGATATAATGTAAGTAATGAGTCTCATTAGTGGGAGGCCTGGGACTTGAACCCTCCCTAGTCTGAAGGGCCTGCCGACAAGTAATAGAGCGCCGGCACAGCCGGTTCGCGTCTGCGTCCTCGAGCTCTTCTTTCCCTTTCCTCCCTCCTCCTTCTTCCAGGGGATGGATGAATACATTTTTCAGGTTTTGAATCATTTCCTTCTTTCTCACTGAAATTGTAGCTCACATGGGATTTTGCTGCCTAAAACAGAAGGCCCGGCGCCTCCGAGTAATGACCAGATGCACTCGTGTAGCATAAAGACTCCACTTTGCTTGTCATCCTGGCCACTGAGGCTGGGCCACGGTTGCAGGATTCCATTAACTCTGGATAAATAATCTTACGTGGGAGTCCTACAGGGAGAGATGTCAATGCCCAGGTGAGTCCCAGGCTGGCTGAGGTTTGGCCTATGCCCTCAAGCTGTCCATTCTAGTAGGTCCCCCTGGAAGTCTGCCCAGTGGATCTGTCATTCAGGGATGTGTATTTCTCTGGACACATGTTGGACTTCAGTGCTCTGTAACTTGGTGGCCAAGGGCTTTGTCTGCTGTGATGACTGCCCAGTTTACCGAACCCCGGGCATGGCTTCTTCGTCTGCCACCTGAGAAATGCCCAAGAAATTTCTCTGGATGCCATTGACTGATTCCAGTTAAAGCTCAGGACAGTCCTGGAAGTTCTGAATGGAAACAATCAAGCGGGGGCAGACCAGATGATTAAGCAGACTTACCTGTGTAGTGACTTCTCAGTTAACTGATTTTATGGCTCGTGAGAAATTATAACATTATTTGACATCCCCCCTTTTCATCCCAGAATAACACTTCACCCCAAAACACACTAAATAATATGCCATAGTTTTAATATTACAGTTTCAAAGACGCATTGACCAATTTCCTTGACACAACAGTTGGCGTTCAGAGAACGTTTAATAGAAGAATTCTGTGAAGCTGGTCAAGTTCAGGTGAACATTTTGCTTTGTGTTAGTGCGCAGTGTAGGTGAGGATAAGAGGCAGCATCTTCTACTACCCTTTAGTTCAGGGTTTCTGAACTAAAGGGCCGGGGAGTAAATCCATTCCATGGGCCATATCTGGGTCACGGAACTACTCAACGCTGACCTTGTAGCATGAAAGCAATCATAGACAATATGTAAACGAATGGGGGTGACTTTGTTCCAATAACATTTATTTATAAAAATAGGTGGTGGCCCAGATTTGGCCCACATGCCCGAGTTTGCAGACCCTTGCTTTTGTCTCCTGTAAGCATTCATTATTTTTCTATACTTTGAACTTCTTTATTTTGCTCTATTTTTTTCCTGTGCTACAACCTTTTTCTCCCCCCCCCCCCTTTTTTTTCCAAAGATTTCATTTTTAAGTAATTTCTACTCCCAGTGTAGGGCTGGAACCCATAACCCCAAGATCAAGAGTCACACCCTTCACCGACTGAGACAGCCAGGTGACCCTTCGGTGCTACAAGTTTATTTTTAAATGCAGTTTGAGTGCAAGATAATCAACATTTCCCAAAAGGTTGAAAACTTAATGCAGAAAATGGCACAGAATGAAGAATGCACCTTCTAATGAACAATTCACCAGCCCCCTTTCTCCTGCTCTCAAGTCCTCCTTTGGTGAGGAAAATAAAACTTCATTACTGGCATTACGTGAACAAACTGCATTTATTTTCAATACCTTGAAAGTTATTACTTTTCTAGGCTTGTTTTCATTGTTCAATTAATGTATTTTCTTCTCTGCATTTGCGTATCTTTGTTTGGGATGGAATGCATTGTAGTTTTCCTATTAGGATTCATGGACGTCTTCTTTAGTTTACTGGCTTTTCACTTTGCAGTTGAGTGTTCCAGAACGAATTTACGTGTTTCAATGAGGAATAGCACGTCAGGATAAGTCCTAATCGCCAACCCGCAGCCACCATGGCCTGTCAGTTTGGTTCCGAAAAGTGTGGGGAGACTTGGAGAAGAAAGGGAAGCAGGAAGAAGTGGTGTAACACTTGTGTCGGTGGCCGGTCCCTCGTGCACAGGGAGCTCTGTCAAGCTGCAGACCGACGGTGTATGGCAGCGGTCCCTCAGCGACTTTCCCTTTCCCGAGTTGCTGTACTGCTTGAGGCTAGTCCTTGGGCCTCAGTGTTCTCATGGCAAACCAGACTTAAAAAGACGTTTGCTATCAAGCATATACTTTTACCATGAGGCTAAACTGGGAAATAAACGTGCTGTCCCTCTGTGATATATCATTATCCTTTGAGCATTTAGCAAAGGATTGGGAGGCTGCGAGACACCCAGACACCAGCATCTGAGCGTCCTAAAGCTGCTTTTTAAGAGTGAGTACCTGGGAGCTCACTTGCCTGATTTTCATTGTTCTTCTTACTGCCTTCACTGTTGTGGGCCATGAACTGTAGATGCTGGGGCTATAGCATTGAACTTGATGGATGTGATTCCTGACTTCACAGAGCTCACAGTCTAAGAAGTACTATGGATTCAAGTCTAAAATCTCTTGGGAGAATCCCGTCCTAAGAGCCAAAGGCCTGCTAAGATGTGTTATGGAATAACAACAACAAAATAACATCAATAGGTAATAAGCACATAACATCTATAGCATACTATGGTGTCATAATTTGGACAAAGGCTTGTGCTCTTTTGCCTTTGGGGCAACATGAAACGAGCAGAAAGTGAGGTAGGATGTGTTTTGGAATAAGTCTAAAACCTTGAAAGAACCCCATGCCAGGGGTATAAGGCCTGACCCAGACCAGCCAGATAGGACCATGAACACGTGGCCATGTAATGCGGGGCTCAACAGCCTCTGCAGAGCTCCGGTGGGACCCACAAGGCCATGGGCACAAGTTCTGCATGAAAACTGTGCTCTACTGGTTTTCAGATGAATTCTCCACCCCCATGCCCGCTGTCCTATGAGCATCAGCAAAACAAAAACAGTTAAGTAGTAGCATTGGTTCACAACACTGTTATCTGTATCATTGGCTAATAAAACCCATAGCAATGGACTCTCAGTTGCCTTTCCCCACAAATAAAGCAGATTTTCATAATTTAAATCGTTCGCATAGTTGAACAAATCAAACACCCAGTCATTCACTCTGTCTTTCCAGTGAAACCAATCACCTTTGATTTTTATCCTGGAGAATCTGCTGAAATGGGCGTATCACAGAAACACAAAACTGTACTAACCAAAGGCTGCTTTGGTGGGCCTGGAGGGCAAAATACATGAGGGCACTTTCCATCAAAAGATGCAGGAGGGAAAAAAAAATCTTGTACCATTTCTTCTGTGGTTGTTAATAAGCTTAATTCGAATGCTCACCACAGAGAGGAAGTGCTTTTTCTTTCTCCTTAAAAAAAAAAAAAAAAAGTTCCCGTCCAAACCATCAGCCTCTGTAGGTTGCCTTAATTGCTGCTTTGCACTGCACTGGACTATGACTCTGATTTTTGGCACATGCCGTCATACACCAAGTTCCTAAAATAAAATGCTCCAGGATATCCCAGGAACTCTTAGAGGGCTTTAAAAAGGGACTTGCACACCGAAACAATAGCTTGGATGGAGACAGTTGAGGCGAGCAGAATGATGAGTGCACAAGACTTACGTGATTCACTGAGACCTTAGAGCAGGGCCGGAGAATCCTCGCCACCTAACTTATCACGGTTTGGGGGAGTTTGATGAGAATCCAGTTTTGATAAAGACAATTGTTTTTTCCTCCCTAAGTGACTATACATTTAAATAGCTAAAACATCTGTTCAGCCACATAGTAAAACATGTACACTCAGAACGCCTGAGAGAAGAGCCTGCCAAATCATCGGTTGCAAGCGACTTTGCTGGGGGGGTGGGGTGGGGAGAGCACCAAGATAAAGCAACCACTGTTTGTTTTGTCTGGTCAGGGGGAAAGCCAAGGCAACCAATATTTGGGGTTTCTTTTATTTCATTTGTGGAGAAATATTTGAGAAAGGGTGGCGAGGGAAGATTTCCTGGCGGGACTTCTTCAGCTGTCTATTAGTAGAAGAACAAGAGGACCTTGGATGTCAACGCCTAACAGACTCTTGAGACCAGCCACCAGACCACAAAAAGTGACTTTCTCTTTGCGTGGCCTCTGCGTCCCTCCTGATGGAGGCAGAAATGGGGAGCAGCACGGAGACTGGAAAGTCCGCCAACAGAGGCACTCGAATTGCTCTGGCTGTGTTCATTGGCGGCACCCTGGTGCTCGGTATGATCCTCTTTCTAGGTAAGTGGGGCGCTGGAGGCCAGGGAATGAGGCAAGTGCAGTTACGTTTCCTTGTGCTTTATTCTGGCAGACCTGGTCAGGAGGCAGGTGGAGGGCTGTTTGAATGTGTGAGTAGGTGGTGTATCCTTAGCTTCTGTTAAATATGCAGAAGGAAAAGGAGCCCTTTCTTTAGGAAGTCGAAGAAATAAATACGTGCCACCAGATGTATAGTCCAGAAATGCCAAGTGGGTTTCAAGTGGCTTCCAGCGGCTGGAGGACTCAGTTGCACTGTGCAAACGGTTTTTTTTTTCTTTACACATTGCATTTTACATTTAGCAAAATGAGGGTTTATGAATTCATAGTCAGATACCTTCATTTATTTTGCGAGGAAAGACTTTATGTTGTGATCAAAACCATGCTGGAATTTTTTTTTTTTCCATTTGAGTTTTGCTAATGTTTGCCTGAATGAATCATGAACTTTAACTTAAAAAAAAAAAATACAGGGACGCTTCGGTGGCTCAGTGGGTTAAAGCCTCCACCTTTGGCTCAGGTCATGGTCCCAGGGTCCTGGGATCGAGCCCTGCATCCTGGCTCTCTGCTCAGCAGGGAGCCTGCTTCTTCCTCTCTCTCTGTCTGCTTCTCTGCCTACTTGTGATCTCTCTCTGTTAAATACATTTAAAAAAAATGCAAAGCAGTCTTTAAATGTGCCCCTTAGGGGCGCCTGAGTGGCTCAGTGGGTTAAAGCCTCTACCCTCAGCCCAGGTCATGATCCTGGGGTCCTGGGATCGAGCCCTGCATCGGACCCTCTGCTCAGCAGGGAGCCTGCTTCCTCCTCTCTGCCTGCCTCTCTGCCTACTTGTGATCTCTGTCAAATAAATAAAATCTTTAAAAAATAATAAATGTGCACCTTAAGGATATTCCTCAATGCCTTTCTAATCCAGTGACTCTGGTGGGATAAAATTTTAACTCTGTTTTTCTAGATTTAAAAATTAATATGAAGGAAAACAGAGGTTTTCCTTCCAACATTGGAAAGGTATTGTGATTCAATTATTTTAATGACCCTTGGTGACAATGATGTACCCAGAGAGTATGATGATGAAAGCATATTCCTATGAATAAGAATGAAATGTCATGAAAAGTGGAGATGGATTTTCTAAAATTGCCGGCATTCTGGACCCTTGATTATTAGCCTTTGTATTTTCCTCATACAGCCCATACTATTTCATGAGCTTGAAAGCTATATGGGAACAAGCCTCTATCCTTAGGGGATTTGAGGTGCAGTCTGAAATGCAGCGAGCCTGGAAATGTTCTTTGGCTCGCACAGGTTGTAGGAGGCCATGTTTATCCTGGCAAGGGAAAACCAGTGATTCGACTTGAAAAGAGTTAGGGTTGTGTTGCTGAAAACTCTGCTAAAACCAGCAAACCATCTTTCCATGTTCTCTGTGGCTGCAGACTTCGGAGATTAGATAGGTTTATTACTTTCTGCTACAGCTAAACCTCCTACTCCTGCAGCTGAATTTGTGGATCTCAAAAACTTTTCCGAGATTTCTCGGCACTTGGGGTTTAGACATGTGTCCTCTCCTGAAATTCAAAGGAGAGGAAAATGATATGGTCATGCCCATATGGGAACTGCATACAATGTGGGAAGTGAGTACAAAGTTAGACTATTTGTGTTTCACGAACGCTCCCAAACTTCAAAATCCAAAGGATGATCGTTTATGTAAAAATCCGCACTCTTCTCAATGTTCCTGCAGCTTGAAGCATTTGAAATTCCACGGTTTAAGAACGACTGTATTCTGAGGCTGTTATGTATTAGTTGAAATATTCTCTCTCTCTCTTTTTTTATGATTTTATTTATTCATTTGGAAGAGAAACAGAGACAAGAGAGAGCACCAGCAGGGGGAGAGGCGGAGGCAGAAGGAGAAGCAGACTCCACACTGCGCTGGGAGGTAGAAGCTGAGCTTGATCCCAGGACCTGGAGATCATGGCCTGAGCTGAAGGCAGATGCTTAACCATCTGAGTCCCCCAGGCACCGCTAGTTGGAATATTCTCAATGGGAGCAAATCTTTGTTCCTTGAGAGGAGATGATTATTCAGAAACAGCTCTAAAGTTTTTAGAGCACAGTAAAATTCATGAAACCAGACAATGCTATGGGTAAGGAGGCCTGCCTAGAGCAGAAAAAAATAATTTGCAGTATGCCCAGTTACCTGGCTCTCACTGCAGATTTCTAAGAGGAGCTCTAATGATGTCAGAGAATAGAAATATAGCCTCTTTACACCTGCGCTACTACTCGGTGTTGCCCTTGGACTGGCAGCATGCGCCCCACTTGGAATCCCGAGGCGCCCCCCCCCCAAGAACTACTGATTCAGAATCTACATTTCCATAAGATCCCCAGGTGATTCATTTGCAAACTAAGTCTGAGAAGCCTTGCTCTAGCTGACAACATCCCCTTGGATGTCTATATTTGGGGATATTTGCTTTCAGATAAATGCACAGTCTTCAGGAGGTTTTTGTCAAACATCTCTGCACTATTTCAGACCTTTTCCCCCAGCCTTCTCCACTGCCTAGTCCCCCAGGCTTTGCCACCCACCTCCACCGTGCACTTAGTGAAAAGTCCTTGTCTGAAAATCTCCAGGGACCTGCAAGGCAATGCTCTTCGTGACAATCTTCTGGTTAAGTCCTCTTCTCTTCAAGGAGCTTCCTGGTTGGTATTTTTCTGTCTGTCCAAATTTAGGCACATGCCTGCAATTTCTAGCATCCCTCCTTACTTCTTTGTATTTTCGGCTCTGGGCTAATCTCTTTCCTAAACCTTAGTCCTTCTACAGTAAGAGTGACTGCCACTGGCCTTGGGGTGGGTCTCAGAGAAGCTAGAAAACTAGAATTTAAAATGACAGGTAGAAGCATAACCAGTTTATTTTAAGGGGTCCTTTCTTCTCTACCTCCTCCCCCCCCTTCTTCCTCCCCACAGTCTATTCCTCAAATGTAATGGTTGGCAAACTTTTTCTGTGCAGCTTTCTGGGCCATCCAGTGTCTGTGCTGCTACTCGACTCTCTTATAGCAAGAAGGCAACCACAGACGAATATGTCCACAAATAGGCGTGACTGTATTCTGATATAATTTGATTTCCGAACACTGAAATTTGAATTTCAGATCAGTTTTATGAAATATTATTCTTCTTGTGGTTTTTTCCAACCATTAAAAAATGTAAAAATCATTTTTAGCTCACGGGCTGTATAGAAACCGGCAGAAGACTGCATTTGGCTCATGAACCATAGTTTGCTGACCCCCCCACTTTATGGTCATTCTCACACTGTTGGTCTGAGGATGACTCCACTGCATTCTGCGTCATTTCTGCTAGTTAGAGAAAAATCTAAAATGAGAAACCAAACTGTTCCTTAAGTTCCTTAAGTGTTTTTTAAAGCACCTAATCAGTGAAAAGTAACATTTTCTTTTTCTATATTAAAAATATTATTGTTTCTGGGGTGCCTGAGTGGCTCAGTGGGTTAAGCCTCTGCCTTTGGCTCAGGTCATGGTCTCAGGGTCCTGGGATCGAGCCCCGCATCGGGCTCCCTGCTCAGTGGGGAGCCTGCTTCTACCTCGCCCTCTGCCACTCTCTCATGCTCGCTCACTCAAATAAATAAAATCTTTTTTAAAAGATTTATTTATTCCCTTTAGAGAGAGAAAGAGAGAGAGAGCGTGCAACCCGGGAGGGGAGGTCAGGGATGGAAACCACACTCCCCACTGAGTGTGGAGCCTGATGCAGGGCTTGATCCCAGGACCCAAGATCAGAACCCGAGCTAAAATCAAGAGTTGGACACCCAACCGACTGAAAAACCCAGGCACCCCTAAGATACTTCTTTTCTTAAAAATAGACCTGAGAGGGGCGCCTGGGTGGCTCAGTGGGTTAAAGCCTCTGCTTTCGGCTCAGGTCATGATCCCAGGGTCCTGGGATCGAGCCCCACATCGGGCTCTCTGCTCAGCGGGGAGCCTGCTTCCACTTCTCTCTCTGCCTGCCTCTCTGCCTACTTGTGATCTCTGTCTGTCAAATAAATAAATAAAATATTAAAAAAAATAGACCTGAGATGTTCCATAGGCAATTTTCTTTTTTTTAATTAAAAAAAATTTAATATATTTTTAATTTATTTTTTTATTATATGTATAATGTAACACAAGTAAAATGGCTGTTTGAGGATGGCAGCAGAGAAAAGAACAAAGAAAAAGCAGGCTCCTCTTAGAATGTGGGTTAATAACAAATACAAATCACGCACTGGCAAGAGATATACACAGGCCTTCCGTCTCTATCAGAAACACGGGTACCGCCATGCTTTCTTATCCTGCTTCTCAGCTGAGATGCCACAAAAGGCCTCGGCTCCCCTTCACCCCCCACCACTCATCTCCCCGCAGCCACATCTCCGAGGATTCCTTATTTCTGCTCACAGAGTACAGCAGTCATGAATTTCCATGAACTTCCTTGGCTACCAAAAATATTTTTGAAATCTAAACTCACATCTGCTAATGCCCAGGTGCTGCCTGGAGTTTACAAATAGGGCGCCCTTCTGTACTTCTGCAGAAATCCATTTAGATAATACTGTCAGCCAGATGGGGAAAATGAAGCCATTGGCGAAAAGCTAATTCTATCTCACAGGGTTTTTGTTTTGTTTTGTTCTGGTGGGAGTAGGTGGAAGCTTGGTCCACGAGCCGCAGGTCTGGTGGCTAGGCTGAGTTTGGTGGGAGGAGGGTGTGTGGGGTACATGGCATATCATGACTCTCTTGCTAGATGACTGAATAATATACGGTGTACCCCCCCCCCCC
>NC_081575.1:106681045-106732779 GCF_022355385.1 Mustela nigripes | reverse complement strand
CCCCCCCCCCCCCCCCCGTAACACACACGCCATCAGAACTGATTCTGAATCTTATCTAAACATTAAATGCCACGCATACTCTTTTTCTCCTTCCAGTCTGGATTTGCTCCCAACGACATAGTTGTAAATTTCATTTTTTCCCCCCATCTCTAAAACAGGAATGTAGTTGTAAACAGAAAGAGTGAAATTATGAGACTTAAATCATAGATAACTTGAGATGGAAGACACTTGAGAGATCATCTAGCCCAGTGGCTCTCAAACTTGAGTGTGTATCAGAGTCACCTGGAGGGCTTTGCCAAAAAGCACATGGCTGGGCCCCACCCCCAGACTTGCTGATTCAGGTCAGCGGTAGGGCTCAGTAGGTCTTTGTAAAGAGCTGCCAGAGGATGCTGCTCCGGAGGCTTGGGGACCCCATTCTGAGAAGCACTGATCTGATTGTATCCACTCCTGTTATATTCTAGAGAACCCAATTTCAGAGCAGCCGAGTCTCACCAAGGTTACTTAGCTTGTGACCAGAATCTGGTTCGGTGATACCGAGCCCCCTGGATTTTTGAACTCCGGGTCAATGCTGAGAAAGACGAACTGATATCAGATGTCTAGCATATGTGCCTGACTGTGGGTTACCTGACGGGGGTCTGCTACAAGACAGTCATTTCTTTATTTTGGTCTGTTTTTCCAGTGAGTCAAGGTTTCTTAAGTCTCCAAGCTAAACAGGAGTACTGCCTGAAGCCAGAATGCATCGAAGCTGGTAAGTCCGTTTTCCTTCCTGTGTCAAGTTATCATTATGGTACCTTGGGGAAAGGAAGAGGAAACAGGTGGTATTTTTAGTGTTCTGTTTGTTTGAGGTTTACCAAGTACAAAATGCAATTTTGATGAACCTTTCAGTTTACCTTCGATGGGAAACGCTCAGTGTGAAATTGTGGAATATTGGTTTCCTGTTTTTCCCTTCCTTGCAAAAAAACAAATGTGTGGTATTCCAAGTCATTATAAGAAAATCTAGAAGGGGCTTGGAAGGCCAAATGGCTTTTCTTAAGACCCGAACAGAGAGACCATCAGCCTTCCTATGGTCTCAGCTGGATATAGGTCCCTGTTTACCCTAAGCAGTCTCTCTGTATCATTTGGTCAGTGGGTCTGACCTGTCTGCCTCTGAGCAGGGATCCTCCATCAATCATCACTTCCACTATCACCTGAAGTCACTTTGGGTCATTACAAGTCAAGCTTGTCTTGAGGTTAAAGGGCCATGCATCAGTGGGTACTCCACAGTGGATATGAGTGTTTAAACTCACCTCCGTTTTGGCATAGCTTATATTCCCTCTATAGGGAAGAGGGACTAGGGCTAGGGCCTAGATTTGCAGGACCCAGATTCCAGCGGCCCACCCCTCTTCTTTAAGTGGGCACGTGGGCACGAACACTAGTGCATTTTCCAAGGGGAGAGTCATAAGGATTAGTTAAGCACATGGCCCTTTCACTTTCCTCTTGGTCTTAAGAGATTAATGAAATAATCTGCCAAATATTTATTTCAAGTCAGGCACTGAGTTAGCAGTGAACTTGAATGACCAGGTAGGGGAAGAAAGACCATCAATAAGCACAAGGTGATCAATGTGGAAGAAAAAGATCGGCTGGTGGTAATGTTGTGCAGAAAATTAAAATATTCAAGTACAGTAATGTGATAGCAAGGACAGGATGGCTAGATTGGGAAGTCTGAGGAAATGATGTTGAAATGACCCTGAATGATGAGAAGGGACATGTGTGAAGATCAAGGAAAGGGCTTTCCAGGTACAGAAGAGCTGAGGCAAAGGTCCCAGAGTGGAAGAACTTAAGTGCATAGGGGACAGAGTGCAGGTGATGAGAGGCTTAGTGGGGAACTGGGGTGTCAGCGAGTGTGGGTTTTTCCTAAGTGTGCTGAAAAGCCTCCAAAAGATTTCAGTAAAGACAGAGACATGATCTTATAAGCATTTAAATGATCTCTCCGTGCACACCTGGGCTCGGAGAGTCTTCTTGGGTGGGGAACAGACCACAGGGAGCAAGATGGAAGCAGGTCGTCAGGAGGGAGGTTATTTCGGTGAGCTGGAAGAGACTCGATGCTTTCTTGAATTCCAGAGATGGAAAGGCAGAGTGTAGAGGGTTTAGGAGCCAGAGGGCTGCCAAAGGATTTGAAGTGGGCTGTGAGAAAAAGCAGAGAATCAAGGTGATGCTTAGATTTTTGGCAGTGGCATTAGCTGAGTTAGAAAAGACTTGGGTAAAAGAGCTTTTAAATTCAGAGGCCTTATACAGAGGTAATGGATTAGACAGTATATTATTTTTTGTCCCTTTTTAAAGTGATCTATCTATATATTTTTAACCAGTCATTGTGTTAAGTGACTTACATATGCTGCTATCTCATAAAATCTTCATAAGAACCCCATGATGTCAGTGCCTTCACCAGACCCAACTACAGATGAGGATATGGAGGCTTCTGGAAGCTAAATAATTTGCTCAGGATCACATCCTGAGTTTGGTGCTGCACTGGGCTTCAAGTTCATGTCTGTTTGCTCTCCATCAGTGCTTTTGTGCGATAAGGCCATACCTGGTAACTCTTCAGCCTTGGTCCTGTCTTGCCTTTTTCATAAGGATAGACCTACCAGAGTCTGGTGACTGGATAACAGTTTCAGCTTCTCGATCTCATCCCGGAAAGGGTGAGAATAATTTGGGAATTCCCATACCCTTTCCTGTTTGCAGCTTGAGCCGCTGACCTAGGGGATTTCAATGGAAAGGGATGACTTGAAGTAGAGTGGACCACCAGGCAGAACTGTCAGAGGTCACATTTTCGACTTCATGTCACCTTGTGATTTTGCTGTGGTTGGGTCCTTGCAGATGTATGAAAATGAGATTTTCTGAACTGAAAAATTTTCAATTTGAGAAGGCAACTTTTGGTACGGAGAGCCACATACCGTATGAGTTTTCTCTTGATTACAAATTGTAATAACGCAAGAGTAAACCTTACAGAATGCCGTTTGCTATGTCGTCTCCTGGCAGCTAGTCTGTTTTGCCTTGCTGTTCTGTTTTTAATTTTCACGTTGGTGAACAGCTTTCTAATACTGAAAAAAAAAATACTGATTTTTCTGTCTCTGTGACAAAAGGCTCACCAAGGATATATCCTCTTCAGTGTAACATGAACCTCACTGTGATTAGGGACCTGCAGAACAGCTGTTAGGTACACACTGCATAAATGGGCCCCTGGGAAGGTTTCAAATGAGAAGCAGCACAAAGGCATGCGCGGGAGGTGGGGGAGGTGGAGGGGGTGGGGGCGCGCGTGCGTGGTGGGGGTGCGTGCGTGGTGGGGGCACGTGTGCGTGCGTGTCTAGTCGTGCAGGATGAAAGCTCAGAAGTTGGAAGCATTTGATGACCTCTGGACCATTTCTGAGCAGGTGCCACCCGTTTCTGAAAGTCTCTCCATAGCCTTTTTTCCTTCCTCTTGTCCATTTCCTCTTCTCCGAATCCCTCTTTCAAAATAAAGGTGGAAAAAATTACAAGGAAAGGGCGTGCCAAATACAGTTAAGGGCAGACAAGCTGACTTGGGTTTGAAGCATGATCTGGCCACTTAAAAGCCATATGATCCTGGGTTGATTAAATAACCATCCAGAGCCTCTTGTTTACCATCTATAAAATGGGAATGCTGTTTTAACTTAGCATATTAGGTGTGAGATTGTGAGAAAATAGTGCTGGTTGTAGTAGTAATCCAGGTCTACAGTGTGTGATTCTTAACCCCAGACCCAGAGAACATTGTAACCGTCAGTTGGCAAGACTGGACCTGATTTCAGTTCTTGTGGTGGCAAAACTAACTCTTAACTTCTGTGAGACTGTTGTAGACTTTGTTTATACCACCTAGGAAAATGTCCGTATATTTCCTATGTAATTATTAAGGTGCTTGTTTCAGGAGTGCCACTCCAGACATTGCTAGAGGTAGTATATTAGCTGTGTTCTATTCACTATATTAGTTTTCTAAAACCTGAAAGCCTATAAGCTCTGAAAAGTAACTCAAGAGTTTCGAATGAGTGTTTATGGAATTATAATAGCAAAAATTTGTATGTAAGGTTGCCAGCTTTAGCTACGTGCATACGTGGATGCTCAGTTACATTTGGATTGCAGATAGACAACAAGGCTGCTATTTTTTTGTATATGTCCCCTACAATATTTGGTACGTTCTTAAACTGTAAAAGCTATAATTGATAAGAAATTCAAATTTCATTAGGCATTCTCTATTTTATCTGGCAACCATATTTGTCGTGTGCCTGAGACTGTTCTGGACATTTCATGTGTATTGATTCATTTAATTCTCATGAAGATCCCGTGGGTTATGGTTATTATGTCTTTTTATAGATGAGGAAACTGAGAGGTTAAATAACCTGCACAAGGTTACATACATAGCTTTGCACGGTGGTGTTGGCATTTAAACCCAGGCTGTCTGGCTCCAGATGATGCTGAACTTTCTGAAAAGGGCTTAGCATGGTTCCTGGTACACAGGAAATGCTCAGTATTAATGATTTTACTGTTAGCACCACCCTCTCCCTTGAGCCCTGATTAAACTTAAAGGCTCAGGCTGGTACATGGGGTGTGGTGCCTCTACCTCGGCATAAGCACTAGTAAGAGACCCAGTAATCCCTGACCTTATATGCAGTAACTTGAGAGAACACATAGTTGGGCCTTTCACAGGTTTCTTTGATCCTCATATTTCTTTATTAAAACAAGTCTCTTTGAGTTTTCTCCATGGAACTGAGCAGGGGAAAAGGAGTTGTGGTGTCTTGACAACTGTTGTCCCTTGAAATTTGAAGTCACCGTTCTCCTCCAGAAAGTGCAGCCCTGTGCCCAGCTGTGAATTATGAATGATGAATTGGGAGGTTGAAACTGGAGTTTTCCCACTTAGCGGGCTGACTTCCAAATTCTGTGTGAGTGATGTATTTCCCCGCTCTGTGTCAAGGCTGAGGTCAGAGCTGATCTTGCAGATTTTGTAGGTACCTACAAGAACACTGGATATGTTTTAGGCTGGGGGCAGGGGGAGGTTTGGGAAGGCTGCCAAAAAACAATGTGCTTATGTGAATAAAAATGTGTGTGAAGGTTCTTCTTGTGACTGTAAATATTTTTTAAAAATATTTTATTTTATTTATTTGACAGAGAGATCACAAGCAGGCAGAGAGGCAGGCAAAGAGAAAGAGAGGGAAGCAGGCTCCCTGCTGAGCAGAGAGCCTGATGTGGGGCTCGATCCCAGGACTCTGAGATCATGACCCAGGCTGAAGGCAGAGGCTTAACCCTCTGAGCCACCCAAGCGCCCCTGTGTGACTGTAAATATTGTATGGCAGGGAAACTTGAATAATCTCTGCACCTGGGGTGTCACATAGTAGATTCATTCTGTGGTGGCACAGCCAGAATTATTATAAATACAAACTGAAATAAAGATTTGGTATGTCCTAGCTTATTTGCGTAGTAATTAATAATAAAATAGTAGCAGTAAGTAAAAATATAATTGGAGACCATTGAACTAATTCTCAAAGATGAAAATATTAAGCCAGTTTTAAATTTATCAAACTTCTAAAACCAGTTTTTTATTTTACTTTTTTTTTTTTTTTTTTTTTTTGAGAGAGCACAAGCAGAGGGGTTGGGGAGAGGGAGAGAGAGAATCTCAATACTCAGTGCAGAGCCTGACTCGGGGCTCCGTCTCACAATGCTGAGATCATGACCTGGCCAAAATCAAGAGTTGGATACTTAACTGACAGCCGTCCAGGTGCCCCTCTAAACCAGTTTTTTTTTTTTTTTTTTGCTTTGATTTTTTGGGGGAGGGGGAAAGTTCTGGGGATTTTGTAGTCCTGTAGAAACTGAGGATATGTCTATATCATTCACTTTATCAAGGACAAAGAGCTCTTGAAAATTTTCATAGCAAATCTAGGCTGGAAAAATAGCCTTAGTTTTAAACCTGGAGGTCACATGTAACCAAACTGATAACCAGCATATATACATATATGCTGATGATCCTTTTTTTTGGCAATTCCTTCATATTTAGCTGACAACTCATTGGGTTTTCATTACTTCAAATAAATATATCCTGGCATTAATTAAAGTATGAAAATTACCCAGAATGTCATCTTTCCAATGTCATTAAAATACTGGCTGCCCTCTACTTTTTAAAAAATTGGTGCATATCTTTGCGTTAGAGAGGTAGCCAGCAGTTGTATGACAGTTGGCAGGGAGTTGGAGTTGAATATTAGGAATTTTGGAACCTTCTCATTTTTTTTTTTAAAAGATGTTATGATTTGAGAGAAGGAGCATGTGCATGCGGGAGATAGATCATGAGTGAGCACAAGGCGGGGAGAGAGGCAGAGGGACAAGCAGACTCTCTGCTGAGCGTAGAGCCTAATGTGGGGCTCGAACTCAGGGTCCTAAGATCATGACCTGAGCTGAAGTCATACACTCAACCAATTGAGCCACCCAGATGCCATAAGAACCTTTTCATTTTTTAAAAAAGATTTTATTTATTTATTTGACAGACAGAGATCACAAGTAGGCAGAGAGGCAGGCAGAGAGACAGAGGGGGAAGCAGGCTCCCCGCTGAGCAGAGAGCCCGACGTGGGGCTCGATCCCAGGACCCTGAGATCGTGACCTGAGCCGAAGGCAGAGGCTTAAGCCACTGAGCCACCTAAGCGCCCCTACCTTCTCATTTTTTAGTGAAAGATTTTTTAAATGCTCATGGATACTTCCTCCCTGTTGACTGTGTTACATATGTAATTGTGTGTGGGCTTATGAAAGAGGAAGAAATGGTAAATCAGTCTGTTGTGTCTTTCTGTTAACTTACACACATACTCCCCTCCTCTGGCCAGGTCCAGGGGCCAGGTCAGCAGCTATATCGTTTTACGGGGCTGGATTCCCTGCTAAATGGCCCTGAGCCTCCCTGCAGGGCCTGTGGGGGTTTCTTCCAGGGGTTCATTCCTCTGAGAGCTACACTGAACGTCCAGGGGCTCAGGAATTCATAGGTGGCTTTCCAGGTCTTTATGGAGGTATATTGTACATACCTCTTTTAAATGTTTCAATATGACTTATGGGCCTCGCTTTCACCTTCAGCTTATGCTGTGGAACAAACTACCTTTGAGGCTTGAAACACGAGTGATTGAGTATTTCTTCTGATTCTGTGGGTTAATTGGGGGTTCCTCTGCAGCTCTTGCCTAGCCTCATTCATACAGCTGCGTTCAGCTTGAGGGTCCTCTGGCCTGGAACGTCCATGATGGCTTCAGTCACAGGTCTGGCACTTGGTGCTGATGGGTTATTTTCCATGTTGCTTCACCTCCTCCGGGAGGCTTCTTCAAAGGGCCATAACAAGGCCCTTCTAAGGCCTAGTTTTGAAACTCCAGCAGTCACTCAGCTGTATACTGTTGGTCACAGCAAGTCACAAGGCCAACCCAGATTCAAGGCAGGGAAAATAGATCCTGTCGCTGGATGGGATGAGTTGCGAGTGACCCCGGAGAAGGTTGAGAGGGATGGAAGGAAACACTGCACACATCCTTGCAAACAATTTACCGTAAACTCCATCTGCATTCCTATCCCATGCTGCGCAGATGTCCGGGGCGGTCCTGCAAAACCCATTAACACCAATACCACCAAGCTTTTACCCACTCAATCTGAATACAGTAATTTAATAGAGTGAAGTTGATTCAAGGAGTCATTTGAGAGGCAAAGTAAAAGCCAAGGCTGGGGAACTGGTTGATAGGAAACGGTTGTTTAATTTGGAAGGGAACAGTACACAGCGTTCACTGCTTCTCATTAATCCTATGATTTTCTTTTTAAATAGCTGCTGCCATCTTGAGCAAAGTAAATTTCTCTGTGGACCCTTGTGATAATTTCTTCCGGTTTGCTTGTGATGGCTGGATAAACAGTAATCCGATTCCTGAAGATATGCCAAGCTATGGGGTTTACCCTTGGCTGAGACATAACGTTGACCTCAAGTTGAAGGGTAAGTTTCTACGGGGGTTTGGTGACGCACTTTACAGAGAGCAGTACTTGACAGGAAAAACACAGTTTTGGATTTGAAGCATGCCTGCTTGCTTTTTAACTATATTAAATTTCATTTCTAAGATTTTTTAAAATGGAGGGTTAAAAGGAAAATTGTGGAATTTCAGTCTCCCAGATCTCAAATACAAGCCTAGCAGAGGCTTCATTTTGTTTGCATTCACTAATGTTAAATTCTGCTGAAGGATAACTAGCATTTCCTTGAGATTGGGAACAAAGGAATAGTTAATGAAAGTTGTTTTATATAATACACTTATTGGTTGTGTTCAGAGCAAACGGTCACATGTTTATTTATGTCCTGGATTTTCATGGCTACAAAATGTACTTAACACCTCATTGTCTTTTGAGAACTCAGGATGACCTTGTGTTTGTCATATTGTTCCTGTTAACTTCTGACTTGGCTCTGGGGGAACTTTCTTTTCTCCCGTGGCCTCTGTGGTAACGACAGGCTCACACACACATACTCACATATGCCTAAGGACACATATACATGTGTGCGTGCGTACACGCACACTTCAAAACTTGGAAAAGTCTTTCACTAGAGGCACTTCTGTTCGCATTACATTTATTTTTTTATGCTGAGCTATTGGAGGAAGGCACTTCAGGATGGAAGTAGGGAAATTTTAAGGTCAGATAAGGTAACTGTTTCAGGAAAACAATAATGTGTATATTTTAGGGTGCCCGAGTGGCTCAGTTGGTGACACGTCTGCCTTCAGCTCAGGTCCTAATCCCCGGGTCCTGGGATGGAGCCCTGCATTGGGGGGGGGGGTCCCCACTCAGTGGGGAGTCTGCTTCTCTCTCTCCTTCTGTTGCTCCTAGAATAACACCTAGAATTTTATTTATTTATTATTTCATTTATTTTTATTTTTTTACTTTTTGGTTGTCCACAACACAAGTTTATCATCCTAAAATTCTCGAGGTTGGAAGTCTGAATGAGTTGGCAGGGCTTCCGGAGGCTCGAGGGGTGACTGAATGCTGTGCCTTTTCTGGCTTGTGCAAGCCACCTTCGCTCCTTGGCTTGTGGCCCCTGCTGCATCTTTACAGCCAGCACTGTCGCATCTTCAGCTCTCTCTCCAAGCTGACCTCTGACTTCCTTCCTCATATCTCTTTCTCTCTCTCTGATGAAAAAAGTCTCTTCTATTTAGAGAGGTAAGGCCCCATCAGTGACCTGATCACTCTACCTCACGATCCTTAACTGAATCCCACCTGCAAGGTGCCTTTGCCATATAGGGTGGCACAGTCACAGGTCTGGGCACAGGGGTGAAGACATCCTTGAGCAGGGAGGGAGCGCCATTCTAGTGCCAGAAGCTTCCCGCGCTCTCTCTGGTAGCCTGAGGTAGTCCTGTGCTGTAGCCTGAGGTTTAGAGCATTGCATTTGATTAACTGGGCCCCCTAAAGCTTTTGTTTTTCATCCATTATGTAAAATAATAGGATCTAGAGCTTTTAGAAAAGATCTTTTCGAGAAACTTCCAGATCAAATGTGAAGTGAAAAGGTATGTTTTCTCTTTTCCATTATTGAAATTTTTTCCCTTGTTTTGGATATTTGAGACTTTAGAACTCCAGAAGGAATTTCTGAGAAGCTGGAAGAATCATCATTTTTCTTTCTACTCCATCTCCATTTCCCCAAGATTTTAAGTACATGAAAATTAAATGTCTCAATTTACATATGTTTTAATAACTGTAACTATTGGCATAGTAATTAGATACCTATTGTCAATTGTAAGGAAAATGTACTTAAGCTTCACAGCTTATCCACAATATAAATTGTATGGACCTAAACTCTCGAGGAGGACTTAAAAGTTTCATAAGTTAGAATAAGTATGTGCTATAATGTCGGTTTCCCCCTAACCCAACAGGACAGGTTCCCATACTATAGAACGATAAGACATTGAGAAATGAATTTGCTAATAATGATTTCCCTGTATGATATTAACACACATTTATCCTTCACCTACCATTCTTGCCTATTTCCTGTTTACCTTCTTTGGCTTTTCTTCCTAGACAGAGAGAAGTGTACACAGGTGTCACTGAAGGATAAGAAAAAGATTTGCAGATAGATGCTCCTTACATGTTAGTTAGAGTCAGAAGATTTCTATCTTCAGGGCATCAAAGCAGAGCAGTTAGAATAATTTAAAGCTCTTCCTAGGGATGTCTTAATGTGAAAATGAAAATCAGTACCAATGTGCTTTTTCTTTGAGGACACTGTGTATGAGTTCCTTGAGCATTCATAGAACTATGACTTAATTGTTGAGAGGCACACAGAGGTTTTTTTGTTCACTTCCTTCTTTTAAAAATGGAAAACTTTACTTCTAAGCTAAGTTGGGAAAGTACAAAGAACCAAAAATTAAATGCAAAAAAAGTAACAAGAAAGTTGCTCATAAATCCACCCATGGGAATAACTGCTAATGGAGCAGTTGGGTATACATCTTTCTAGTTTTTCTTTTTTTTTTCCATTTGTGGGTATATATGCAAACCTTCATGTGCACACCCATCTATTTAAAAACCTAGCTAAAATTAGGCGTACTACCCTGTCATGGACTTTAAAAATGGTGTCTTTCTCATAAACACAGTTAATGTCAATAGATATATTTTCTTATTCTATATAGCACTGTCATAAAGATCCATGTGTATTCCAGAAGTGGAGTTGTTGTATTGAAAGAGTTGTCACAGTTTAATTTTTGATGTGTACGTACAGCTGAATAGCCCTTCAGAAAGTTATTTCTAGGTCTTTATATATTTTCTTGCTGCTTTAAATGGTAAGTCGTCTCCATCAACTGGTTTTCTTTGGAGGGGGGTGGTTTGGTGTGTAAAGTAGGGGTCAGCAAAGCATGGCCTGTGGGCCCAATCTAGTTCACTGCCTATTCTTGGAACTAAAGTTTCATTGGGAGGCTCTACATCCGTTCAGGTAGGCATTGTCGATGGCTGCTTTTGTGTCACAGCAGCAGAAATGGGAAGTTGCTATGGAGACCACATGGCCCACAAGCCTACAGTATTGACCCTCTGACCTGTAAGGAAAAAATTTGCCAACTCCTGGTGCCCATTGTAAAGCTTTGATATATCTATATTGGATCACGTTAGAACTGTCTTTTTTTTTTTTTTTTTTTAAGATTATCTTTTTTTGAGAGAGCGAGTGAGAGGGAGAGAGCACAAGCAGGCAGAGGGAGAGGGAGAAGCAGGCTCCCCATTGAGCAGGGAGCCTGATGTGGGACTGGATCCCAGGACCCTGGGATCATGACCTGAGCCAAAGGCAGGTGCTTAACTGACTGAGCCACCCAGGCACCCATGGAATGGTCTTATTAAATAATAGCTTTTTGGTGGCTTCTTTAGAATTTTTTAGATAGGTAATCTTAAAGTTAAGAACTAGAGTTTTTGTCTCACCCTTTCTTTTTACTGTATTGGCTGGATCCTCCAGAACAGTGTTGAACAGTAGCAATAACCATGGATGTAATTTTTTTATGCCTATCTTGGTTGGTGATGCCTCCAGTATTTTCCCTTGGCCCCCAAACATATTTTTTTTGTTTTGAGTAAGTATTCTTTATTGTATTCTGTTACTCCTAGTTTGCAAAAAGAACTTCAATAATAAAAACACAAAAAAAGTAAAAACAAGTCACGAAGAACCTAATTTGGTCCTGCCATCCAGTGATAACCCCCCCTTTTTAAAAAAGATGTTATGTATTTGACAGAGAGAGGGAGATCACAAGTAGGCAGAGAGGCAGGAAGAGAGTTGGGGGGGGGGAGAAGGCTTCCTACAAAGCAGAGAGCCCGACGCGGGGCGCGATCCCAGGACCCCAAGATCATGACCTGAGCCGAGGGCAGAGGTTTAACCCACTGAGTCACCCAGGCACCCCCAGTGATAACCTTTTAAATGCAAATATACATACAAAGTTATATGTATATGTCAAAAGGATCATATATTCTCTGTTTATAATCTTTTATTTGACATGATAACATATTTTTGTGTCAATAAAAGTAGATCTTTACTGTCCGTTGCCATGACTGCTTTGTATGGATACACTCTAGCTGATTCAGTCAATTCCCATGTTGCCATTTAGATTATTTCCAGATTTTTTTTCCTCATTGTAAGCGCTCAGAGCATGAGTGTTGAAGCTGTAGACCTACATTTGAATCCTGGTTTCCTTACATTTCTCCTCTGTGCCACTTTTGACCACTCCTTTTCCCTAGCTCAGTTTTCTTACCTTTCAAAAGGGGTTAAGAGAACCCATTTCTTAGGGCTTGTGGGGCTAGAGGAGATGACGCTTATAAATGACACTTTCCTGGCATACAGCAGGCCCTCAGTAAATATTTGTTGTCTCTGCCTCTATTTTGTCTCACAGCTAGTTCTGAGGCTCATGAAATAGTGTCTACCAAATGCCTGAGGTTTTATTCTGGTCTTATCGTTTGTAAATATCATGTGCTTTCAAAAATATTGAATACCGTCTAGATATTTTTCCTCACCCTTGATAAAAAGCGAGAACATCCAAAAATAAAACCCAATACCACCAATCAAAAGAATACCATTTTCTTATGGCTGATAGAGAACACACAGATACGGCTGTCCAATTTGTGAAATAAAATGGATTTGACAGATCGGGCTGATGAAAAATTGCCCTCTATTGAAGTCAGCAGCCTGGCTTCGTGAATTTTTTCTTTAAGTGGCATATAAGACTCAGATTCCTAGTTGGAAGATAAAATTATTTCTTATTCTCTCCAAGAAGCAAGTTTTTTTTTTTTTTAAAGCAGGACGAATATAGTCATGTGTTTGAATGTCTCAAAATTTCCTTCCTACAAAACCTCCCAAATTTGTCTTCATGTGACCGTGAAGATGACACAGCATGTGTTGCTTATGAACGAGCAGATGAAAATTTTGCAAATGAGCACTTATGAAACATGAGGCAATAAGTGAGATAGAACACTTGTGTCAAACAGAAGACAGATGACTCAAGGTAGGGCCAGCTCATCTCTATTATGAAGTAGCAATCTTTGCCAATATTTTGTAAAGAAATGCAGTGTATTATTATATTCAAGCACAGATAGCACCAGCAGAACAGTAAGAGGAAGTAGGATTTATACACTAATGAGCAAAGAAAGGTGGTTATGATTCATAGATGGGTTATTTATTTGTAAATATTTGCTGGCTAAGATTCAAATGGTTCTCATAATTAAATACCCCCCCCCCCAATCTTGTTTTTGCTCTAATGATCCTAGCCAAATCGTCTTTTGCAGATAGTGGAAAGCTGAAAATTTCAATCTTGTAACGTCATTTGATAATTAAGAAGTTGAGACGATTGAAGACTGTGAATTGTGTCATTTTCCTCAAACCTTGAACATAGTATGATATACCACACTGAGCTTCGACATCATTAAATTCTTTGAAACAGACCTCAGATTAGAAAAAAAAAATGGGGACACAGTGGAGAAATGCTATGAAGCAGCCAGCCACTGGGGTGGGCTTTTTATTCTTGGTGAAACTCAGCCCCGGTAAATCTCAGTGAATCTGCTGTATAAATAGGGTAGAAGGGTTGCTATTAATAGATTCCTGTTTTTGTGACCATGGTGGCTCTTTTTCATGTGGCCACACATGGAGTAGTAAATTGCCAAATTATACATGCGTCATCATTAAGTCCCACATGCATAGAGAGGTGCCGTGTGAAGATTTGGGCCTGTATAGAAGACATTTCTTTATTTATTTACAAAGATTTTATTCATTTATTTGACAGCACAAGCAAAGGGTACAGCAGAGGGAGAGGGAGAAGCAGGCTCCCCGCTGAGCAGGGAGCCCAACATGGGGCTTGATCCCAGGACCCTGGGATCATTACCTGAGCGGAAGGCAGACACTTAACTGACCGAGCCACCCACGCGCCCCTAGAAGACATTCAGAATGTGAAATGAAATGATTTTACTTGAAAACTATTTTGTTGTTGTTTGCATTTTTCCTAATCTTGGGATACCATTTGAGCATGGGGTGTGTGTGTGTGTAGAGTGTAAGGAAAGGGAAAGAAGCTGTAAGATTTAAAAAGTTAAGCAATTTCTTGTTAGGAAACACCCCCTTGAAATATACACATGAATTTCTCCCTGAAGCCTCTTTGAAAAATCTATATGTAGATCCAGAATGTATTTTTCTAAATAGCCAAAGGACGTGAAGAGGCCATGAGAACAGCCATCATGTGTGAAAGCTTGTGTTCCCGTAGTTCTGATCGTTAGAATTTCAGGTTTTCTTCTTGTGTCTTCTTTTCTACCCCTAGTACATGTCCTTGTCTTTTTAACTCTTTTCTACTCCAAGCATTTGATTTTAAGATCTGATCTTTCTCCCTGTGGCTTTCACGTAGCTCTTCTTTCATAGGGGTTAATATTACAAGTAAGTTGGGTACACTTGACAAGAACCAGATATGTTCATTAGATTCATTCTGGGTTGTGTGCTCTTTAATTTGGGGAAAATATATTCACTTCAAAGAGATTGAAATGCATAGTGTTTTGACTGAATTAATCTGTGAACTCAAGACTGTTGACTTGGCGTTTATTTTTTTCTTGGTACCAGTTGCTTTCAGTCACAAGTAACAGAAATCCCAATTCCACCTGTCTTAAAAATAGAGAAAATTTTCTGGTCCATGTAACCAAAATGTTTAGTAATAATTCAGACTTCAGGTAAGGATTGATCCAGCAGCTGAATGTCATTAAAGATCATATTTCTTGATTTCCCTGTGCTTTGACATTCACTGTCTCATAATTTGTTTCTAAGTCTCTTTGGTCCTAAGATCCTTGTCAATAGCAACCAAAATTTATACTTCCTCATTCACATCTAGCAAGAGGCATTGTATTAGACATAGGAAGATACAGAAGTGCAGAGATTTAATAAGGCCCCCAAGACTACCCATGTGGAACTTAAAAATCTGCACATCACAAAGCGTTTCAGTAAGTACTGTAATCAGAAGTGTAGAGCTGCACTGTTCAATATGGTAGTCACTAGCCACTTGTGGCTTTTTTAAAAATAAGATTTATATATTTATTTGAGAGATAAAGAGCATGCAAGTGGTGGGGAGGGGCAGAGGCAGATGAAGAGGGAGAGAAAAATTCAAGCAGACTCTGTGCTGAGCTCAGAGCCTGATGTGGGACTCAGTCTCACAGCCCTGAGATCAGACCTGAGCCAAAGCCAAGAGTTCAATGCTTTACCCAACTATGCCATCCAGGTGCCCCCCACTTGGGGCTCTTGAGTACTTGAAGTATGGCTAGCTGGAATTGAAATGTGGTATAAATAAAAAATACCACCAAATTTCAAAGACTTCATTTTTAAAAACATATAAAATATCTCACCAAGAAATTATTTCCTCAATTACATATTGAAATGATAATATTTTAAGATCTATTTGGTTAAAGTATATTACTAAACAACTTCACCTCTTTCATTTTTCTAATTTTTAAATGTACAAGGAAATGAATAATGACCTGTATGGCTCAGATAATGTTTCTATCAGTGCTGTTCTAGAGCCCTGAATAGGCCGTTGGATAGGTGAGCTATCTGAATCAGTTCAAGTTTACGTTAGTTTATAGAGTTGAGCAATAGAGAAGGGGCAGAGAGCACCTTTAGTAAAAATAGTTCTCTACTCCCATCTCCAGTCCCTTTCTATCCTATTACTCTATTAGTGTTCTTTGTGGCACTTATAACCGTTAGAATTAGCTTGTGTATATTTTGCCTGCCATTTTGGGCTTCACTGTGACTCAGCACCCAGCATCGTGCCTGGCACGTAGTTGGTGCTTACTAACACTTGTTAAAGAGAAGAGAAAGACTGTGCCCTCTGTGAGTGGCTGGGGGCAGTGGTGAGGGTGGCTGGCTGACTCAGTGGAGAGGGGTGGCTTTCTCGTCTCTTCTTTCTCCCCTTCCACCTGTGCCGAGGGCCCAGCATGCTGTTCCAGAAGCGTCCCGAGATGCAGCCAGAGCTTGCCCCTGATGGAAGGGGAAGAATAATCATCAGTTATTCTTCAGGACAGGAGAATGGAAGTGAGACAGGCTAGAGCCCTTCCTGGGGCTCCAAGACTCTCTGGGGATGTGATCTTGTGTAAGATACAGTAAGGAAAAGGAAAACTCCCAAGACAGCATTTACATTTGGGCTCTGAAAAGCAGTTGGGATTCTGCCACTTATTGGCTCTGTGACTGCTGGCAAACCACTTTCCTCTGAGGCTGAGTTTCTTATCTGGTGATACTGTTGGATTAATTCAATGAGGTGCATCAAATGTCTTCTACACAGAATTCAATAAATAACATCTGCTGTTATTGTTAATTTCATGAGGATTAAATTAACATTTTGAAAGCACTTGGCATGTAGTAGATGCTTGAGAAATGTTAGATTCCTAGCCAAATAAAAATTACAAATTGATAAGAAAACCTTACCAGCATCATTAAAGTAAAACTGTAGGATGTAGTTTTTTTCTGAAAGTCTCACCATGCCTATAAATAAGGCAGCTGATCCTGAAAGGGACAAGTCTGGAGGTGGAAATAGTAGGTTAGGACATTTGTGTGTATTCCGAGCTTTTATTGGCAGACCTTGGTCATGACCTCAAACCTGGAAGGTTTTGATAATCTGTTTGTTGGACAACACATGGGTTGGGGGAAAAGCATTTTAAATCCCTCCTGCAGGAAAAGAGAGAAGAGGAAAGGAGAATTGGTGAAAACGAGGAGAAGTGTCATCTTAGGCTGTTCTAGATCTTCTAGATGCCACTTTTTGTTGCTTACACTGGTTTGCTTTTCTTCTCTCATTCTTTCACGTCTCCCTCCGGGATTCTTAACTCAAGAGGGCTGTCTATAGAATTCCAGGGACTTGAAGGGGAAAAGATGCACGTTTATTTTTGCTAACCTCGGATGGAACTTCAGCATTTTCTTTAATTATGAAAGTAGGCAAAACCCTGGTATTATGGGCTGTGACCCTGCTAGCAATGGAAAGCATTATTTTTCTGTCTTGTTATAAACGTTCCAAGTATCTTGAAATATTATCTACGTACGTCCCCACTTCGAAATCCTAGCAATGTTTAGACCTAATGCTAGATCTTCGTATTTAATGACTTAATAAAGTAGCACACATATTATGGTGACAAACAGTAAAACAACTATTTGATTAATTGTATTTCAGAATAATTGGTTTCTTTGTAAACCCGTGTTTCTTATGCACTTGTAAACATTAGTTTGAGAGTGGTCCTTAGGTTTTAAGAGCCTGCCCAGGAAATGTATGGTGCAAAAAAGATGAAGAACCCCTGCCTGTGTGAAGGTTGCTGGGGCAGGCCTCAAGAAGGTACAGTTTCATTGAACTCCAGTCTTTTGATGCATCCTAATCTAGGTGTTTCAAGCAGAGTTGGCTATTACAGGACCCCATGGGTCCACTCAATGCCCAGGTCTTTGAACAGTCCATAGTCTTGAATCCCTGGGTAATGAACACATTACCAACAGTTCATGTATGTTTATAAGGATATTAGATGAAACCAGAGATTTGTGTTTGGAGATTTGTGCCAGTGCCAGACGTTGAACTGATTATGATGTGATTACCTATGCCATGGAATAAATATATTTATAGATGAAATGACTGAGTGTTGTCACAAGCCTCTTATGAGAGCAGAGAGTTAAAAGTCAGTGCCCAGCTGGAGATGATACAGCTTTTACTGTGGTACAGTTACAAATACTTAGAAGCAATGCCAAATGATTGAAGATAGTAACACAAAGTAGAGTCTTCTTTCACAGGTACACAATACGTGTTGCATGAAAGAGTTTGCTTGTCATCTGATCCTTGAAGACAGGGACTGTTGGTACAACTTGAAAGGGTAGAGGTAGAGGGGACCGTAGATCCGGAGGCTGTGAATGAAGTTCCAAGGAAAAGACCGAATCCATGAAACTTGGCGTTGTTGGGAGGATGACACGGACATGCCTAGGTGAGAGGTGACAGGAGTGAAATGGGCCAATGAAGGATGTGAGATTTTTGACCAACAGAGAACGCTGCGGTTTCTGAGCAGTGAAGCTATAGCTTGGGAATGCTGTGCCTAGGAATAACGACTGAAAAAAAGGAGCGGGGAAGCAGACGAGGGGGCATTTTTATAGTATAAATATTGCAACACGTTATAAAAAGTTTCCTGCTAGTTAGCTTGAATGTTGTAGGAAGAAACATTTTTACTTTAGAAGAGTGCTGACTAAATTTAGGTTCTTTTGACTAAATGCAAGTTCTTTGGCCTGACTGATGACACAGGATATGGGCATCCTGAGAGAGACACAAGAATACTTCTCAGCTTGCCCACACCCAGGCCCCGTTTTGCATGGTTGGTGCGTATAAGTGTATTTTGCTTGGCAGTTGTTCAGGAGGGTTGTATATTTTTGAAAAGCCACTTCCTGAAAGATGGTGACTGTTTGGACAGGAAAGAAAAATCCTAGCTGGTTTTGGTCGTAACAGTCCCGAGGTGTGCCCACGTGAGCTGCGGTCATGATTCCAGGAGCTCCTCCGGGTCCCCACGTGTTCTTGCTCTTGGTCGCCACAGGCTGGCATGATAACGGAGCTGAGAATGTGGGCGTTTGGCAGGAGCTTCCCAGGCTCATCCCGCTCTCACAGCAGAAGCAGATGACTCAGATCTCCTGGATCGTGAAACCTGCATCTTCAGAGAAATGAGCCAGTCACTTACCTTTACTGTACTTCTGATTGGTCAGTGGCAAAACTTAGGCACCAGAAAACTGAAAAAGTTGCTTGCACATAAAAATATGTGGCCAAACAGGGTTGAAAATTCTACCCTTGGATTTCCAATCTCCCTGATGAGATGGCCTCAGCTGTACTCTCACTTTCAACTCTGGGAGTATTTCAACTGCAACTGCAATTCAATTTCAACTGCAACTTGACAGTGTGGAATGGGTTGAGCATCTTTAAGATGTGGCAAAATCCCCATTTCTCCCCCAGTGTATTACAAATGGGCAGGATTTCTACTCCTTACTGTGTAGTGAACTTTTAACGATTAAAAGAAAAAAATCCTAGGAATACACATGGAGAAGGGCCTAGCAAGCCTGGCACTGTGTAGGGATAACCTGCTTTATTTTTTTTAAACTTTTTTTAAAAGATTTTATTTATTTATTTGACAGACAGAGATCACAGTAGGCAGAGAGGCAGGCAGAGAGAGAGAGAGAGGGAAGCAGGCTCCCCGCTGAGCAGAGAGCCCGATGTGGGGCTCGATCCCAGGATCCTGAGATCATGACTTGAGCTGAAGGCAGAGGCTTTAACCCTCTGAGCCACCCAGAGCTAAGGTGGTGACGCTAAGATGAGCTAAGAAGGTGGCGCTGTTCCATTTTGCAGTTGAGAAAGCTGAGGCTCGGAGAGGTTAAGTATTTCATATTCACACAGCTAGTAACCTATAAAGTCACTGTTGTCCAGAAGAAATGTTACGTGAGTCAAACATGCAAGTCACATGTAATTTTCCATTTTTAAATAGCCATGTTAGGAAAAGAAAAAGGAAACAGGTAAAATCCCATGATTCTGTCTAACCTAACATACCCAAAGAATTGCCATTTCATGTAATCAATATAAAAACATATTCACAAGGCAGTTCACATTCTTTCTTTCCTAAGTCTTGGAATTGGTATGCTTCTTATACTTGTAACTCATCTCCATGTGGATGGGCCACATTTCCATTACTCAGTAGCCCCACGTGACTCCCAGTTCTGCAGTGGACAGGGCCGTTCTAGACCCGTGCTTCTCACTGATGGCAGCATGCTGAATTCACGAGGGAGCACAGATGCCCAGGGTCCAGCCTTAGAGGTTTTGATGTAATTGGTCTGGGATGGAGCCTGGCCTTCTGGATTTCTTAACCACTCCTCCCCCACCAGGTGACTTTATCATGGGGCCCAATTTGAGAACCTACTCAAGGGTGAAAAACCAAACCAACTGAGTCAAGAACTATAGGCACCGTCCGTTGGAGAAAGTTCTCTGAGTTTTATGAACTGAGACCCATTCAAAACTACTGCTCTGGCAATATGCTTTGCTAGTCGACATTAAAGAATGCCAGGCAATGCCCGAATTCATGAATTTCTTTCAATTTACATTTCCCAACCTTTTGGCCAAGTCCCAGAATAATGCAGGAAAAGACAAGGGAGTTCTTCCCCCCCTTGATCTGCACACTGGTCTCGATACACACCAGTACAAGTAAATGAAGACCTGAAGGTCTATTATTTTAATTGAGGTCTGAGGTGTCACCGTCTGTCTGGAAACTTTAAGCTGTGGAAAAGAGGAAGTTAGGGTTTGCCGGCTTCAGGTCATTGCCAGAATGAAACAAGTCTGGTGGAGAACATGTGGGAAGTGCTGGGTGAGGAAAGCAGGCAATTGTGGCTCCAGCTGAGGTCTGAAGGCTGCACAGCCCATGGTGCGGCGGGACGTCCAAGGAACTGCTCTTGCCAGGGCCCGTGTGCCTGCCCGCGCCCTCAGCCAAAGCCGCCATGTGCCTGTGGCACCCGCCATGCGGGACTCAGAATGTCTCCCCTCGCCACAGCTTCAAGTGTCCTTCGAATGCTTTTGGAGTCATTTGGAAACATTTTTACATTGCCTTCTTTTATTTAAATTCCATACTGCCTTCCATCTCCGGACACACTGATTATTTTTCAGAAGGAAAAATGCTGGGTCTTCTGGGATGACAGTGCTCTAGTTATATGCAAATTTGTTATGTTCATTTGACTTGTAATTAAGCAGGAGAACTCGCACCCATGGCTGAGTCTTTCATAGCCTTAACTAAATCAATACCTTTCTAGTTCATTGAATTAGAAATACCGTCACCTGTAAGAGGCGCCATTACTTCATGTTCGCCAACAAAGATGGCGCTCCTACCCTGGGCCATCTTTTCCCCTGACATTTTTACTTTATGTTCATTGAAAGAGTTCTTGCAGACATTACTTTTTATCTTAGGACTCTTTTGCATGAAATGCAAGCAGGAGAGATTGGTTCGAGTCATCCTAAAACTTCCTCCCAGTTCTTTTGATTTCAAGTCATCAGCGCTTTTGTTTTCTCACAAGACATTGTCTTCTTTCTGTCCATAGCGGCCGTGATTCAGCATTCCTTAAAAAAGTGCTCCCCGATTGCCTCTTTGGAGATGCAATAAGTTTTCATTTCATGCCCAAATCATATTGAAATCTTTCTGAGGACCTTTTAAGTGACAGTTTACTGGCCATGCAGCCAACTCATTTCCAGGGCCTACTATGGGAACTGCTCAATCGCGTTCCCACACAGGCGGGCAGTGACTGTGCCCAGCTGACAGTTTTCAGATGGATTCCAGTTTCAGAGATGTGAAGACGTGGAAAGGAATGTGCTTCGTAGAACAGATGAATTATGCTATGTAAATTGTATTTCCACTAAACCAGGCTCCCCAATTGCTTAGTCCATCCACCTTGTTTATGTGCTTTATTTTTTAAAAATATTTTATTTATTTATTTGACAGACAGAGATCACAAGCAGGCAGAGAGGCAGGCAGAGAGAGGGGGAAGCAGGCTCCCTGCTGAGCAGAGAGCCTGATGCAGGCCTCGATCCCAGGACCCTGAAATCATGACCTGAGCTGAAGGCAGAGGCTTAACCCACTGAGCCACCCAGGTGCCTCTGTTTATGTGCTTTAAACAATACTCAGTGAGATTTGCATGATGTTCCCTCCTCTGTATTCTAGGTTTTCATGTGCACTGGTGTATAAGCAAACTCCCCCACTTCCTTCGCCTCTAATGAGTAGCTACAAAGCCAGACTGTAATGCTGTACTTTCCATCCTTGAGCATGTACATAAATCACCTGGGAATCTTGTTAAAGTGAAGATTCTGATTCAGTGGGTCTGAGAAAGGACCCAAGGGTCTGCATTTCTGACAGGCTCTCAGGTGATGCCCACACTGAGGGTCTAGGGACCACGTGATGAGTGACCAGGCTTTACTACAACTGAGGACCCAGGTGTCACTGAGGAAACTCACCTCTCCTGGGGGCATGAGTGGTTTTGTTTTTCCTCCATTCACAGTATGATTCTGATGAAAATCTGTGACTTACAAATGTCAAGTTGGGTAAAAACAAAGGTTTCTTAGGATAAAAAGAAAGCAGGAAGTCTGTGTCTAATGTTTTATGATTCAGGGAGAGATATTTCTTCCCCTTAATTTGTTTTCTGAAAGATTTGTTCATTTTGTTTTCCCTTGCCTTCCTCCTCAAAAAACTTGGGCAACTTGAATTTATTAGGAAATCTGCATGTAATTGCAGATTAATAACCTACCCATTAATACCACATTAGTTCATTGTGATTAATAGCATCTCTTTGAATGCTTAATGAATTAGTAATGATGGACTATTTGCTTTAAATTGTCAAGAGAACATTCTGTGTAAAAAGGCACCACGCATAACAGGAAAATTAATTATATGCCGGTTGGAGAATAGCTTGTCACAAATAAGAAATGTTTGTTTGGAACAGCTCACTGGTGTTTATATTTATACAATGAGAGGTATTTTTAAAACATGGATGGACCTTTTAATTTAGAAAATGAGAAGGGGATTTTGTTTTCATCAATAGCTGAGTTCAGTGTGGGAACCGATATTTCGGAAACACACACGAGTACGTGCCGGTCGGTATGCTCACAGGTCTGCTTCCTCCAGTGGTCAGGTCGGTTACGTTCCAAATGGAGCAACTGCTACCTGCTGTCTGCTCTGAATTCTTAAGTTCATTTCCCCAAGGCCCAAACATTTCTTGTTACTAATTTTATTCCTTTGGCCTATCATTTGTTTTCTCTCTGGTTCCTCACTCTAATTTGGTGCTGTTGGCCATCATTGTTTATTTCTGTCTTTGCCCTACATCCGAGGAAGCGAAGGTCAAGGAAATTATGTGACTTGCCCAAACCAATCCAGCCATATAATTTGTCCCCCACAGATTATGGGTCTAACATTTCAAATGTCTCCAATTTTAACCCAGGCGGAAAGAGCTGCAAGAGCAGAGGCTTTGTCTAGCTGGTGCCTTTGAGGAAACCCAAGAAGCCCAGTGTGATTGGAGCTCAGAGTCAGAAGGGAAAAGGGACAAAAGACAAGACTGAAGAGAAAGGAGGGGCCAGAGCCTTCAGGCCCTATAGGCGGTGTAAAGGTTTTCTCCTCTGTCCTCAGGCACTGGGAGCCCATTTGTAAATGTCACACTGAGGGGCATGATGGGTTTTGCCAGAGCACATTGGCCACTTGTAGAGAATGGCCTGGAGAGGCGAGCTGGTATATGGAGACCCGTTGTCAAGGCCCTGCCATGCTGTTCTGTTTTCTAGCTTGGGATCCAGATGAAGATAGAGTCGGTCTTCCTTGTTACAGAAAACCCCAAGCGTTACTGGATATTCTTTTCTCTGTGTTCTCCTCAGGGCAGCATAAAGGGTCATTGTTTCTTCTCTGTAGCCCCCAGTTTCTTTGACCCGAGGAGCGTACTTCTCCAAGCACGTCCTGTTCCCCAGAATCTGCTGGGGAAGCCCCGGCAGCAGGCAGCGGGCAGGGAAGTTTGCTGTCTCCCTGCCAGCCCTTTCGCTGCTTTGACTTATGCTGAAGGTGCTGTTGCTTCCCCTCTTTGGGATAAAGAAGGGAAGGAAGAGATCCCAGTTCCTAATCCCTCACTGTTAGAAACCCCAGTTAAAAAGGATAGCCTGGGTGGCTCAGTTAAGAGTCCAATTCAGCTCAGGTCACGATCTCAGGGTCTCGTGGGGTCGAGCCCTGCCTCGGGCTCTGAGCTACGTGCAGAGTCTGCTTGTCTCTCTCCCTCTGCTCCTCCTCCACCTCTCTCTCTCTCAAATAAATAAAGTCTTTTTTTTTTTTTTTTTTAAAGGACAGCCTTCCTTGACCACACACTGTAGTTTGAACAGCCAGGAATAGAACCACTGCTACTCTTACCTCCTCAAGGAAGGTGGGAGTGAAAACAGGGGTTAGTTGGGAAGTGGGTTTTTAAACCTATGTTTACAGTGTTTTGATGCCACTTTCACAGATGAGGGAGGAATTGTGAAGTCTAGAGCTCAGATTTTTTAGGATTTGAGGGATGCAGTATTTATCTCACTCTTCTTTGCAGTGGGGCGTGGTATTAGCTGGAGTTGAAAATAGCTGTCCTGTTTTTTTTTTTTTTTTCACTTTGGAAGTATTCCTGACATTGTGTAGTTTTTTGTTTTGTTTTGTTTTGTTTTCGCTCTTGAGCGAGTGAATCAACCCTTGCCTTAAACCCCCATCGCATTTCACCTTTGAGAAAGGAACTTTTTAAAGGTGGACTTTGCAGAACTGAGGAACTAACTTAGACTTAAATGGGCCAGTATGATGAGAGCTCTCCAGAACAAAACAAAGTAGTGCTTTCCTTGAAGAATGTTGACATTTAATGAAAACGAAGCTGTGGAGTGAGGAAATCAGCAATCAACCTTGACTTTGAGTGGGACGGGGAATGGGGGAGGAGGAAATCTGGGCTGGTGATGTTCTGGGATCACAGGCATCAAGAAGGACTGGAGAAAATTGTCAACTATACCTCGTTTAAAGTTGGGGGAGGTAAGGAGTGCGGGCGACTGCTGTTGGTTCTCAGAGTATGTTCCCTCTACCTATAAGCATTGGCATTAGCTGGGAATTTGTTAGAATTGCAAATTTCTGGATCACACCCTAGACCCACTGAGTTAGATACTCTCGGGGAAGACCCAGAACTCGGTGTTTTATGATTCTGATGCCTGTTCAAGTTTGGACACCACTGGTTTAGACTAGACATAACATGAAGAAAAGCCTTTGGGACCAGCTAACTATGTCCTGCCCTACCTAACCTCACCATGGCCTCCAATCCCTGGCTAGGTTCCTCAGGAGTGAGTCTCCCTGGTCATAATAGCATGACCGGGCTTTATGGGGGACTAATTGAGGTCGTGTACCATACACCTGGTACAGAGCAGATGTTTAATAAAGGAATGATATCACCTTGGGTCCTTGGATGTTTAGGACTACTGAGGAAGGACCCCTGCAGGGGGAATATAACCACACATGGTCTTTCCTTTATAACAGTAAGATGGTAGAAATAGGTAGGACAAAGTAAATAATTAGGGTTTTTACTCAAGGAAAAAAAAATGTGAAGATGGATTATAGTGACTTTAAATTCACCACAGGCCTTTCATTGAATTATCTGCTAAGATCCAAATTATCTAACTAGGAAAGCTACTTTTATGAGTTAAAATATCATATTGGGGGGTGCCTGGGTGGCCCAGTGGGATAAGTTTCTGCCTTCAGCTCAGGTCCTGGTCTCAGGGTCCCGGGGTCGAGCCCCACATCGGGTTCTCTGCTCAGCGGGGAGCCTGCTTCCCCCTCTCTCTCTGCCTGCCTCTCTGCCTACTTGTGATCTCTATCTGTCAAATAAATAAGTAAAATCTTTTAAAAATATCATATTGGTAGATTCATTGCAATTCTATGCTGTCAAAGAGTAATATGAAAATTTAGTTTAAATTATTTTGAAGTGTAACCCTGATAAGTGTAATCCTTATAAATTTGCTTGCAAGTGGGCATAATAAAAGAGTTACCTTCTATTAGACTTTTGTAGTGTCTGGCAGTTTTATAAAATTGATTTCATTATGGGCAAAGAGGTCTTTTGTGTTAAATGGGGGGTATTTTTATGTTATTTGGTAACCCATGATTTAGATCGATGACATAGAGGATTTTTAGTGCCCCTAAAATAATCTCTGTCCCCTTTTCTGAAGCTGATGCCAGCCAACAACGATCATTTATAAGATGATCATAAAAAATGAACAAAGAAAAGGATTTTGACAGGGTCTCTCTCTATATGGAGGTGGGAGTTTCCCAGAAGAATGAGAAATAGCAGTTTGTCCTGTCTTTTCTGTGTGTCAGAAAGACTCCAGTGACGCCATGCTTGCCCGGCTCTGGGCAGAGTTGAGTGCACCAGTCGTGTGAAAACACCAGGGCTATGGGATCCACAGACCGTGACTTAGTTAACTTGAATTTTATTTTTTAATGAGAATAACAACGGGCTTTGCAAGCTGATTTAGAGTCTCCAGGTCCAGCTGCCTAAGAGTTTAATACCCGTGCAGTGTGAGTTAGAAAAATGAAATTTTTTTGTATGGTAAATAAACTGAGGAGCCTGGAAACCAAATTGAAGTCTGTAGCCTGGAAAATCACCAAGGACTAAAAATAGCAAGATTAGAGGTGACAGTCTGCCATGAACCATCCGAAGATGGTTTTTAAGTACCACCAAAGGAGAAACCAGGCCATAAGATAGGCTAAAAAAAATATATATATATATGTATATATATAAATTCTATGGGTGCCTGGGTAGCTCAGTCGTTAGGTGTCTGCCTTCGGCTCAGGTCATGATTCCAGGGTCCTGGGATCGAGCCCTGCATTGGGCTTCCTGCTCCGTGGGGAGTCCGCTTCTCCCTCTCCTTGTGCCCCTGCTTGTGTTCCCTCTCTCGCTGTCTTTCTCTCTGTGAAATAAATAAATAAAATTGTTTAAAAAAATATATATATATATATACATAATTTCTGGAGAACATTGTGCTTGTTACATAGGTATGGAAGGACGTAACTTCCCTTAGAATGTGGATTCGACTTGTCAGTGTTTTGATTTTTCCTGTTTTTTTTTTTCCTTGTATCTAGACTTAGAAGATACTCTCCCCCTTCCTTCTAAGGGAGAAGTGTTGGCATAATCTACGGTGAGGTCGAGAATTCACATTGATGACATGTGATGGGAAGGTTTTAGGATGCAGTTGCTGTTTGCATTAAGCACATCAGGTCCCCAGCTTCAGCATCCCTCGGCCTCCTAGTAGGTAGCCAGAGGATTCCCTGTAGCCCAGACACATAGCAGGGTTGCGGGGTGGGGAGAGAGAACACAAAGGAGCAGGTTTTGATAGAGTCTCTGAGCTCTGAGGCCATCTCCTTCAAACGGCATCAGCTCAGCCCCGAGATTCTTGGGAGGTGTTTGCTCATTGGCCTCATTTGTGCACGTGAAATGTTTGAAAACGGTTTTAGGTGAAAAGGTCTTAAATATAGTAGAAACTTCAAATGACTGGCCTGAGTTGCGTTTGACTGTTGTGAGCTCTTGACTTACTAGGGGCCTTCCGAGTCTTCAGGAGTCTGGCCTTTCTTTGGAACGCTCTTCTCCTGTTCCAGAGCCCCCAATAAAGGCCCTGTCTCAGCAGGAGAAGTGAAACGAATGAGAAAGATTGGTGGTCCTGTCTCAGCTTCTGAACTTAAAGGAAGTTGAATGCCAACTAAGTATTTACCCCCAAATGGAAGACCAGGATGCAGATAGTTGAACTGAGACCACTGGTAAGATGAAACCTAGGAATCCCAAAACCTGGTGTTCATGAAAACCAATGAAGTCTTGGATTTCGTTGTATGATACAGAGACTAGGATGTGAGAAAAGCAGATTGTGGATGTTTGTGTAATCGGGACATTGCTGATTATAACAAGCAATAATAAAAGAAGTGCAACTTCTTACAGTTCCTTTTCTGTTGGGTGAAAAACTCTTAGACTTAACCTTTTCAGGAATTCAGCTCTGCAGTTGTGGACTGAGCACCAGCCACGCCAAGCAGTAGGCCGTGGGTGCTTAAGATGAATGGGGCCCAGCCCCTGCCCCTCAGACTACTCAGTTTAATGGAGACTGGTCATTGTGGATGCCAATTTTATGTACCGAGATTACTTTTTGTCTCACAGGACTTGACTCAATGACCAAAAGTACCTTCTTCATTAAAATTCTCCCTCTAGGTGTACCCTATGAAGCCAGGGTTGTGTTACAAAGGCATGACTGTCACACCATGGGCAGAAACTAATTCTATGTGGACTGTAGATCCAAATGTGAAACAATAAGGATTCTGTAAAAAAAGATTATGAGTGGGACAGGCAAAGGTTTCTTAAATGGGACACAAAATACACTAACCATACACAGAAAAATGGGGAACTTGGATTATATTGAAGAATTTGATGATTTTATTTGATTAATATTAATGAGAAAAAATACATAATATTTTTGTGTTCTGTTCGAATTTGATGATCAGAAGCACTTTGAATCCAGCTTTATAGTCTCAGGTTTGGTGCATGATACGTTTTTATGAACTGGAGTTTTCCTTTTCTGTTGTAATATGGTTAAGAATACCTGGAAGAGGGTGAAGATTGAGAAATGGTCCAAGAAACAACACAGAGGATGACGGGAATGCCCTTGTGTGGGTGACCCAGGAGCCCTTCTCGGTGCTTTAGGGACATTTTAATAACTTGCGTAATTGCCTTTGATAGGCAGCCTTTGTTTTCTGCTCATTAATTACTCTCCAGGCTTTATTGCTCTTACCACTAATTCAAATACAGAGATAAAGAAAACGGATGCCGCCAGCTGATTGCCAGGACACTGTCTGCATATCAATGCTCTCCCGCCTGCTTGGGCATGAGGAGGTGAGGAGAAGGGAAAGGGTACAGAAGACAGAATTTTGACATAGACAGGGGTTACCTCACTTTATGGGACTTCCCTTTCTTGGGGGTGGCAGGTACTGCATTTTTTTTTACCAAGTAATGGTTTATGGTGACCCTGCATGGAGCAAATCTATGTGGTGCCATTTTCTCCAATAGCGTTTGCTCACATTATGCCTCCATGTCATGTTTTGGTAATTCTTAGAATATTTCAAACCTGTTCATTACTCTTATATTTGTTACGGTGATCTGCGATCAGTGAGCTTTGATGTTATCATTGTAATTGTTTTGGGGCCTCACGAACCATAGAAGATGTCAGACTTAATTGATAAATGTTGTGTGCGTTCTGGCTGCTCTTCCAACTGGCTCTTTGCCCATCTTGCTCCCTCTCCTCAGGCTTCCCTGTTCTGAGACGCAACAATATTGAAATCAGGCCAGTTAATAACCCTACAGTGGCCTGTAAGTGTTCAAGTGAAATGAAGATTCACACATCTCTTACTTTAAATCAAAGCTAGAAATGATTAAGCCTAGTGAGGAAGATAATGTTGAGACCTCGGACTCTGGCACTGAATGGTCACCAAGTTGTGAATGCAAAGGAAACATTGTTGAAGGAAATTAAAAGTGTTCCTCCAGTGAACACATGAATGATAAGAGAGCAAAACGGACTTCTTGCTGATCTGGAGGAAGTTGCAGTGGTCTGGACAGAAGATGACAAGCCAGCCATCGTATACATCCCCATAGGTCAGAGCCTAATGCAGAGCAAGGCCCTAACTCTCTTGGATTATGTGGAGGCTGAGAAAGGTGAGGAAGCTGCAGGAGCAAAGTTGGAAACTGGCAGAAGTGGATGCATGAAGTTTAAGGAAAGAAGCTCTCTCCCTGATATAAGGTGAAGCAGTGTTACCCAGTTACCCAGGTATCCAAGTTCTCCAGAAGATCTAGCTGAGATGATTCACAAAGGTGACTACCCTCTACACAACGCATTTTCGGTGTAGATGGAACAGCCTTATATAGAGGAAGAAACCATGTAGGACTTTAATAGCTAGAGAGGAGAAGCCAGTGCCTGGCTTCAAGGCTTCAAAGGACAGGCTCTCTTGTTATTAGGGGGCTGAGGCAGCCCCGGTGACTTTTTAAGTTGAAGCCAGCACTTACTGACTATTCTGACCATTCACAGCCCTTAAGGGTTATGCTAAGTCTACCCTGCTTGTGCTCTCAATGAACAGCGGAGCCTGGATGATAGCACATCTGTTCACACGTAGTTTAGTGAGTATTTTAAGTGCACTATTGAGTTCTGGTAGCTCAGAAAAAACTTAGAACTGCTCAATGGCAGTGTACCTGATCACCCAGGGCTCTGATGGAAATGGGCAGTGAGATTCATGTTGCCTTCATGCCTGCTAACACAACATCCACTCTGCAGCCCGTGGATCAAGGCGTCATTTTCACTTTCAAGTTTTATTATTTGAGAAATAGGTTTCACAAGACTATAGCTGCCACAGGTAGTGATTTCTGTGATGGCTCGGGGGACAGCAAATAGAAAACCTCCTGGAAAGGATTCACTGTTCTAGATGACATTAAGAACACGTGTGATCCTTGTGAACAAGTCAAGATACCAACACTCACAGGAGTCTGGAAGAAGCTGATTCCATCCCTCATGAGTGCCTTCGAGGGGTTCAAGACTTGAGGAGAGTAAGTAATTTCAAATGTGGTGGAAATATCAAGAGAACTAGAACCAGAAGTAGAAACTGAAGGTGTGACTGAATTGACATCATGCCATGATCAAACTTGAATGGATGGGGAGTTTTTTCTTATAGACGAACAGAGGAAGTGGTTTTGTCTTTTTAAAAAATTAATTAATTGATTTGAGAGAGAGAGAGCACGAGTGGGAGAGGACGAGGGAGAGGGAGGAAAAATCTCAAGCAGACTCCCTGCTGAGTGCAGAGCTCAATGTGGGGCTCGATCTCATGACACTGAGATCATGTCCTGAGCTGAAAACAAGAGTCAGATGCTTAACTGACTGTGCCACCCATGCGCCCTGAGAAAGTGGCTTCTTGAGATGGAATCTACTCCTGGCAAAGACACTGTGAAGGTCTGAAATGACAACCAAGGATTTAGAAAATTACATAAACTTAGTTAATAATGTGGTGACAGGGTTTTAGAGGATTGACTTCTAGTTTTGAGAGAGCGCCAAATCCTAACCACTAGACCACCAGGGAGCATCTTGACTCTAGTTTTGAAAGAAGTTGTTCTGTGGATAAAATGCCATCAAGCAGCATCTCATACTACAGAGAAATAGTTTGTGAGAGGAAGTGCCAATCTATGTGGCAAACTTCACTGTTGTTTTATTTTAAGAAATTACCACAGCAACCGCAACCTTCAGCAAGCTCCAGTCTGATCGGTCATCAGCCATCCACATCTAGGCAAAACCCTCCACCAGCGAAAAAGAATGTAACGAGTTGAACACTCAGATGATGGTTAGCATTTTGTAGCAATGAAGTATTTTTTAAAATTAAGGTATTACATTGTTTCTTAGACACGGTGCTATTGCACATTTAATCATTTGCTGTTACAGTGTAAACATGACTTCTGTATGCACTGGGAAGCCAGAAAATTAATTTGACTCGCTTTATTGCAATATGCACTTTTTTGCAGTAATCTGAAACTGAACCCATGGTATCCCTGGGATGTGCCTTAACAAATTATTGATATTTGTGCGCTGTTAGGGTTTTGGGAATGCCCTACTTAGTACTGCATGTCCTCTTTTTACCTTCTTGTCATACACAGAATGCCTTGGGTGCACACTCAGGTACATACGTACTACTTTGAGTTCTTTCGCTCCCAAGGCTTGTTTGGGCCCTCAGGGCATTGTTGTTTACAATCTGTGGAGTGTTTATAGCATCAGAAGAACATCACATCCCTAAATGGAATTTGGATTATTTACTTCCAAATGTGTCTCCCCAACAGTCCAGCGACTGTGGAAGTAATACAGTGGAAAGGCACCTGATCTGATTTGAATAGAAATGTATGTGAGTATGGTTTTAGAGCTTTGTGTTTATTAAAAAAAGAAAACAATCTTCCTTCTCGATCCTTGGGGCTAGTTATCCTGCTTTTATTGCTGTGATAATACATAAGAAACACCAAACAAGTCAAAACAATTGAAAACACCCACATCCAACTCAATTTATTTTATTTGAATCTGTGGAGTTCGTTGGACTTGTTTGATATACAAGTGTGGATAAAAAACTGGTCAGGAGCTCTGGATTGCCTTTTTTTTTTGGTTTTGTTTTGAAAGGTAGAACTTCTAGTTTAGAAGTGGAGATTCCTCTTCAGGGAATATGTAATTATTAATTGGATCAGCACTCTCCGTTGTATGTATCTTGAAGCTCTTCAGAATACAATGGGGGCATCTGTTGTGCCATCATTGGGAGGCAGCTGGGTTGTTTCAGAAATAAAATCCACATGCCTTGACAGCAGGAGGCTGCCACAGCTCCATGTCGGCTGTGGTACTGCTCGGGGATGCTTCCTCTTGGCTCCATGTAGGTAAATGAGCACTCGCCGGTACATCCAAGGTGTGTTTTGGCGGGGAGGGGGAGCAGTTTTTATTGAGTCTTGCCTTTCCCTCCTTCTCCCCTTAATCATGACAGCTGCCAGTTTCCACCTTCAAGCAAGAGCATCAGTGATGTTGCAAAGTGCACATCACTTTCTGGGTGGGCTCATGTCTACGCTGACAGCCATTTTATACACATGACCTCATTTCAATGGCCAGGACTCCGCATGGGGAATTGGACAAGTTTTCAGGCAATTTGGGTAGGCTTTCCAATCTCGCCTCTCCATTTCCTGTCTAAACAACTTCTCCCATGTCCACAGCATGTTTATGCAACATCGAATAAAACTTCTAATGGGCAATTTCCTCCAGGTGACCTCCTGGAGAGGCTGGGCGGTGAGGAAATCTTAAGAAACCCGACCCTGATGAAATTGCGTCCTTTGAGAATATTACTCCGTGCAGAAACAAAGAACAGAATTCAGTTATTTTTGGTTCTTGAATAAATGAATTCTGTTTCTTTTTATGTAGGTGGCAAAAACATTAACCCCTGCAGCAGGTCCAGTCTGAGTTGGAAATTGAACTTCAGGTTTCTCTGAATTAAGAGAACCTGGGAAAAGAGAAGGTTAATTTTTTTTTTTTAATTTGAACCTCAAGCAACTTGGACTTGGTCGTGCTGTCTGTATATCTTTTATAGATGTATCTTTTCCAGGGTTGTCTGTCTTTACATTTAATTATCCGGAGGCCGGGACTGTGGTTATGGAATGACCTCTAAGTTGCACCTTGTATGGGTGGATACTAATGAATCCTTTCTTAACCTTCCCAGCCCTTTTGGAGAAATCTATCAGTAGAAGGCGGGACACCGAAGCCATACAGAAAGCCAAAATCCTTTATTCATCTTGCATGAATGAGAGTGAGTAATAAAGGAAATAACTGAAATATTTAACACCCTATCCTTCAGAGAGTCTATTAATGTTTAAAGATGTTCTTTAAGGAAAACGAGAACTACTAAGATTCCGATTAATGTTTAAAAGTGTTGTTTGAGAAAGGGAACAATTCTCAAGGACTGAATCTTGACTCTCCCTGTCTTAATGTTCTGTTGCTGGCTTGATAGAGAAAATAAGAATATAATTTTATTTCTTTGGCTTGGATTCCTTACGTAGCAGTTCCTCCATGAGAAACTTGCGTAGGGTCAGGAGGGCAAACCCCACCATATGTGGTGTGGAAATGAGAATCCAGAGGCCCTGTCCGGTGTGAGAAGGAGCCTGGGAGAGGGGGCATTTGGGAGTGTTGCTGTATCCCACAGAAGCTTACCCAGGCCTAGGACAATCCTGATTCCCAGGTGGGCCAGGCTCCTTCTGCTTCTCCATCAGCCTAACAGATATCTTAGGTGGGTGTCTTGGGCCTGTCTTGGTGTCTTGGGTCTGATTGGAGTTAAGGTTAACACTTGCCATTTGATCTGGTGTGTTTCCTCAAGACCACTGTAGGAAGAGAAGCCAGTGCCTGTGGGAAGTGTGTTACCTTGTTTAGAATTTGGGGTATTATTTGGTGAGCTGGAAGAGTGTGATAATAGATGGTCAAGGAATCTGGAAGCATTAATTCACGTGTATTGGGGAGTGGTTGGTTTTACTGAATGGTTTCTTTTACTTAGGATTGTTCCTACATCTTGCAGGGTATGCTCAGCCTAATATCACTCATTGGGCTGTAACAAGCCCATCTTTTCTTGTCGGGAATATCCAGCAGCTTCTGTAGTCCACTCTCCTGACAAGAATACCTGGTTCAGGCAGTCACATTAAAGTGTGAGCCATAGCTAGTTCTGTCTCTGTGGTCCTGCTCAGTCCACTGCATCTCTCTCTAACAGGTGAAATGTGAAGTTGGGGTCTTATAGGGAATGTTCTTTAAGAAGATGTACTTGAATTCTAGTTTGGTGATCCGATCTGCAATTCTAACTCTTTCTTTGTATTTGCTCCCTTTCAGAAGCGATCGAAAAAGCAGATGCCAAACCATTGCTACACATCCTGCGACATTCCCCTTTCCGCTGGCCTGTGCTCGAATCTAACATTGGTCCTGAAGGTATTTGGTCGGAGAGGAAGTTCAGTCTCTTGCATACCCTTGCAACGTTTCGTGGTCAATACAGCAATTCTGTGTTCATCCGGTTGTATGTGTCCCCTGATGACAAGGTGTCCAACGAGCACATTTTGAAGGTATAGTGAGGATTTGTTCATTCTGTTTATTCAGTCCAAGGTCAGCCTTTTGGGTTGTCTTTCCAGGGAGAGAGACTCATCCTACCTTAGTGAAATAAGAGGATAAAAATTCTGTTGAACTTCGGGATCTAGAATATTCCTTCCTACCGATTTGCATAGTGTAAATCATGAACAAACCAATTTTGTCAGCCTTTCAGGAAGCTGGTGGGTAAATTTAAGTCATCTCTGACCTGGTCCTCAAATATCTACTCTGAGCATGTGTGGGGTCCCTAAATTCCAGTGGGGAGCAAGCTACAAAGACTTTCTGAGCTCTGCTCTTCCCCACACCTCCTCATTCCCCTGACAGAGAAATAATACTGAAAGATTCATCAATGACACAGCTTGGCAAGGATTCAAATACATTTCTTAAAATTGTTTTGTGTCTTGATCCTACTCTTTTTTTTTTTTTTGCTTCCATAGTTACTTTTTCCTCTTAAGATTTTTAAAAACTTAATTATTCGAGAGAATGAGTGAAAGAGAGCAGGAGTGAAGGGAGGGCCAGAGGCAGAGGGAGAATCAGACACCTTGTTGAGCAGGGAGCCTGATGTGGGTCTTGATCCTGGGACTCCAGGATCATGACCTTATCCAAAGGCAGATGCTCAACCAGCTGAGCCACCCAGGCACCTCACTTCCATAATTTCTTTGACTAATAATGAAAACTTTATTGAATCACTAATTTTTTCCTCCCAGTTCTGTCCTTTGACAAACCATCAAATATTAGTGATATATTGATGATCAAGTCGTAGAAGTAGAACAGCTATTAAGAGTATATTACTCTCTTCTGCTGTAAGTCAACTTTTTAAAATTTTTTAGTTGAGATCTACTTTGTGAGCCAGGATGTGATCTATTCTGGAGAATGTTCCATTTGCACTAGAGAGGAATGTGTATTTTGTTGCTTTGAGATAGAATGTTCTGAATGTATCTGTGATGTCCATCTGGTCCAATGTATCATTGAAAGCCTTTATTTTCTTGTTGATCTTCTGCTTAGATTATCTGTCCTTTGTTGTGAGTAGGGTGTTGAAGTCCCATACTATTATTGTATGATTGTCGATGTGTTTCTTTGATTTTGTTATTAATTGGTTTATAGATACTAGTATATATTATTATATATTAATATAATGAGGCTCCCATGTTAGGGGCATAGATATTTAAAATTGTTAGATCTTTTTGTTAGACAGACCCTTTAAGTGTGATATAGTGTCCTTCCTCACCTCTTATTATAGTCTTTGGCTTAAAATCTAATTTGTCTATTTTAAGGATTGCCACCCCAGCTTTCTTTTGATGTCCATTAGCATGGTAAATTGTTTTCCACCCCCTCACTTTAAATCTGGAGGTGTCTTCAGGTCTAAAATGAGTTTCTTGCAGAAGGATGTCAATGGGTCTTGTTTTTGTTTGTTTGTTTGTTTTTAGAGATTTTATTTATTTATTTGACAGACAGAGATCACAAGTAGGCAGAGAGGCGGGCAGAGAGAGAGGGGGAAGCAGGCTCCCTGCTGAGCAGAGAGCCTGATGCAGGGCTCGATCCCAGGACCCTGGGGTCAAGACCTGAGCAAAAGGCGGAGGCTTTAACCCACTGAGCCACCTAGGTGCTCTGGTCTAATTTTGTTTTTTGTTTTTTTGTTAATCCATTTTAATACCCTGTGTCTTTTGATTGGGGCATGTAGCCCATTTACATTCAGACTAATTATTGAAAGAGATGAATTTAGTGCCATTGTATTGCCTCTAAGGTGACTGTTCATTGTCTCTGCTCCTTTCTGGTCTGTTACTTTTAGGCTCCCTCTTTGCTTAGAGGACCCCTTTCAATATTTCCTGTAGGGCTGGTTTGGCGCTTGCAAAATTGTTTTAGTTTTTGTTTGTCCTGGAAGCTTTTTATTTCTCCTTCTATTTTCAGTGACAGCCTAGCTGGATATAGAACTCTTGGCTGCATATTTTTTTCCTCGTTTAGTGCTCTAAATATATGATTTCAGTCCTTTCTGGCCTGCCAGGTCTCTGTGGATAGATCTGCTGCCAATCAGTATTTCTACTTTTGTAGTTTATAGTCTTCTTGTCCTGAGCTGCTTTTAGGATTTTCTTTTTGACTCTGAGCCTTTAAGTTTTACTCTTAGATGATGGAGTATTGACCTATTTTTATTGATTTTGAGGGGGATTCTCTGTACCTCCTGGATTTTGATGCTTGTTCCCTTCACCAAATTAGGGAAATTCTCTACTATAATTTGCTCCAATATACCTTCTGTCCCCTTTCTCTTTCTTCTTCTGGGATACCAATTATTTAATATTATTTTATCTTATGGTATCACTTATCTCTTGAATTTTCTCCTCATGGTCCAGTAGTTGTTTGTCTCTCTTTTTCTCAGCTTCTTTATTGTCCATCATTTGGTCTTCTATATCACTAATTATCTCTTATGCCTCTTTTAGCCTAGCAGCAAGAGTCTCCATTTTTTATTGCATCTCATTAATAGCTTTTTTTTTTTAATTTCAACTTGGTTAGATTTTAGTTCTTTTATTTCTCCAGAAAGGAGTTTTTATTTTTCCAGAAAGGGATTCTCTAGTAACTTCTATACTTTTTTCAAGCCTGGCTTGCATCTTTACAGTCATCATTCTGAACTCTAGTTCTGACATCTTACTAATGTCCATATTGATTAGGTCCCCAGCAGTCTATACTGCTTTTTTTTTCTTTTTTTTTTTTTAGGTTTTTTTTCTGTCTTGTTATTTTGTCCAGAGAAGAACAGATGAATGACATAACAAAATGCTAAAAGGGTAACAACGACCCCAGAAAAATATACACTAACCAAATTGGAAGAAACCTGAAACCAGGGGGAGAAGAAAGGGGAAAAAATATATGATTAGGCTGGTGAATAGAACAGAGTCACACACTTGATTTTGGGTGTATTTTGGTCTGTTAGAAGAAACTGCCTCCTGGGGTGCCTGGGTGGCTTGGTGGGTTAAAGCCTCTGCCTTCAGTTCGGGTCGTGATCCCAGGGTCCTGGGATCGAGCCCCGCATTGGGCTCTTTGCTCATCAGGGAGCCTGCTTCATCCTCTCTCTCTGCCTGCCTCTCTGCCTACTTGTGATCTCTGTCTGTCAAATAAATAAATAAAATCTTAAAAAAAGAAACTGCCTCCCCAAATTTTAAAGAATAAAAAACATAAATGTTTATAAGTAAGGATAAACATGATGAAGGGATAGCATATGACTATAAGGATGAAAATTAGAAAAGATTTTAGCAAAGGAATTGATAAGATAAGCACTTGGTTGAAAAAAAAAAGGAGAAAGTATGATCTGGCTGGAGACTACAACAAAGCCATATGCTATATTTATGTTATATTTTAGTATGTTAGAGGAAATTGTATCCCAAAATTTTAAAGAAAGAAAAATTTACATGTCTATAAAAAATAGGGTTAAATACAATAAAGGGATAGGATATGACTATAAAAATGGAAATTAAAAAGGATTTTTTAAAAAAGGTATTGATAAGATAAAATAGTTAAGATAGGTTGAAATAGGAAAGAGGAAAAATTTCAAAATATAGAAAAAGAAAAAAACAAAAATTAAAAAAATTAAAAATTTAATTTTGAAAGACTAAAGAATCATGGGAAAAAAGGGCAAGAATTCTGTGTTGTTGTATTCCCCTGGCTCTTTGTTCCTCCCTCTTAAGAGAAAGGACTCTCTTTGGGAAGGCACAGCACTGTGGTGATTCCTTTGGGTGAGCAGGTGGTACTTTTGGGTAAAGAAAAAAGGCACCTCTCCAGTGGGAAGAAGCATCACCATGCCAAGGCCAGGCAGTTTGGTGAGCAGGGGTTGCCCAGACCCACCCAGGGTCTTCTGTCAAGCTGCCCTGTGGGGAGATGGCATAGGACTTGTCACAGGCTGAAATGGGAGAAAGGAAATTAAACAAATATAGGAAACAACAGAAGTGAAAGCCCCCAAACATACCTTGCCATGTGGGTTTGGGTTTATTTTATGTAAGGAGATAATAAGAATGAGGACTTTAGGGACAACAACGGACTTGAATATGTGGGATCCTGAAAAAACATTTGGAAGACCAGGTTGTCTAAGTATGTGTTACTGAAACTGACTTTAAGTCATCATTAGTGGCCTGCTTTTTGTCTGACTTTTTAGCAAAATCTGTAAGAATGACAAGGAGAGACCCTCTTGGAAATAAAGTTTCCAAGTTTGCTTTGCCTTTTTTCCCCCCTAAATCTTAATTTGGCAGATGTTTCTTTTTGCGTTAGTGCTTTGTTTCCTAACCTGAGGTTTGTTGTAGTTAGAGAAAAAAAAATCATCTTTGAGTTCAATATGTTGGATTTCCTAAACACATACTTTATTTTCTACTTGGGATGTTCAGATCATTTGTAAACACAAGGATTCAAAAACCTGCAATAACGCGGTGTCCTAATGTTGGTCTCTTGAGAAAGTCTTTTGCCTCAAGAGTTTGTATGTTTCTAAAGAGATTTAGTTGTCAGACCTTATTCTGTTTGGTGTATTTAAAATGTTTCCTGGAAACCATAATAATGTAGAGGTTGAAAAAAGGTCCAGTAACTTCTCTTGAGTCATCCAAACTTTTACAACAAGTGAATTTAACTTCATTTCTTCAGAGGGAAGCTTTGGCTTTCTTGATGTTGTCTATTTAGTTTCCTTTCCTATGAGACTGAATCTCCAAAGACTGCTCCAAGTTGTCCAGATCTAATTGAAATCCAAAGCATCTTAATCATAATATTGTGTTTCACGATTCTGGCTTACTTAATTTTTGGAAGAAATGGTGGTAGATTGGGAGTTTTAGTAGGATGAAGCCAGGCTGGCTTATGATGTGGTTGTGTGGGGCCAATTAGAGAAGATGGTTGAACACACAATTTAAAGATTTTAGTAATACATGCAGGCAAGATAGATGTTATGAAAATTTCTTTTTTTTCTCTTTGAAAGAAGAGCAGTGTTTTTCTTTGAATTTTCATAACATCACTAACTCTTTTTTTAACCCTATTTATTTATTTATTTGGAATTTCTTTTCAGTGTTCCAGAATTCACTGTTTATGCACCACACCCAGTGCTCCATGCAATATGCCCTCCTTAATACCCACCACCAGGCTCACCCAACCCTCACCCCCCCCAAAACCCTCAGTTTGTTCCCCAGAGTCCACAGTTTCTCATGCTTCATCTCCCTCCTCCGATTTCTCCCAAATTCCTTCTACTTTCCATCTCCCCATGCCCTCCGTGTTCTTAACTTGGTCTTTGTAGTATTTGTTGCATATGAAGGAGTTCCTCATGGAAAACTGTGATCCTATACCAATCTTACGTATTAAAGAAAAAAAGAAAATAGTTGAGATACAGTAAAATAAAGAACTAGAATACATAGATAAAAATAATGTAGAGTTACATAAATTAATGATACAGGCATGTAGGATCCAGTTTCTATTCAGTTGCTACTAATTTTTGAGGTGTTACTTAGATTTTGTATGTTCTTAATTTGACTTAACTTTTTTCTGTGTGAATCAGATTTAAATTTAGAAAATCTGCTGTTGGGATTTGTTTTATTCAGTCTCTAGGCAGTTGCTGAAACTCAAGAAAGAACAGCCATAGATTTAGAGAAGATTCTGGAACTTAAAAAATAATACTTATTTTTAAATTTACGTACAATGAAATTAACTTTTTGTGATGCATGTGTCTATAAGGGTTTTTTTTTTTAAAGAATTTTTATTCATTTGAGAAAGTGTGCATGCGTGTGTGTGAGAGCACAGTTTGGGGGAGGGGCCGAGGGAGAAGGAGAAGCAGCCTTCCCGCTTAGGAGGGAGCCCAAAGAGAGGGCTGTGTCCCAGGATGCCAGGATCATAACCCGAGCTGAAGGCAGACACTTCACCGACTGAGCCACCCAGGTGCCTCTAGAAGTTTAGACAAGTGCATAGAGTCACACAGCAGTTCCATCACCCCCCCACAAAATTCCCTCATGTTGCCCCTTTGTAGTTAACCACTTTCCCCATCCTTAAACACTGTTCTCTGTCCCTGTAGTTTTGCCTTTCTCAGAATGTGAGTAAAACTTGCCTGTGTTGTTCCATGTATCAGTAGTTCATTCCTTCTTGTGGCTGAAGACTGCTCCGGAGTGTGTCACAGTTTCTCCTTTCACCAGTTGAAGAGCTTTTGGATTGTTTCCAGTCTTTGGCGATGATGAGTAGAGTTACATGTGGGTTTTTGTGGGAGCATGAAGTTTTTATTTCTCTTAGATAACTCCCTGGGAGTGGGATTGCTAGGTCATATGTAAGTGTATGTTTAACTTTTTAAGAAACTGTCAAATTGGGACGCCTGGGTGGCTCAGTTGGTTAAGTGGCTGCCTTCGGCTCAGGTCATGATCCCAGAGTCCTGGGATCGAGTCCCACATCGGGCTCCTTGCTTGGCGGGGAGCCTGCTTCTCCCTCTGCCTCTGCCTGCCTCTCTGTCTGCCTGTGCTTGCTCTCACTTCTCTCTCTATGACCAAAAAAACATGAAAAAAAAAAAACTGTCAAATTGGTTTCTCTCTCTCTCTCTCTCTTTTTAAAAGATTTTATTTATTTTGTTGACAGAGAGAGACACAGCGAGAGAGGGAACACAAGCAGGGGGAGTGGGAGAGGGAGAAGCAGGCTTCCCACTGAGCAGGGAGCCCGATGCAGAGCCTGATCCCAGGACCCCAGGATCATGACCTGAGCTGAAGGCAGATGCTTAATGACTGAGCCACCCAGGTGCCCCTCAAACTGGTTTCTGAAGTGGCTTTGCCCTTTTGCGTTCCCACCAGCAGTGTGCGACTGATGCAGTTTTTCTACCTCCTAGACAGCTTTTACATTGTCAGGTTTTGCTTGTTTGTTTGTTTTTGCCATTGTAATGACAGGTAGTGGTATTATCTTGTTTGTGACTTACATTTTCCCAATTATTAGTGCTGTGAACTTACTTTCCATCTTCATATCTTGGGTGAATTGTCTCTTCAGATCTTTTGCTTGCTTTTAAAAAGGGTTGTTTTCTTACTGTTGCATGTTGAGGGCTCTTTATATATAAATCCTTTTTCATATATGTAGTTTTTAAATATTTTGTCTCTGTCTATAACTCTTTTTATTTTGACAGTGTCATTCACAGAGCAAAATTTTTTTAATGATGATGCAGTCCAATTTCTCTTTTCTTCTATGGACTGTGATTTTGGTACTATGTCTAATAACTCTGTCTAGGGTCACCTGGGTGGCTCAGTTGGTTAAGTGTCTGGCCTTGGCTTCTTAGGTCGTGATTTCAGGGTCCTGAGAGCAAGTCCTGTATTGGGCTCCTTGCTAAGTGGGAAGTCATCTTCTTCTCCCTCTGTGTTCTCTCTCTCTCTCAAGTAAATAAATAAAATCTTTAAAAAAAATCTTTGTCTAACCCTAGGTCACAAGAGCTCCCCCTGTATTTTCTTCTAGATGTTTCATAGTTTTAAGTTTTACATTTAGGTCTATGATCCATTTTGAGTTATTTTTTGTGTAAGATGTGAGGTATGGGTCAAGGTCCATTTTTTCTTTTTTTCTGAAAATGGATGTCCAGTTGTTTTAACACATTCTTCAAAAAGACTGTCTTTTCCCCTTTGATTGCCTTTAAGGTGTGAAATTGTTTAATTTGAGAAATTATGCTTTACTTTTCCATAATAACTCCAATTATTTTATTGTCTGATTATTATTTGTATTTTTATCACCTATCCTAAACTTTCCAGAGAGAGTTTTAAATTTTGCAGAGATTTCTCAAAGCGGAATTATTTGATTCCTTTAAAATTAAAAAAAAAAATCAATCAATGCAGAACAATATTTTAGGGGTATGGAGGTAGAAAATCTGGATAATCAACTCCTTCTGGATTGGCAATTTTGTAAAATACTGCAGTGTGGAGAATACTGGATCTGGTGACAGGAGACAGTGATTCTCCTCTGAGCTCTGCCCGGCCATGTTACCTTGGAAAAGTCACCTATTTCTTTGGCTTTTGTTTCTCCACAAGCAGGGGGAAAACCAAAGCATCTCTAAGACCTATTTCAGTTCAGATAACTTTGATGCTATTCAGTATTGGTAGAGCCTCAAAAGGGTTAGAATCCATGAAGTAGGGGCCAGTCTCTGATACTTTCTGATTTCTGTCTTTGCTGAACTATGTTTTGCCTGTCGCTCTGAGTGCAGGGAACTGTTTCTGTACTGGTGACAGAGACTCAGACTCTCCCTGGGATGCAGATTCCATGATTACTGTTAAAGTGGTTGGTAAGAATTTCTATTATAAGCAGAATGCTTTCTGCTTTGTTTCAACAGCTGGACCAAGCAACTCTCTCCCTAGCCGTGAGGGAAGACTACTTGGATAATACCACAGAAGCCAAGTCTGTAAGTTTTCCTCATATTCGACACTGTGCCCTGTCAGACTGTTGTTGGGTTCATAAATTGTTCTAAAATCCCTGACTCTTTATTGGAAATGAACAGCGTGACTGTTTAATGACCATGTTGCCAATGCAGGAAGCAGAGGCTTTTTATTCACTCAAACAAATGGCACTCCCTCTCTTTGGGAAGTCTGGACATCAAGGCTCCCTGCCCTCATGATGGAGCCGGGGAGACAGCACACCCAAAAGAAGCAACCAAGAAATGAGCCTGCAACCTTTCCTTAGAACTGTAGAGAGCTCATTGTACATTGCAGAAGTAAACTGTGGGATTTTCCTGGGTTCACATAGTCAGTGAGTGGCTCTCAAATCGTATGGCTTAAGAATCACTGGGAACATCCTGTTAAATGTCGATTCTTGGGCTGCAGCCCAGGAGAGGCCCATGTAGGAGACTTGAAGTGGGACCCCGGAATCTGTTTTCTTAACAGATGCCATGGGTTAATCCAAGGTTAATGAGAGCCAGATGGGGGGCGCCTGGGTAGCTGGGAAACCTACTAGTTTCCTGGAGATTGGAGTAGAGCTGCTTCATTCCTGACACTTTAAATTCATTTTGGAAACATGGTTGAATTTCCAAAGGAGTCCCAGACCCAGGGGATCCTTGACTAGGGAGTTCACTGGTTTCTGGGCCAGCCTAAGAATATAAGAACTTAGACTGGGAAGTGTTGGATCCCAAGGAAAGTCCCCGCCCCTTTGCTGATACTAAACCTTGTAGCTAGAAGGTTCTAGAGGGCAGGAAGCTAGGTAAGATCTTAGGCAACTTCCTCGGTGAGGACACTCATCAAAGAAGATTGGCATGTTTGTATTGTTCAACAGTGGATAGAAGGAACTTTTGCCAGTCTGCGGGCACCTACCTTTTTTTTTGGAGTCACCACTCTATCAGCAACCAGGCTTGAAACCGTGTAACCAATCAGTCAAGTCCTGTGGATTCTACTTCCAAAATCTCTGTTCCCTCTGGTCCCCGCTCTGTCTTTACTGCTCTAGGTACTCGATGTTAACTCTCGTCTTGACTACAAGTAGCTTTTAACCGTTACCTCCTCCCCTTTGTTTCACTGCCTCCTTAGCCCCAATGGACAAATTCTCTTCTTAGAGCATAGCTCCCAGCATGCTTTTTGCTCACATGCTAGGCTCCGAATTCCTTAGAGGGAATCCAAGGCCTCTTCATGACGTGATCCCAGAGCATGTTTGCAGCCTCATTTACTTTGGTTTTTCTCCCAATAAAAGCAGCTTGTGCACCGCACAGGAGGGCTCCTCACTGCTCCTTCCAGTGCTCTGTGCTCATTTCTCCAGTCTGCAATTCTTCTCTACTCTTTGAGTTCCCAAACGCTTAGCAGCTTTGTTAAGGAACTGATTTTGGTGTCTCTAACGCTGCAGTTAGTAATTTCATGTTTATTGCCATCACTGGATTACACACTGAGAACCAGACACATGCAGTATGTAATTTTTTCATCTGTGCCCCCCATAAGCACAGAATGCCTAGCAAGACATCCTCTACATGTGTTAATAGAATAAATAATTTCTTAACTTGAGTTGAGAATTAGAAAGCATTGTTTCTGATTAAGATTATTTGAAGGGCACCTGGGTGGCTCAGTGGGTTAAGCTGCTGCCTTCGGCTCAGGTCATGATCTCAGGGTCCCGGGATCGAGTCCCGCATGGGCCTCTCTGCTCAGCAGGGAGCCTGCTTCTCTCTCTCTCTCTCTCTCTCTCTCTGCCTCTCCATCTACTTGTGATCTCTTTCAAAAAAAATAAAATCTTAAAAAAAAAAAAAGATTATTTGCAAAGCTTGCTTACTGATTAGCAAATATTTATTAAGACCCTGCTATATGCCAAGGACTATATAAGTCTCGAGGTCATAAGCATAGCAAGAATAGCATATAGAATCAAGATGTAAGGAAATCGTAGTCCCATAGCACAACTGTGCAATAGTTTATGATGTGGTGTATTGAGTTCTCACAAATATGTCTGAAAGGAGAGGTTACCCTCAACAAGATTCTACAGTTTCCACAGAGAAAGTTGCCTCTCCAGTGCCATATGAATAGCCTGAAAATAGGTTTACGAACATGCAGCGGGGAAACACTGTATTTGATATTTGCTGGGTTTCTCTTTATCATTCTTCTCTTCTTTCTTTTTTCCCTGAGTAGTGAGGAGAACTTTCTAAAATCCATACAAAACTGAAGAGACATAGGGCTGCAATCACTGGTCCTTTATTGCTTAGTGTGAAGTTGGATACATTGAGCTGGAAGAGAATCAATCAGTTTCCACTAGTCTTCATGGATAATTCCTCCTGCTTTTAGCACCTCTTCTTTCCCATTATTTTATTAAAACCTCATTGCCTGGAAAGAGGAGTCTGACCTTTAACTTTCCATTCTGGGCTTATTTGGAGATGTTTCATGTATCTATAATATCACTGGTTGCCAGAAAACTAGTTCCCTTGATCCTTGGTGGCTGGTGTCTTTGTCTCTCATGGAAGCAGCCCCCCCCGTAGCTGCCACTCTTCTTTGTCCCAAAGTGGTTGGTGGATGGTTCGTTTTGCCTCATGCCTGAGTGTAGAGTGATATTGAAGAACATTTACTTCCACCTGCTGTTTTTGCTCTTCTCTGTCCCTGAAACGTACTTTCTAATAGGCTGTCATGGTCACTTGCTTCTTTATCTCTTACAGTATCGGGATGCCCTTTACAAGTTCATGGTGGACACGGCTGTGCTTTTGGGAGCTAATAGCTCCCGAGCGGAGCATGACATGAAGTCAGTGCTTAGACTGGAAATTAAGATAGCCGAGGTAAGTCTTAATGTAAACTCTTTTTTTTCCTTCTCATTTTAAAAGAAGTATACCATAAGTGAAAATATATATAAAAATGACATTCTGTGGCATTGTCCTTTGGGTCCAATGTAGAGCTCATAGCATCCCCTCTGGAAAGGAACAGGAAGAAGAACCATGACAGAAAGAAGAGCTCTTCTTTCCTTCTGCCTCCCTGCTTTAAGTCCAAGGGCCATATACCCCCCAGCCATGGCCAAAGAACAGCATCTGGGAGATCCTCTGACTACCTTTTCCTGAAAGACTTCTGTGTGGTTCCTAGAGAAGAATAGTTAGTTCAGAAATTCATATTGATTTGGCCTGAGTGAAGGTTATTTTTCATTTACCTTTTATACCGGTTCCACTCAGGCTCAGTCTGACCTAAAATCGGGGCTTTGGGAAGTCTGTTCACCCTTCCTAATTCTGGATATACAGTTGGATGAAGAAAGTGTAGAGGACATGCTCATAAGCATTGTTTAGCGACCATTCTGGTGCTTCCTTGTACCTAACCCTGTTTTTTATTCTTTTCTTGCCCCACTTAAATGTCATTATGGCACATGCTCAGTTCTTTGTAAGTTGCCTTAAGTTCAGGCTCAGGGTAGAGACCCAAGAACAAACTTGAGGGCAAATAATGAGAAATTCTCACAGGTTTAACTTTGTTCAGAACGTAACTTCTTTGGTAGAAGAACCAAAGTGCAAAATCCCTGTCTATTCTTAGGACCAGAGGGAACAAATGAAACCCTTAGTTGGATGTGAGTCCAGGTGTTGCTTGGTTTTGTGCTTGATGAGGTGGTGGGAGGGTGTTGAGGTATGAAGTATGGATGATTGATAAGGGTCAGGAGGAAGTAGTTTCTCTCAGCTGCAGTGATGTACATGCATACATCGCTCTAAACTCTTACTTGCGGAGCAGAAAGTTCGTTCATGCATGTCACCTTTGAAGGCTGTGTGAACACTGCTGCAGATGTTCTGGAGTCAAAGACCGGGCCTCTGAGCCATGTCTAGAGGCCATCTGGATTCCCTTCCCAGGCAAATAGGAGACCCAGAGCTCTAATTTGGACTGAAGCTCTGGTGTAGCGGGGGGAGGCCTTGCCCTGAGCCAGGGATTTGGACCAAAAAGGGAACTAAAAACAGCTGGGCTGAGGCAAGACTGGGAATTGTTGAGAGGCTAAATGAAGTGACAAATCCATGCGGTGGTGGTGGGGGGGAACGTAGTTGGCAGGGAGCTGAAAACAGCTCTGAGGCCAAAGGGCTTCAATCTGGGGCTGTGAGCCCTAGTGGGGGAGGGAGGAGTATGGATATTCTCTGAGGCAATGATTCAGATAGAGCCAGGAAGCTTTTTGAAAGATTCATGAACTCTCTCCTGTGGAGGGTGAGGGGGGAGAAGCCGAGGGCACTGAAGCATAGAAAAGAGGGGGCAGATGTCCGTCACTCAGCCCTGTGGGACTTCTGTCTTCAAGAATCTGTGGTGCACGGATTTTTGGCCAGCCGGTAACTCTTACTTCCATGTTTTATACCCCTAGGCCATTCAAAATCAGTGGAACACGTAGTACTAGGGAAACTTCTGAAGCTAGAGAGACAGGACAGCCTAGCCAAGCACAAAAACGTCCTTGGAAATATAGCCATGTAAGTGTGCATTTAACCAATACCAGCTAGAGAGAAGTGTTCACAAAGGGAGGGCACACTGATCGAGTGGCCCTTGTGATTGGAGCCAAGTAGAGTTTAATTGGAAAGGCTTGACTGAGAAAATGAATTTGGGCCAAGTCTTGAATCTTAGTTCAAACTGTGGGAGTAGTGATGGTGGATGGGGGTGCCCGGGTAGGAGAGTCCTGTGTGAGGTGTGAGGTAGAAGGCGGCAAGTTTAATGCAAGGGAGCCAGAGGATGGAGGACCTTAAGAGCACGGTGTGGTTTAGGACTATGAGGAGCTCCTTCCTGTCCACAGAAGTGATTAAGATGGCCCTTGAGGAAGATAATCATTGCTACTTTTCTTTGATTCAACACAGCTTAGATTTGGTGTTGGCACAGTGGCCAGGAGCACGAGTATTAGGAATAGAAAGTGTCAAGAGTGAAGGTTGGAGATACAGACTTGCAAATATGTGTTTGAGTGGTAACTGAACTCATTCCTCGAGCAGTGGTGACAGGGGTGGGTCTCAAGGTCGGAGAAAGCAGAGGGAAGTGGGAAGGGGAGGTAATGTGATGAGCTGTTAACAGAATGATCACAGGTGGCGGCGGTATCCAGGTAGTCTAGTGCTCTTTAGTAAAAATGTGTCCCAAGGGATGAGGGATGGCCTGTGGTTCATGAGCGCTTTGGGTCCTTTTCTGGATCCCACAGGTGGAGGTGGAGTGTTTGTCTCAGTTGCGTAATCTCGGTTTGGCTGTCAGACCTGCGCCAGGAATAGACTTTTATCCATCCACATTAGAGGTGAGGAATGGATTTAGGAAGTTATTTTTGGATTGAGGGCAGTGTTTCACACTGAACGGGACAGGAAAGATTCTTTTTATTATCTTCATGTTAATTTTGCCTGAAGTGATGGCTTTTTTTTTCCCTCTCTCTCCCAAGTGGAGCACTGCACCAAAATCTTGAAAAGCTCTATGATACTCGGCAGATGTTTTGGCACATGTAGAACGTGGTCATGCATCAAGAAATGGTTCATTTGAAAAAATAACCGAAGTCTCTTTCCAACAGATAATGATTCCACATGAAAACCGAACCAGCGAGGCCATGTACAACAAAATGAACATTTCCCAGCTGAGTGCTATGATTCCCCAGGTTGGTGAAAATGATCTAGGAAATGTTATCTTAACTGGTCATTTTACAAGCGATTGTACATCCTCTGTGTATGAGTTTTTGCCTTTGTGAAACCTACCATCAGTCTTAGTGGTTATCATCATGTTCGTGAGTCACCACCTAAAATATCCCCTGCCGGTGCATTAGGGTGCTTCCTCCTGTGGGGAACAGAAAACCTTTCCAAGAGTGGCTTAAAAACTTAAAGCCCATTTTCTTACATGACCGAGGTCTAGACGGAGGTGGTTGTTGGTGTTGCTTTTGCTGTTGCACAGTGTTGTCAAAGAACCACGTTTGTTCTTTCCACTCCGCTCTCCTTAGTGTGCCGGCTTCTTGACCTCCCGTTTGATGACTCAGGCTTGCGAGGTGGCTACGGTAGCTCCGCATATCACGTCTGCCATCAGCCAGCAAGAAAGGGGAAGGGCCAGTGATAGGTTTCTCTGTTTTACCAGGAAAAAAATACCAAAGCCTTTCCAGCATATTCCCAGATGTCTTCCCTTTGTGTCTTAAGTAGGACTGGGGCCTGTGGCCATCCCTGCTTACAGGGGAGGCTGCGACTGAGTAACTGGTTTTCCAGTTCAGTAGTGGATGCAGGCAAGGGAGGTTAAAAAAAAAAAAAAAAGGCGGGAAATGACTTTTGGGGTAGCCAGCTACAAATGCCAAGAGAGTGATGCTCTGGAGGGGACACATATTGTTTTCCTAGTTCCCCCCTGCATAAGTAAAGCTGCCCCAGAGGGGAGACCAGTAGCGTAGCCTGGCCTGAAGCATCCGTGTGTATCCTTGAGTGAAGAGTGCGGTGGGCTGGCCTGGCGGGGTGTGAGGGCCAGCGGGAGAGGGAGAGGAGGGGGGGTGGGGAGCGTCGGGGGGGGGGGGGGGGGGGGGGGGGGGGGGGGGGGGGAGGGGGGGGGGGGGGGGGGGGGGGGGGGGGGGGGGGGGGGGAAGGGAAAGGGCGGGAATGTGCTGTCTTCGGGCGGATGGTACAGAACGCACGGGAAGTCTGTGATACAGGCGGTAGGTCTGGGTAGCCTGTGACCAGAAGTTTCTTTTCTAGAGCTGAGCAGTTACATCTCTAACTATTTGGTCAGAAATGACAGGCCGTGGAGCATGTTCAGTCAGCTGTCTTTGCCCTTCTCCTTGCTTACTGCCCGGCAGATGTCCCCTCACTCTGTGTTTTTCTGTCTCTCTCCTCAGTTTGACTGGCTGGGCTACATCAAGAAGGTCATCGATGTGAAACTCTACCCCGGCCTAAAAGACATTGGCCCCTCAGAGAACGTGGTCGTCCGTGTCCCGCAGTACTTTAAGGATTTGTTTAGGATATTGGGCTCTGAGAGGAAGAAGTAAGAGCTTTCTTGTGTATTTTACCATGACTTCTGTTTTTCCTTTTAAATTATCAGGCCGTCCCTCTCCCATCCTTGGAGTCCTGTTGTTAAAGAAAGTTACCTCAAAAGAGTTTTAGGGAAAATGGTGGTGCCCTTTGTGACAAATTGGCCCCAAACATTGTCTGGTGTCATTTATTTGCTATGATAGCAGCAGATACACAATGTTTCTGCCCCTTATTTTTGGCCTTTCTCCGTATTTTTCTCTCTGAAAGCCTCAATTGTTTCCTACTTTTAGGAACTACTTATGTAATGATGTTATTTTCTGAGATTTCTATACGAGCATCTCTTTTTTTCCAGTTCATTCTTGGCCCTTGGCTGCTTTTTTTCCTGCTTTCTTTTCAGCAGTAAGTCACTTTGTTGCAATATAGGGAAGGACCTGTGTCGAATAAGAGTACTCTGAGAGCTGTAGAAAAATTGCACTGATGAAATAACTTCAGGAACTGTCTGGTTTTTCTTATTTCATATGTATTTTAAAGGTTTTATCTATTTATTTGAGAGAGAGAGAGCACGCGTGTGTGGCATGGGGGCGCGGTGGTGAGGAGCAGAGGGAGGGGGACAAGCAGACTCTGCGCAGAACATGACCACACGGCAGGCCAGGGCTCAATCCCACGACCCTGAGATCAGGACCTGAGCCAGAATCAAGAGTAGGACACAGTGGACAATTAACTGCTTAACCTTAACTGGCTGAGCCACCCAGGCACCTTGGTTATTCTTATTTTACTTATTTATTATTATTTTGTAAAGATTTTATTTATTTATTTGATATATATATAGAGAGAGAATGAGAGAGAGAAATAGAGCAGGAGCAGGGGGAGAGACAGAGGGAGAAGCAGACTCCCCGCTGAGCAGGGAGCCCCAGTGCAGGGCGCAATCCTGGGTCTCTGGGATCATGACCTGAGCCAAACAGCAGACGCTTGATTGACTGAGCCACCCAGGTGCCCCGTGTTTTTTCATATTTTAAAGAGTGTTTTAGAATTGGTTGTTTTGCTACTTTAGCGCTATAGACAAGAAGATCCTTAACATGTCCATGAAAGAGAATTTTACATCTTCCTGAAGCTCTTCAGATTTGACTACAGAAGATGAAGCACAGCAAGGTCAAGTAGATTTGCAAAGGCAGTTTCCTAAGCTAGTTGCCAGACCACAATTAAAAATCGTATTTTCTTATTTGGACTTAGGGCTGTCTTACCAGGAATTATGTAAAAAGAAAAAAAAAAAAAAGATGCCTGCAGAAGTCCTAGGAATAAAATTTAGCTTCCATCCCTACCTAAGGAAACACTTAAACACCTTTGAAGAGCTCCTTTTCCTTTTAAGATGATATTTTATGATAAAAGCAGTATGTGTTCATTGAGGAAAGCATACAGAAAAGGGAGAGAAGAAATGATAAATTTACTTAAAATTCTACCATTTAGAGATAAGCAGCGATTCGATACAAATTTTCTAAGTGAAAATTGAATCTAGAGGTATGTTAGTGGATGTGTGGGGGAGAGCCTTGCCCTTCAAAGTGTGCTCTGTGCCAGTATTACACTATGTGGTAACTAACTGCAATTTAAATTAAAAAAAAAAAAAAACAAACACACGAAAAAAACAAAGTGTGCTCTGTAGACCAGTAACGCCAGCAGCATCACCTCAGACCCTTGGTGGAAATATTGAATCCAAGGCCCCTCCTCCACAGAGGCGGGAACAGCAGTTCTGGGGTGAGGCCCTGGAATCTGAATTTTAACAAGCACCCCTGGAGAATCTTTCATTTAGTGCTTTTGGGGGGAATCACTGGGTTTGAAGACCGATTCATGTTAAACACCATTATGCCTAACAGTTTCCTTTGATCTTTTAAAAATATTGTTGTTCCCACTTTATAGATGAGGAAACTGAGGTAAAGTGACTTCTGCAGGACAGACTTTGAAGAGGGGGTAGAACTGAGAGTCTAAATTGGTCGCCCTCATTTCTACATCCTGCCTCTGGCACACAAGTCGCTGTATTGAAAAGAGACCCTTTGCAGACCGTTCGCTGCTAGTTTTGCCGATAGTCGGTTCCCCTAGCGTTGCCTGGGTTCCAGGGTTCCAACCCATCCAGGGTTGGTCTCAGTGGGTCACGGCCTGACTGTGGCTTCCCCTCTTGTGTCGCGCCCCCTGCTGACCTGGCCGTGTTAGGCTTTTCTTTCGGAAGGAGTGGCTGTGGGGGTGGTGATACTGCCCCC